>NC_090442.1:648358905-648661936 GCF_031143425.1 Pleurodeles waltl
CAATGTTGCAGTGCACAAAAATCGAAGGAGTGGTACCAGCTAAATTATTTTTAAAAGCCCACATTCCTCCCACTACAAGAGTTTAGACCCGCCCTCTTCCTGGGGTGAGGTGAGTTTCGGAAGCGTTTCATAATGATTTTAAAATAAAAAGAACCCAGATGAAAATAATCACAAGCCTCTCTTACCTCAACAGCTCGCATCACTATCAGCAGCACCACAGTAAGCAACACCGCACATTACACAGGAATAAAAAAAATGAATGTTCATTATACTGTGATCACTACTCTGAAGCGCGAAACAGAAAGCACAAAATGAGTCAATGAATGAAAATATGAACACAGTCTAGTGGGAGACAATCACCATTAGATTTTCTGACATGATATAGTCTATTATGATTAATTGCATTATGTTATTATTATTATAAAAAATAGCACTGTTCAACAGCAGAAAGTCTCCCAGGTTTGAATGTCAAATATATCTGTACTCGAAATATGTATCCGTGCATAATGTGCCAAGGTGCCCGTTCTCAAAGTGTCAAATTACATCCATGGGATTTAAGACTCTGAATGCCTGATTATGGAACAGTGTTTGCATGCTATTCCTCAGCAGTAGTCTTAGGCCAGGTGCAGTCCAGAGAAATTGACTTCATGTGACTTTGTAGTTCAAGGTTCATGTCTCCTGTGCTCACAAACTACACACAGAAGGCATACATCAACTCTTCCTGCAAATTAACGGTGTCCAAACTGCAGCAGCTAAAGAGAGAGTGAGGGAGAGTTAAAAAGGGAGAGAGATAAATGGACAGAAAGAGGAGGGAGATAGAAAGGTGGTCACTAAGAGAGATAATGAAATGGAGGGAGAGAGTGAAGGAGAGGTGTGAGCAAGAGTGCAAGGTAAGTGCTGGAAAAATAGTACGAGCTAGAGATAGAAGGGCTTGCAACAGGAGAGAGAGGGGCCTGACAGAGTAAAGGAAGGAGAAAGATAAAGAGAGAGCGAGGTACAGAGAACGAAAGGCAAGAGAAAAAATGAAAGGGATAAGGTGAGACAGTAAGAGAGGAGAAGGAAAAAACGAGCAAGAGAGGGACAGCAGGGTACAGAGAGAGAACGGAAGAGAGCGCGAGACAAAGAGGGCGAAGCAGGGGCAGCCTGGTGCCTGGCCCCAGATTAACGGCATCAACCGTGTTTAGCTGTGTTTAAAACATGCCACATGCACCACAAATGCAAATCCCCTTTCCTCTTGTAATCCCAGTCAAGTCCACCTTCAAGGGCTTTCGGCGGGCATGAGACAAAGTTGGAGCCATAGCGAATAGTAGAAAATATATAACAAACAACGGCAAAGGAAAAGAGAGACGTCCTCATCATTATGTCAATGACCTCATCGCGCATGACGTGCAGCAGCCATTTTAAATTGGGGGAATATACATGACATATTGTAACCTTAGTAATTTTCTCTACGCCTCTGCAGCAAATAAGAAAATCGATATCAACATAGTTGTGGTCATGATTGGCTTTGCACCAAAGCAGCAGGGGGTGGAAACAGGCTCCCTCATAAAACAGCCTCTAATATTTGGACTCGGTCTTTGAATGCACAGCACATGTAACCAGAGAAGAACATAATTTAGAGCCCTGTTAACAGAAACAGACTGGAGCCACTGAAAACATCCAGGCTCTGGTCAAATGCTATTAGCCTTTGAAGTAAGTAGTCCCTAAGCACATATTACATTGGCACAAGTGGAAGGGTACAAGTACTAGGGCCCTGCTCCAGGGGAGTATACAATTGTGGAAAAGTTGGGACAAAGAGCAAAGATTGACCATTAGCAAGCAAGGATTTTTTAAGGACACTGAAACAAGCCAGTAAAAAAAACAGAGAGCCCACAAAGAAGTATAGAATTATATACTAAGTATATACAGGAAGTCTTGAATACTCAACCCCAAAACAAGTGAATATTATTTTTGCTATGCTCTTGTGTATTAATAATTATTGCCTAGGCAGGTTTACCAGAGTAAAAGGTAGATGTCTAGAAGGATGCGCATGCGCAATGATATTCATCTTCACGGCAGAGGCGATAGTGGAGCTGTTATTAATGTATACCGTAGCTATAGGAACTGTGACATCTACAATACAGCCTGGTCAGCTTTTCTATCTGCATTCCATACAGTTGTATAGCATAGGCACTATGGGTGTTAATGGAAGCAGAAAAAATAAGCCCTATCCCCTGGTGTGATAGCATAAAACCGCTACAGTTTGAGTGCCGTGGACCCCTCAAACTCTTGGCCCCTAGAGAAACTACACCTGTTGAATTATTGATAGCTAAGCCTCTGATTCGGCATGGCTATATGATTTTGTCATCAGGTAACTAGCTTGAATACATTCATTGCCTCTGCCACTATTGATGTAGCCTGAAAAGTGGAAAACACGCCCAATGAGAAATGGTATTTATATAATCAGTGCTGTGTCCACTCAACTGATTTACTCATCCGTTGCTCGGTGAACGTTTTGCCTTCACAATTATCACGATTTTTCTGAACTGGTGGGAAGAAATTTGTGGACAGAAACAGACATTTGTTTACCTGTATTTGACCGAGGTACTTGTGCTAAATGACAATTACTTTTACTGACCAATGACACAAAGCCATGTGCTCAGAAAGAACACGACATTTTCCGTAATTCATTGGAGAAAATGCCAGTCACTGGTGTTGAATTGCTGGGCGGCTGGAGCAATGTAACCCTGGTCACGTTTCGTCACTATGTATAACTCTTGATGGGCGGTAAGACCATGCCTGACTGCTGTAGTTGGAGTTGAGGTCACTTTTATAGCCTGTGTATTCAGCCACTTGGCCAACCCTTCTAGCCGACAACATATGTCACGTGAGACACCAGCGTAAGGAGTAAACTGATTGCAGTTTTAGTGATATGCTCATCACATCAAACTAAGGCGCGCAGGTGGGAAATAATGCGAAACAACGTTGCATTGCCACTTCTCATACCTTTACAATCCTTGTTTTCCTTCTAACGACGGGGACACAGTGTCCCTTATTGGGACCCTGCAGATTCTTGGCATCAACATGCTACCAAGAGTTGTCTCGATACTGCTCCCCCATAGGCCAGAACTTGAGCTGCAAGCGCCTCGTCTCGGTCACTGGGAAAACCCTTTCTCCTCTGGCTCTGCCGCCTGGCATTCAGAGCCTGAGAAGTATAATTCCTCCCCCTTCGGGCTACTTGAGCCCGGGTTTCTTTTACTTTTCTTATCTTTTACCACCCGCTCACCATCTTCTGCTACTCTATCTCTTTGTTGCCCATTCTCCTGTCTTCTGATGGGTGGGAGGATCAAAGATCCACAGTGATGAGACAGCCTGTGAGAGCCTATTCCATGGTGCCCTTTATGTTTGCCACCTCTGTTACGGTGATTGGCTCATCTGAAGTCCATCATTCTCTTTGCCCTATCAGGGGATGAAGGGGTGTTTCCCCTATTGGCTGCTACCTTTTACACATTTGCACTTCCCTCACCACAGGGTCACCTTTGCCATGCTTTGTTCCCATGGTTAGTCTTGCGCTTGTCTTTGGTCTCACTCTGGGAAGGCGCATGTGCTGCTTTACTTCCTGCCACCCCCGTATTTTGTTCCCCAGGCCTTCTGCCAGGTTATGGCTCTGGTTCGTTTAGGGCACTCTCCTCATGCCAGGACTCCACACATCAAACTTAACACTCTAGATCAGTGCTTCCCAAACTTTTTAGACCCAGCACATAGTTTTTAAAACAACAAATATATATAAAACTATATTGCACACAAATGAAAATGTGTGGAAATCAGGTTTCAGTGAATTCTTCACATTTGTGCATCACCAAGTAAAGTGTCTTGATTTGCTTCCATCACAATTCAGAGTTATAAAAAATGTGCTTCATTTTTGTTTTCCCAACTGCTGACTTTGATCAGTTTATTTACATTTTTTTACATTTGTCCCATGTTACAAAAATGACATCCAACAGCCTTTCCTTTCATCCGCCCCTCACCTCAGCAAGATTGTCACATAAGTCACTTTCCTTTTCTTTCTCTGACTGCAAAGTGAGAGGAATTTGTGAACACCCATTCCAATGTTAAACAAAATATGTAGCAATTTCTCATAAGACATAGCCTGACATTTGACCTCTCTCTTTGAAGCGCAGTAAATGTGACAAGATAAGTACAGAATTTAAAGGCATCTTTATTCATTGCTTGGACTTTCACAACCCATGAAAAATCGGCCCAAGACCCACAATTGGGTCGTCACCTACAATTTCGGAAACATTGCTCTAGACCAGCGATTCCCAACCTTTTGACTTCCGTGGACCCCCACTTTATCATTACTGGAACCCAGGGACCCCCACTCTATCATTATTGAAATCCGGGTAGCCCCAACTAAGACATTACTGGAAGTCGGGGACCCAGGCCTAATCATTGTCAACAATTTGAACCGCAAAATACACAAAAATACAGAAACAAGCAGTCCATCAAACACATACACAAATGATAGCATATTTTATTTCATTTGCATACAAAATTAAAAAAATCTAAATTAGAATTTTAATAGGAAAGTTGGAGCCTGTCTAAATTCAATTGAACCACACATTGTCCATACTATATTCTGTTTGATGCACCTGCACTGTTCCCACAAATCAATTTGAGGATACTAATTTAATTTTTAGCCTCAAATTTCAAATTCTTTGACATTTATAGTACGTTTTAAAATTTGCAATTGTACATTTAGCCACTTTATTTATATACACGTTATTAATCTGTTAATATTAGTTAATTTTCTAAACAGTCACAGACCCCCTGAGGAGCCTTCACAGTCCCTCAGGGGTCCCCGGACCACAGGTTGGGAACCACTGCTCTAGACTCTAATTAGTGCAGTTCATGCCTCCTCTAATTCTGACCATGATGCTGTGCCAACAGTCTTTGTATGACATGTGAAATTGTTTGGCTTGTGTTCCAAGATATGTCTGATTTCTACCACTCACACATTTTGAAAGATCCAAAGTGACGCAATATTGTTTGCATTAAATTCAGAGGTGATAAATGTTTAAACTGTTGAATTGGTATTCTGGATTTTGTAGCCTCACAGGCCTGCAGAGTATGGCATTGGATTCAGAACTGTGGTGCTCCTTTGCTTCCATCTCCATCAGAAGTCTTCCCAGTCTTTCACAATATTGCCCTTAATGTGGGCATCACTGAAATTCCAACATGTAAATTGATTTACAACATTGATCCCCGCACTAGCAGTATGTCACTTACTCATCCTTCTTCCTCGTTATAATATTCACAAAATTAGTTTCCAGCTCAATTGGCACAGATTTCCCCAATACTAGTAAAACACGTAATTGCACTTCCCAACATTGCTGTCACAGCACGTCCTGGCCTGTGACTCATAAGGGAGGAGCTATTCTATAACACATCCCGTTTTTTCTTCTGTGTATTCAGCAGGGCAGATTCACTCCTATAACATGGTAGGTGCACTTTTTTGGTTATATATTATAGAAGGGCGGCCTCCAGCAAAAAAGGACAACATGTTTATTGATATTAACACTGACTATTCTTAGGAGGCTGGTGAACAATGGGACAGATATTTCCAAGGATCAGATTCAAAGAAAGTAATAAATCACCTTGAAAAATGTGTTATTCCCTTCAGCATCTTTGCAGACACAGAAAGAGGACTTCTATCTATATAGACACAGTGAACCGATATCACTGCCAATCCACAAGCAACTAGAAGACTAATTTGTAAGGAATGGTCTAATGTTCAGAAATCTAATTTCCGTAGATTTTTTTCCAAAAGGTATCTGCTTTAGACTTACAGGAAGAGCTCCTGGCAACAGTCAAATTCGAATCATTGATGGCTGGTCTTTCTTCTAGCAGCAGTATTACTTTTGAAGATACAATGCCTAATGATCGCTAAAAAAGTTGGAAAGACCTATAAGAAAAAGGGGAATACAAATCTTCTAATGTTGCTGTTAGAGCTATGGTTTATGGTACATATACAGTTCAATCGCTTTTGCAAGACTACCAAGTTCTTCCAAGAAGAGAATTATACTTCTAGACTGTCTATTGCGGAGCAGCAAGTTAAAATGTTGTCTGACATTGCCCTCAATATGCAAATATAATGGGGAAACCCTGTACTCCCAATGAACAAGGATAATCAGGCTGTTGTCATAGAATATGTCCACAAGGCATTAATTTGTGAAAAACTAAACAGAGTAGCGAAAGAATATTTCCAACTCACACAAAAATGTGACAAAAAGGAATACATAAACAATTCAAAACTTAATGATTGGATTAATCATATTCAAAACACTCCTCGTATGACAATTGCAATAAGTAACGTGGTGCTACATGCGATGGCGTAGTGTAAAAGTGATTGAGTGAAAAAAAAGTGTTGCACAGAGCACAACATGCAATGAAATAAACAGAAATGAAAATTAATCAACCAACAGGACAAAAGATTGTGTATACAAAAATCCAAAGTCATGTAATTACTCAAAACTGGTAGTTCTTCAATTAAATGAACATGTGGTTGATAACAAGTCAACATTTCAACTCTAGGAATAAGATTTGGGAGTGTCTTCATGAGGACAAACGTAGCTACCTGAAAGAGAAAGGAACTGCCAGAAAAATATAGAGGACCCGAGAAAGTAGAAGAAAACCATTGTAGAAGAAGTAGCTGGCAGCTCACATGGCCTGGCTCATAGTTGTATCTCTCAGAAAAGAAGATACAAGGAAAGTATAATAAGAGCATCTGTACAGAAAAAAAGGATGAGTCATGAACCTAGAAGTGAGGAAGTGAACCCCAACTGGTGAGAGAATGTGTTTAGGGCGTGTGTGGGAATCCGCGACCCTGCCTAAAGCAGCCCAAAGTCAAACGCAAATCATGCTGGACACCTGTATCATATTTGTATCAAGAAAGGCTAAAACCATGCCATGAATGAAAAATGTTCCAGTAATAATAGTGCCAATGCAGTGCACACAAGTGTCACATGCAAAGAACAATATGGGTGTGCTGGGCTCTACCCAGAGAGAGACAAGCTTATGGTGATTGTCATGCATCAAAGAACAATTTAAACCTCCATTGGTAGGTCTATTGTATGGCTAAAAATGCAACTAACCACTATGGGCTATGGGGATGAGAATATACAACATCCCCGGCCTGCGCGTCTCAAGAACATAAGGGGCTAGACAATATTACGTCCCCACCAATGTGTGTGAAACAAATGAATAACAAACCATACCCATAGATTGGAATACATGCATAACTCCCCAAACAGGGATGATAGCTACAACAATAGATGATTGGCCCAGTCACGAAAATATCAGACTGTCAGTGGAGGCGGAAAGCAAAGCAGCAATCTAGAACAAATACAGCAGTGAGTTGTAACAGCTGTCAAAGACATTCAAACAGAGATGGGCGAGCTGTGTGGCTAGGAGTGAAGATGTACCTTTATGAACCCATGTCCCGCCATGAATGCAGGGAAGAACAAAGTATCACCACCAGTGTGAGCCAAAGCGGTTTGAATGGAAAATAGCATTTGATTTTGACTACGAAAGGAGCATAGGTGCCATCTTAAGATGTGCATCAGACTAATAGAAACAGAAGAGGGACTCTGACGTCGGCCCCCAAGAGAGACCTCAGGTGCCATCTTGGAATCCACGTCAAAGCACCCAAGTGCTCAGAATAAAAAATGTGCTAGCTTTTGCGCCAAAAATGTTCAATTCTATTAAGGACACAGAGGCTCAGATTATGCTTCTCTTTCTTCACTACTCATTAAAACAGCAGCCAATCACAACACAGAAAAATATAAACTAAATTTCACATGTTGCACATCTCAATGTCAATCATATCTCTCCAGGCCCTATTAGAGCCCCTAACAACATCTTGAAGTCTTCTTTCTTTGCTGCTCCAGCATAAGATAAGAGCCTTTCACGTTGTTCTTTAAACAGTTTTTTCCTTTATCGCTCGGTTCGTGCCGCCCTCAGGATTCTTCCTGCCAGCGCGTCACGGCCTTGGTGGGTTTCGTTGGTTGCCCTAGCAACATTCCTTGACTGATCAGCACGCAGCGTGCTGGTTTCTACTTCAGCGCGGGGATCGCTGATTGTTTTCTCAGAGCGCGGTGCGCGGAGAGTGCATTCCTAGGCTTGTGCAGGTCGGTAGTTGTTCTGTTCGCTGAGAATTTACACTTTTAATTTATACTTTACTTTATACTTTAGTTTTTTATGTACCTTGCGAGTTTTCCTTTTCATCAAGCAGCGAGCCTGCTGTTGCCCGGAGCCTTCCCTTGTCGAGCCAAGGTGGAGAGCCGGACGTGAGCGCGTAGCCCAATTGGGCTCTTTTTTAGTAGGACTGGGATGCGCGCTGTCCTACCTTCATTTCTCCTCCTCTGACACTGTCAGGACGCTGGGAATTGTGCGCATTTTTCAAATTCCTGGCTGCGCAGGAGTTTTGACAAGGAGGTGCGCAATAGGTTGCGAGCCAAATGTCCTAGGCCCGAGCTCCCAGATAAGGTGGCGGGGACGCCTAAGATCGATGCCAGCATGCTGACATTCTTTAAAAAAATTGCAAAAAACCCAAAGAAGGGGATTGACCGGGCCTAGCGCTCCTTCCAGGACAAACTTCTTGATTTGACGGGTCTCCTAGCAAAAATACTTGAAATGAGGTTGAAGGCCAGGGAGACTGGTGCTCCTATTGACCCCCATATTTTGGCCGAGTGGACTCAGAGAGCAATATGTCTGTTGGGTAATACCAACTGCACCATCTCGACGGAGAGGCGCAAGTCCCTCCTTATGAGGATAGACTCCAACCTGACAGAGCTGGCTTCAGCAGATGCAGGTCCCCTGGCAGAGGGTCGCCTTTTTGGTGACAAGTTTGTAAAGGATATTGCCAAATATGTATCAACATTTATCTGAGCCTCCGGTCCTGAAATAGAATTCAAAGATACAGAAAAGGACACCCACAACTGAATGTTGGCCCTGAGGAAAGGGCACTGGCGCCATCTTGAATTCTATGTCTGGATTGGAAGCTTCATATTATGCTTCTCCTTCTTTGCTGTTTATTATCAGAAATTTAACAGCGGCCAATCAAAATAAGTTTTTAACATAAACTACTTTTCCCATCACCACCCAAAATGACATCCCAACAAATGCACCAGTCATAGACATTGAGCTCTTAGGAAGCGTGGTGGCACCATTTTAACATCCTCTCTCTTTTCTGCTTTCACCCAAGATAAGTAGGCTTTGTTTTCCATTGAATATTTGTGCTTTCTATTTGTCTCACTTTGATATTCATGCCGTATTACATTGGCACCAGAAGGGGTTTCCTGGAGGCAGGGAGGCAGTACGCTGCGGAGTAGACAGTTTCTGTTCCATTTGCCTCGCTTCCTGTGCATGCACAATTTGTGCACTCTGGGTTTCTGACCTATATCTGGCCAAGAGAGTTGACGCGTTGCACCACAAGAGTGAGCTGGCTTCCACACAGTACATGCAGTAGAGCAATAATCTCCGCCCCTACGCACACATGCCCGGGCAAGTCTTTTGGCTATACAGGTTCTCTCAAGGGGCTTTTAGAGACGTCGCCTGTTTAGACACCATTTCCGACGACTTCTGGCCAGCCACTGCACTGCTTCAGATGGACCCTATGACCTCGAGGAGATCCTCAGACGGGCAGTCCATTCTATGGAACCCTTGGACACTTCTGGGGCCCACCCGCCAATGTGGCTTTGGTGGAGGATCTCCAGCCTTTCTTCCTCTATTATAGGCACTATGACAGGTCCAAGCAATCTTCTGATTCCATCCCAGTCACGCCATCCCTACCCTGTTTTTAAGACCCCACTGTACAAGATACTTGAGATGGTGGCTCTCACCAGAGACGCAAATACCCCGATGGACCCTGAAGTCCTTATAAGATGGGCCCAAAACGAGTTGTGTCTACTAGGCAATGCCCATTGTGTACTATTGGTAGATGACACCGAACAGGCAGTGTTTTCTACCACAGAGCCTTTGGTCAGTGGCATGTTTTATGTCAACAAGTGCTTCGCAGACTGGGTCAAGCTGGAACACACTAATACAATCCTAGATGAGTCTCAGACATCCCGCCTTGAAATGTCCAGCCAACGTCCTTTTGCCCGAGCCAGCCATTTCCAGGGGTGACCAACCAGTCACACGCACACATACATGTTCCCCAGATATAACATCTACCCACAGTCCCTCCACCCCGTCTTGAGATGCCTCTTTTCACTATGGGACAAGTTATTTCTGATCCCAAGACAACGATAATGCTGGATTAAAATTGACAGTGCAAGACTGACTCAACATTCCCTGTTGTCTTTGGCGGCAGAAAACAGTATTCCCTTTTTCATCAACATTTTACAGATCACTGATCCATGGGTCCTAACAGCAGTGACAGGACACCAGATAAGGTTCCCTGTTGGAGGGACTTCTCTTCCTCAGAGCTCTCCTGTAGGAAATAATCATGAGAATACACATCAATTCAAAAGACGCCTTTCTCTCTTTCTTTTCCGAGAGTCCCCCTCATGATACCCAGCGGCACAGGGTTAGAATTCTTCCCTGCGGTATACCGTCTGACAGTCAGGGGACTATGCCCCAGAATTGTTTGTCTGCCTATCTTGACAACACTTCCCTATGGCGTGGGACAAGCAGCTTTTGCTCTGCCTTTTGGCTAACCAACTCCTCCTCTGCAGAAGAAAGTAGCTTACTCTGAGCCGATCAACAGTTTCCATGGGTTAGGTCCGGACTCTGCAATGGTGGTTACTACACATGTCCGCCGGGGATGTCAGGGCCTTTGTTTTCCTTGTCAGACGCCAGTCTCGAATTTCTAACTTCGGTGTGGGGTGAAGAGCTTACTACGGAACCATCTCTTCCGATGTTCGGTGGTCAGTGTTGCTAGCCCCCATTGTTCCCATGCATTACTTAATGATGTGGGATATCCGGTATGAAAGCTCCCTGGTTTCCCCCTCCAGATGGTGTGTTCGAATAAGGATAGTCAATATCCCAAATTTCCATTACATAACCTGTCTGAGAAAGACAAGATTCCAACTGTTAACAGTGTGCGGCCGATTTGACATTATGGCTTTTCATGCTGTGTTCGTCCATGTCAACAGTACATCTGCCAAGACAAAGCAACGTGATATCCGACGGGTATCTAAGATTCCTCTGGGGAATTTCGTCTGACCGCCTGTCCCTTCCTAATTTGTTAGTGACAGGGAGGGTGCTCAAGCGGTACCTTTTCATGAGAGCTAAAGGCTTAACGTTTCAGCTGTGTGAAAAAGTAAACTGCCTCACAGAAAATCTTTCCTCATTCATCACAATTAATGTATTTTATTTACAAGCATTACACTGTGACCTGTAATGTGCAAGTTTTAACATAGAAGTGGTTCCTTCTCTGTAGTCTTCTGCTTTTCTAAACAGGTTTTTATTTTTGGCACTTAAAAAAGGACATTCTTTGCTTTTCAGGACAAAGCCCGTCTACTGGGTTAGATGAAGAAGGGATCAACAGAGGCGTTCTACTATTGGGAAACTCCAGCTCCCCTGTTTCAGGCACTACACAGCAGTTCAAATTGTATACTCCTGTCCACTCATTTAAGGAATATTTGCATATCCTGTCCTCCAGCAAGTGGAACTCTTACTAATTATTCCCATTCGGCATGTTCCCTCTGCCTTTAGGTGCTTTTGGGATAGCCTGAGGATATCCAGTCAATTCTTTTTTTTTACTCCCTAATTTTCTTTTGACTTTGGCGTTTCTACAAACCCAGTTTTACAACTGGACATCTTCTTTCCATGACTTAGTGAATCCCAAAGAGGTTGGTTTTCGTTCCAATCCATAGGGATCTTAAAAAAAAAACTCCCTTTCTTGGAACACATAATTGATTTCCATTGGATTATTATACTTGTCTGTGTAACATTATAGGTTTTCAACTTCATCAAGCCTTTCTCTCTTTGATGGCAGACCAGTCAACTGACTTCCTCTAGTCCTCTGTGTTTGTCAATGTCATCATCCACTTCACTCAGTGATAGTATCCCAACTTTATTTTACTCAAAACTCCATTCCAATCTAACTGACCTTTCTATTAGGTTTAGTTTTTCCTGCAAAACATTGAAGGTATAAACCTTAGTCACTCCAGGTAGGTTGAGTTTGTTTCCCAGACAAGGCATAGGTTCCCCATTCCAGGAGTGTCAAAGTTCTTTTCTAAGCAGGCTACTTACTTAATTTCCAGACAATTACAGCTTTTGAATATGGTATATTGTCAGAAGAGTCAAAGACCATACTAGGGACTTTCAGCATTCAAAATGTAGTCCCATCTTGCTGGTCCTTTAGTTAACTTCCTTTCCGTTCCTTCAGACATTTTAGCACACCGGATAAATGTTTTTTCTGCAATGCAGGTGACGATTCCTCAAAATTTTAGAGCTTCCTCAGTACAGGGGAATATGACCTCTAAATACTATGATCTGGTTTCTAAGAAATCGTTTGAACCATGTCTTGGTTTACAGGTGGTATTTTCAGATTTTCTCTTTATTACAAACTGTTCATGAATGTAGTTTCAATTGTGTTACAACAAGCATAATCTGAAGCATAATCCGAAACTTCGAGTCCTGGCATAGAATGAAAAAGTTTCAAGCTAACGTGACAAGAATTTTCAATTCTATTAAGGTCACAGAGGCAGGGATTATCCCACCCTCATTTGTTGCATAATGTCATTTATCATGCTGAAGTGTTAGTTTATTTATATCGTCCCACCCTCAGGTACTAACGTATTCATATATGATGTCCTTTTCCTATATAGCTTTAAGTATTAGGTACTGATATCTTCCTATGTGGGGTTTTGCCCACAGGACAATACTATTGTGTATGAAGGCACACACATGTGGTGTTTTTTCACCCCATCTGGCATTGGGTATTACAGTGTTTTCTTTCTCTTTTCTTCCCAGATTCTGATTGGAAGTCCGGATAGTGGGACTGGAAGTCATTCTGGGGTTCTGTTTTCTTCAAGAGCCTGTTGATCTATTGGACGTTTAGTTCCTGAGTCTTATCCTCAATGCCCAAATATGATTCTGATCAGAGGAACAGACTCTGTTCAGAAGAATGAGTGACTGCCATTTGAGTTTCACCTCAGTTTTAGGTTCCGGACCATACGCTTACCAGAAGCAGGAGTAGCTGATGTGGGTGTGTCATTCTTATATCTAGTTTTCATTCCACTCAGTTCCAAGGAAGTTCAGTTCCTGGGTGGTGATCAGTTCCAGTTATAGCACCACATGTGCTCCAGTTGCAGAGGCCCAGAATATGCAGTTATTCAGCTGCTGAGGCAAAGAAAGAGGACAGTAAGATGGCGCCACCACACTTTATATGGGCTCAATGTCTATAATTGGTGCATATGTTGTGATGTCATTTTGGGTGATAATGGGAAAAGTAGTTTATGTTAAATGTTTACTTTGATTGGTTGCTGTTGATTTCCAAATAGTAAATAACAAAGAAGGAGAAGCACAATCCCCGCCTCCGTGTCCTTAATAGAATTAAAAGTTATTGACGGGTTAGATGGAATTTGTTTTAATGGGTATCAGAGAACTCAAGTGCTCATAGTTCGAAGAAACAGAAAAGGACACCCAAAACTAGATGTAAGCAAAAGCATGGAGGACTTCTTGAAATGTACAAGATGAACCAGTATTTGGCAGACAGATTTGAGAAAAAGACACAAGAGGGTGACTGAAAGAATGCATTAAGAAAGATGCATTAAGACAAAATGCATAACAGCTGAATAAACCCCACAGTATAATCCAGACATAGAGCAATAAAGAGCAATAAAGCAGAATCAAATTGAAACAATAAAGCTTCAAGTAGAGCATTAAGAAAGATGCACTGAAGACAAAATGCATAACTGCTGAATATACCTCACAATATAATCCAGTCATAAAGCACAATAAAATTGAAACATTAGAGTACCTTGAGATACTCAAAACAGAAACACAGTTCAATTAGGATGAGAACACATTAGGTTGCTCAGTTGTTGGGGAGCAGAAACGTCCAAAATGAGCAAAATTAGACCGAGAACACTTATGGGTGCTCAAGTACAAGGGATCCAAACTGTCTGGAGTATTCTTGTTTTCACCTTTTGAGAGGTTTGACCCACGTAAATCAAACAACATGAGGCTCAAATAGCATAAATGAAACCCCTGGTGTTTCAATTCAAAAGCTGTTTTAATGCAACATTCACTTGTTCATGGGAAAACCTTTTAGCAAAAATGGCAGGCTAATCATTGATGACATTTGTAGTGTCCACTCAAAGGGAGAAGTCCCCACTGGGAATGGATAGTGGGGGTTAGAGTTATCAAACTGGGAAGAGCTGCTTTGACTAACTTATCCCTCATGTACGGACCCCTCCTGAAAGAGCACATTGCAGCCTCAGTGGTAGTCAGTGTGTCTCTGACGGGATGCCCATGTTTATAATGCTACTGATGTCATTACTAGCTGTGTTGAACGTGCTCACAAAAATGAGACGTTCTTGGCTGGTAGATTTTAATTCTGGGCACTAGGAAAGCCTCCTTGTTGGTATACCAAGCCCTGTTCCATGCCTGTTTCAATAGTCTAGAAGGGTAACCTCTATATTTGACACCTGAATTCACCAATCAGGACTCCTGGAAAAAATCACCCTTTCTGATAAGGTTTCTACACAACCTTAGAAATTTACTGTAAGGCAAATTGTCCTTGAGCACTCTTGGGTGATGGCTAGAATACATTAATAGAGTGTTTTTCTCTGTGGTTTCCTTGTAGAGAGTAGTGTAAAGGGGGTTGTCACTAACCCTAATTGTTTAAATCCAAAAAGCTATTGTGGACATATCACTTTGCATACTAAACTGGCTATCTGGTGTCCTACTGTTGAGCCATGTCACAAATGTAGTGAGTGTGGTCAGAGTTTCTTCCCAGCACATGAAAACATCATTAATATAAGGCTGCCACATGTGCATCTTTTGGATAAAGGGATTCTGGTCATTATAAAGATACATTTGCTCACAGTTGCCAATAAAAATGTTGCCAGATCAGGAGCAAAACTGATCCCCATCGCTAAACACCTTTTTTTCTGAAAATAAAAGGTGTCCAAGAATTAGAAGAAATTACAAGATCTTGGTCAGTTCCACCATAACATCTATTGGGACTGCATGCAGATGTACTCTGATATTCAGAATGGTTCAAATAACCTGAAGTGCCTCATGTTGTGGCCTCAAGTGTAGTGATAGCAGCTACAAGACACACCTTGAAAAAGGTCTTGAAGGGCGGGCAATTCTCAAAAGGCTGTTGTACGTCAACTTCCCTTTTGTTCATCCAAGTCATTAAGAAGAATTAGTTAAGAAATCTGCTGAAGATTGGAAGACCTAACTTCAGTCTGACCTTCATCCAAAGAAAGAAGGTTTGTTTTCCATTGGGCGTTCCATCAATCAGCCTCATTCAGGATTCTGGTCAGCCCATTCTGGGTAGGGGACATGGCCAGGACAGTTCCTTCTCTGACAAATTGGAGCTGCAGCCAACTCTCTCTCCAGTTTCTCTAGCAGATCTGAAATCATGACTATTCCAAAAGAGCAGGAGGAAAAATTCACTTCTCAAATGTCTGGCAATCAATCATCTGCGACTCTGTTTCAACCCCACCCCTCTTTGTCCAGCCAAAGGTCAGTGGTTGGAATAAAGTGTATTGGAATTTTAAACAAAGGAGCAATAATGCCTCTACCAGGAAAAGAGAGTCTGCATGACTGCTGCTCTTTAATGTTTTTGATAGAAAAGCCTCCAAGGGACTTTCAACCTATTCTAGACATAAATGTGTTTCAAGATGTAGACTTTTCAAAATATTGTTTCACTGGTAGTTCCAGGGATGTTCCTAGTAGCTCCACACCTCTTGGACAACTATTTTCACATTACAGTGCTTCCTCACTCTCAGCAATGTCCTAGGTTTTCCCTGTTAGAGAGTTATTTCCAGTTTTGTGAAGTGCTTTTCGGACTGGCTTCCGCTCCAAAGCAATTCACCATGACTCTGACTTCTCTGGTTAGTAACCTACATTCTAAGGGATTGTTAGTTTTATCCATATCATGATGTCAGGCTAATATGTGCTTATTCTTTTTTCTAAGTTACTGGAAGCAGGTGGTCTGGTATGCGATTGCTTAACAGTTCATGAGTTTCTTCTGAACAAAGATAAATCTCATTATCTGCCAGTTCAAGACCTACAAAAACAGAGGATCACTATTCATAGCCAATCTGGGGAAAGTCTTCCTTCCTTTCTACAGCAAGACAAGAGAAACAGAGATCAGACTGACAGCTCTTTTTAAATGTAAAGAAGTCCTGCAAAGTAGTGACTGATGGCTCAAAGGGAAATGGCGGCTGCCTTGATGTTAATCCCAAGGGCTCATCTTCATCTTTATCATCTGGAATACCTCTGGTATACGAACTCTTACTCCACTGTGACCAGTGGCAAGGAGCTACAAGACTCTAGTTCCTGTTTCCCAATCAGTGACTGAGAAGTTGCATTGGTGGTTTGTCCCTTTCAATCTGAGCAAGGAAGTATCCCCTCCTTTACCTGTAGCAGTGCCAACAGCAGTTTGGAATGGGCGCAACGTTGGGGATCTGTCACCTTAGAATGTGCGGTCCAGTTCAGAGCAGAATACCTCTCCAAATTGGAAGGAAATGGCCTGATTCTTTGTTTGCGACAGCTAAAAACGGTTGCACATGTGGCCCTAAGGGCATATTTATTAAAAGTGGCGCTGCACATAGTGCAGCACTACTTTTCTAGCACCCCTAAAACCACCATGTGTGTGCCGTATTTAATATATATGGTGGCAGTTTGGGAACTAGCTTCATAATTTTTTATGCCAGCTTGGCGCTTTGCAGGATTGGCATAAAAAATGTTGACGCTAATCCTGCAAAGCACCGAGAAGCCCATTGTAACCAACGGGAGCCTCCTTTAAACGTCTGCTCAGAGCAGGCGTTAAAAGTGCTGAAAAAAATATTGCAAAAAAACCTCTTAAATTACTTTGCGCCATTTTTTCAGACCCCTAACGTGGGAACTTCCCCTTTGCATACATTATGCATGGCTCAGGCATAATGTAGTGCAAAAGGTTACAAAGTGGTGCAATGCATGCATTGTGCCACTTTGTAAATATAGCGTGGCATTTTCGGCCCTCTAATGCTGCATTAGCATAAAAAAATTACACCAATGTGTAGTTAGAATGGCACTAGGCCCTCTTAAATCTGGGCCTAAGTGCTTTGAGAATGTCTCTAACTTTTCATCTGGGTGATTTGTTGTGCCTTTTTCATGTGATCTATTCCTAACTTTGTGTTTGGCTACCAGGAGGAAGTGCAAAAGAGCCATCCTTGTGTTCTTCTCATGAGCAGTAACAGTACTTCACGCCTGTGCAGTTATGCTTTTTTATTACATTTGTTGATGCCAATACATGTTGTTTCGCAGACATGTTAGAAATTTGAACGCCCATCCCGTCAGTGGAGTGTTGTTGAGAAGTGTAAGCTCAGTTTTACATTATTTAATCAGCACTTCCATTGGAAAATATCTGTGTGTTAAACCTCTAGCTCACTTGGCACTTCCTTTTCACTCCTTCTGTAACAATGGGAAAAGCACTTCAGAAAGGCCACTATTTGGAGTATTCTTATTTTCTTTCATCACACTCCAAATCTCTTTCACCTCATATGAAGAATGTACGGCAGGTTTCATAAGAAATGGAAGAAGAAAACCTAGGGGACATTGTGTTAGAAAATATTCGTTTGAAAGGGAAAGCCTTTCATGACGGATTGAATATGACTGGGTCGAAAACTGAGGTGGCAGGGTGTACAAAAGAATGATGGGTTGAATGCAACTTGAGCGATTTCTAGTGGTTAGACTTATTGTAAGCATTCCTCTCATTACCTTTTGTGTATTTAATGATTACTGTTCCTTCATCAGATACCTTATTCAATATGTTCCAAGCTTCAACCTCAGGTGGATTCAGTGATCCAACCAAACGTACTAGATGTGATCCTTAATGAATGGAAAGATCCAGATCAGATTAGCTTCTTTGGATTCATGGTAAAACTTTAACCTCTGGTGGAAATAAATACAAAATCACTTGGCACTGTCTCTGCGTATTCACTGGTGGGCAGTTAGGAGGGATGCAACTAATGTCAGAGGACGATATTCTGAAGGACACTATGGATACAAATGTGGATTCTTCACTGAAAGTGGCATATTATGAGTCCTGTTTAACATTGAGGGCAGAAATCTATTGATCTTACAAAGCTCAATTGCGCTTCCCAAACTTCATAGAGCTGTTCAAGCAGTGAAAGGTTCTCAGAGATTGCATTTCAGATATCAACTATAGAAATATTGTGCAACAAGAATAGTGATCCAAATATTTCAACAACCAAAACTTGTGAGTTGATGATATACAGATAAGTACAAATGTACTATTCTTAACTTTCCTTCTACCTACATTAAATTAAAGATATGTATATATGCTAGTATTTACAGGCGCTTATCTTGTTAATATTTTGGTGTTGATATTCTTGCTGCAATATGTTTGTAGCATCATATTTTAAACTTGGCAATCTAATACCATATAACTGGAGATCATTAAACAATAAATTGATCTTTTGTACATCTCCTTCGAAATTGTCTAGGTAAAACCATTTACCAGGAAGTCATCAGTAGCTTTGCTGCAACCTTTCCTTGAAGTACTGAAACTTCACATACATCATTAGCTCTTCACATACTATTTGAAGGAATAGGTATTTTTGTAATTGAATTTGAGGAAGTGCTGCATCATTTGTTCAAGAGAAAAAAACACTCCTCTTTCTTCAGACAAAAACACCTAAGAAAAGAAAAACGTGTTTTCCTTCAGATAATAACAATTACAAGAGAAGACCTATACAACAGAGGAAGAAGGACGTGTTCCTTTTGT
This sequence comes from Pleurodeles waltl, assembly GCF_031143425.1. Classification (NCBI taxonomy): domain Eukaryota; kingdom Metazoa; phylum Chordata; class Amphibia; order Caudata; family Salamandridae; genus Pleurodeles; species Pleurodeles waltl. The sequence continues at coordinate 648,377,867 of NC_090442.1, forward strand.
CAGCTATCTAGAAAACTACATTGGTCGTCCCAGTCATGTAAACAGCATATAAAAGCATTCTCCAATTGTGACTTGTTACCTGCAGAACCAGAAGTGAAGTTCACCAGGAAAACAGACAAAATCCTAACTATGCAGGAAATTGCCTGACTTCCTGGTAGGAGAGTACATCCAACAATTACTGGGAGCATACAAGACATCAACTTTGGACTCTTGGGGGCTTCAAGTAGTTGAAGAAGGATATCTAATCAGATTGTCTGCTCTCCTACCAGACTTATTGGCCAGAGGGACTCAAAGAAGAAATCTGCATTTTCTATGGCTCTTCTGGATCTCATACAAGAGGGGAGTGGTTCCAGAACCACGTTCAGAGAAAGGGACAGGGATATACTCCATCTTATTCATGGTTCTTAAAGTATTACTTGCCTTCAGGATGGTCATGTATCTGTATTCCCTGAATCATTATGTGAACCCAATTCTGTTCCAAATGGAAACTCTTCAAAGAATCATCCCACTGGTATAATCTGGAGGTTTCATGGTGAGAGCTGATCTGACGGATGTCTTCTTCCACATCTCAGGGGCACTCTGACCTTAGATTTCCTTGAGCTTTTGTGGTCAAGATCTTCATTATCAAATTCAACATCTACCTTTTGCCCTTCAGTCAGATCTATGGCCCTCATTTCAACAACGGAGGCAAAAACCACCTACTGCTGCGGCGATGGCTGCCAAAAGACCATTGCGACAGCTACCAGCTGTCCGCCATATTATGACCACAGCCGGATTTCCCCCAGAAGGATGGTGGAAATCCGTCTGTGGCCATGCCGGCAGATGGTGGTAGGGTGGCGCTGCTGCTACCAGCAGCGCCATGCCAGTAGACCGCCGCCAGCCGTATTATGGCCCAAAATACTGCCTGGCAGTGTTCTGCTGGCGGACGCTGCTGGTGGCAGCAGCGCCCCGCCCCCTGCCGGACGACCCCTTGAACACAGGTAAGTCGGGTCTCCGACAAGGGAGGGGGTTTGGGGGGTGTTGTGTATGTGTGTGGGGTCGGGGGTGTATGTTTGTGTGTTTGTGGATGCGGGTGTGTGTTGCGTGTTGGATGCAAGTGTGCATGTATGGAGGTGTGAGTGCATGTATGTTGTGTTTTGTGACTGTGTGTCTGCGTGTATGTTTGCAAGTGTGTGCGGGTGTGTATGCGTGGATGTATGCATGCGTGGATGTCTGTGGGCAAAATGTGTGGGTATCTGTGTGTGTGGGAAGGGGGTGTAAATGTAGCAGGGTGGGGGGGCTTTGGAGTGGCAGAGGTAACTGGAGAGGAGGGGAGACCCTTATCAGTGACAGGGAAAGGATTCCCTGTCACTGATAGTGCCTACCGCCATGGTTTTCATGGTGGTAAGGAAGCCACGAAAACCACGGTGGTAGGTGGGATCATAATCCTGCAGGCGGTACAGTGATTGCTGCCGGGCTGGAGATGTATATCTCCAGCCCAGCGGCTGTTACCGCCATGGCAGTCAGAGTGGTACATTGACGGGTTGGCTTCAGGCAAGCCGCCAATGTCATAATATGGCAGGACGTAACACCAGCCTGTTGGCAGTAGTTCCCGCCATATTACCACTGACCACCAGGGTCGTAATGACCCCCTATGTGTCTTCACAAAAGAAATACTCGTGATAGTCTCTCTTCATCTACCAGACTGGCTTGTATATCCATATCCCAGACAATTCAGCCCTTGGAGAGGTTAACATTAGTCCAGTCATGGCAACATGGTACCCTTATGTACAAGTATCAACTATCATCATGCAAAGATAGGTATTCATAATGGTGGTCTTCTTGGCAGACCTGGATGTAGCATTTCTTCCAGAACCAGGGGCTGTTAAGATCCGTCAACTTGTGTCTCCTTTGTTGCAGTTGAATCCAGAGCCTGAACAACCGTGATTGAACATCTAGAGTTTCTTCGTATCCTGCATTTTTATGCTCATCTTCAACTGCATTTAATCCATCTTCAGGCATAGTAAGTTCCAAGCTCTCAGGAGTCTGAGGTAGTGATTCAGCAAACAATAAACGTAAAATAATTGTTTCAGTCATAACTGAATCTGGTAAACCTATCCTTAGAACTTCATCCTCAACCTGGAACTCCAATAGTAGTGAATATCAATGCTAGCTTCTTCGTGTTGTGGACACATCGGAGAACTTGTAAGCCCAGAATCAATGGTTTCTACTGGCAACTTCCTCCCAACTAGAGAGTGTTGTCAGCACTGTTCATGGCTCTGAAACACTTCCAGCCTTACACACATACAACAACATATATTGGTAAAATCAGACAACGTGGTGACAGTTGCCTTCATCAATCGACAGGCAGGTAGGCAAGACATATTTCTGGGATTGTAGACAGTACTGATATTGTTTGGTCAGATCATTTCCTTACGTTTTTGTAGGTCTCCCATATCATGGGTGTAGACAAAGTCAGAGCAGACCATCGGACTAAATTATTTCTATCCTCACAAGATATTTCTTTTTCAGGACATTTGCAATAAGTTTGGAATCCCATTCTGAGACCTGTTTTTATCCCAGTCCAGTGCTCAGTTTCCTTGATTCAGCTTGAGCTTTCCTGTATGAAGGGAAATGGTGGGGGGGGGGGATCCTCTGGTTGGTTCTTAAATGGCTTAAGAAGCTTGTTTATGTTCTTCTACCATTGCCATTAATCTTCACATTACTAGCTGAAATCAACAAGAAGATAAGGAGGTAACTATAGTAGTCAGAGTTTTGCCTCAAATGAAATTGTTTCAACTTCTTCAGAATTTGGTAATCTTCCTTCCTATGTGCCTACATTTGGACCGTTCTTTCTGTCACATGAATTTTCTTCTTCTAAAAATGTTGCCTCTGTCAGTTTATAAGCTGCGAGGAGAGTGTTACAAAAGAAAGCTCTTCCACATCATTTAGCAGGACATCCACATTAACATCCAGTGCTTGTCACTGGCAAAAAACTCAAAGCGGTGTTTGTCACATTCTATCTTACCTCTACCTTATGATTCTCGTCTGCACTCCAAATTCTCTCAGATGGCTTTAAAGGTAAGCTGTTTAATTCTACCATAAGCCTGCTATGGGCAGTTGATTGAGCTTTTAAAGAATCAGGAGGCAACTTGGGAGATGAGGAAGTTTTGGCAGCTTGTCTCCTCAAATGTTTATCTTCAGCTTATCCTATTTCAGTCTCTAGCCTCTCCCTGGTATTTTTTACATTTATTACAAAGCCATCCTTTCCAATCTTCAAATTCAACGTATGTAATATTCCTTATAACAAAGATAGCTTTCATAGTGGCAATCACTTCAGTGTGCAGAATAGAAAAATTGGGAGCTATGAAATACAGGGCCCCTTTCTTGTTTAGCTCAGTGATTCACTATGACCCAAACTTTTTCCCCAAAATTCATATGATAAGGGACAAAAAGATTCCTCATGGATGAGGTCTACCTTAACTTTTTCTCATTTCTTGTACGCTGCACCCTGCTGGAATTAAAGGAAAATAAATTAGAGCACCAGCTCCTTCTCGAGCAGAGTTTCAGGGTTCCCCTTTGACTAAAATGTACAAAGTGGCTACCTTGGTTTCACCTAAATGACAGCAATGAGCCTGCCAACAGACCCCAGGTGCCAACTCAGGTCTAAAATATTTCTTCTAACACCCCCCACAATCAGCAAAAAACATTCACAAAGGCCTAATTTATGCCTGGCAGCAGGACTAGAATCTGGAACTCCATCCTGCCATATTTATACACTTTTTGTGTTGTTCAAGAAAGACTTAGCACTCCTCCTTTTCCTAAGATGTTTACATTATAGTGCCAGTTAAGTACACCTTCCTAATAATCCTGCTCTCATCCCTATCAAAAGCCTTAGTATCATTTATCCTCCTCATTCACATGCCAGAGGGACACCAACTATTAATAAATTATTTTATTCAATTTTTACCTTCCCCCCTTGCTTCCCAAAAGGGGTTCATGAGCCTTGGAGGGACGCCAGCAATTGTGTAGTTAATTTAGTTGATGCTTGTCTACCTTTCCCTGCCTCCCATTGGGTCCTCATGAGCCATGGTGGGACACCAACTATTATTCAATTATTCAGTTTTTGTCTGCTTCTCATTGCTGCCTAAAAGTGAACCATGGGCCTTGCAGGGACATTAGCAAATATGTATTTGATCCATTTGATTTTACCTGCCACCCCTGCCTCCCAGGGTTTTCATGCACCCTTGGAGAAAACCAACAACTATGTAATTAATGTATTTGATTTTTGACTGACTCTCTCTGCCTCTCAAAGGATTCCTATACCCTGGAGGGACATAAGATACTATTCAATTAATTTGATATTTCCCTGCCTCACCCTGTCTACCAAAGATGCCCCACTGACCCTGGAGGGACACCAGCAAACATGTAATTAATGTATCATTTTCCCTGCCTTCCCCAGCCTCCCATAAGGTTTCTCTGGGCCCTGGAGGAACATCAGTTGTCATTTAATTAATTTGTTCGATGTTTGCCTGCCTCCCCTTGCTTTCCAAAAGGGCTCTATAGGCCCTGGATCAACACCGGAAATTATTTATGAATCTTTTGTTTCATTTTTACGTGCCTCAGTTGATAGGGGGTCCCATGAGCCCTGGAGGGATACAACTTAATCTTTATCTGGATACTGTCTGGCAAAAAATAAAGTTAGTTCATCTATGGGTACACTGATGTTGAGCATTTGTGATGACTGGTGATGACTTGCATTAGATTGACTAGATTTCCCAAGTCTCATGGAATTCTTGCTTTATTTTAATTGCTTGCAGGTGCATCAGACATCATGTCATGCACTATGCTGAGATGGAGAGAGGTCTGTAAATTAGCCGACAGCAACAATAGAAGTCTCTGCTAAGTGCTTCTGTGTGTGCTAAATGCTAATCCAAATGTAAATTAAAGAAGGAGGTCCCTTAAAAGAAAGTAGCCAGTGAGTAGAGGAAGAACTCTGTTGCCAGTACCATCACTGGCATCAAGCCCTCCTCATTTTACCAAAAATGTAACATACCTGCTGGGTTGGAGCAGGACACACATGCCCACTCAGTCACACCCATGCATTCACATGCATACATGCACATACACCCATTCACAGCACACACTCAAAAATACACCAAATCACATACAAACATATACACATGTGGGCCAAACATTAAAAAAGTAAATCTTACTGCAGTGGTGACCTCCGGTGGTGAGAGGGAAGCCTCAGTGATTCCTGATGATTGGAACTGCCACCTTCAGTCATTAGCTGACTTTGCGATCAGTCAATCAATAGGAAGAGGCAGCAGTCCCTTACTCGCCACAGAGTAGGATGGAGTCAGTGAGACTGCTGACCCCACCCTGCTCTATGAGGAGCATTACTGAAAGACATTCTGCCCTGGGCACTTCAGGGCCTAAAACTGGAGCACCCAGGTCTGAGACTATCAATGACACTCCCACTTGTCATGAGGGGGAGGACCAGTAGGTGATTTACTGGGCTGAGGAGGCGAAATCCAGTGCGTTGTCACATCTTCAGCCCAGCCTGCACATATAGCACCTGGCTACCTGACCTGAGCATGAAGAGTGTCTGTCAGGCTGACCTTTGCTCATCCTGATGTACAAATCATAAAGACATCACACAGAAGAGAACTAGGTATTTCTTTTAATCAACCTGCCACAGCGTGACTACCTCCTGCCAGCCTTAACAGCAACCTCTGACCCTGGTTCTCAGGCAGGTCGCTCCCCTCACCGCCTCACAGCCTCCAGTGTGACCGCTCTCGCTCCTGTGCCCTGTGCTCCTGTGCCCTGACTGCCTTTTCCCGCCTCCAGTGACCTAGCGCCAGCGTCCTCTTCGTTGTGCCCGAGTGCCTGTGTCCGCTCTTTCTTCTGTACCCCGAGTGCCTGTGCCCCTGGTAATGTTCCACTGTATTGTATTGTTTTTTCCTTTTTGCCCTTACTGTGTTCTTTTCTCTTCCAGCCTCGTCGCGTCACCCCATCGCCGCCCGTTTGTTTCCCGCCGCTACACTCCGGTAGCTCCGCCCCCTCGCTCCCCATTGGCCGCCCCGCTCCCACCTCCCAGCTGCTCCTCCCTCCCTCTTCCCCTCATATGGAGGCCGCGCAGCGATAGAGAGAGCAACCTCTGACCCTGGTTCTCAGGCAGGTCGCTCCCCTCACCGCCTCACAGCCTCCAGTGTGACCGCTCTCGCTCCTGTGCCCTGTGCTCCTGTGCCCTGACTGCCTTTTCCCGCCTCCAGTGACCTAGCGCCAGCGTCCTCTTCGTTGTGCCCGAGTGCCTGTGTCCGCTCTTTCTTCTGTACCCCGAGTGCCTGTGCCCCTGGTATTGTTCCACTGTATTGTATTGTTTTTTCCTTTTTGCCCTTACTGTGTTCTTTTCTCTTCCAGCCTCGTCGCGTCACCCCATCGGGGCCCGTTTGTTTCCCGTCGCTACACTCCGGTAGCTCCGCCCCCTCGCTCCCCATTGGCCGCCCCGCTCCCACCTCCCAGCTGCTCCTCCCTCTCTCTTCCCCTCATATGGAGGCCGCGCAGCGGGCACGCCGATGGCGCGCCGAAGGCGCGCCAAAGGCAAGCCCGTCTGCGCCCGTCCGCGCCTGGACCGCGCCCAGCGCCAGACCCCCTGGCCCCCACCGCTGCGAGCCTACCCGCCGGACCTACGAAGCCGCCACCCTCATCGCTCTCAACACCGGCCGGATCCCCGGGTGCTGCCGTGCCGCCCCAAGACGCACCCACGGACCCTTCACCTGCCAATCCTGCAAGTTCTCCTGCATCCAGACCCGCACAGCGCCCGCCAAACCAAGCACCAACAGCAACCACCTGAAGTGCATCCTGCTTAACACCCGCTCCATCCACAGACACGCCGTGGAACTCTGGAACCTGCTCGACACCACATCTCCAGACGTCGCCTTCCTCACAGAAACCTGGATGAACGCCTCCTCAGCGCCCGACATCGCCATCGCCATCCCGGACGGATACAAGATCACCCGGAGGGACCGCATCAACCAGACAGGAGGAGGCATCGCCATTGTCCACAAAAACACCATCCGCATCACGACCAACTCCGACGACACCCTCACAGCTGCCGAACATCTCCACTTCCAGATTCACACCGACCCCAAGACCACACTCGGAGGCACCCTCATCTATAGACCCCCAGGACCCCGCACACAATTCAGCGAAGACATCGCAGACTTCATCAGCCCTCACGCCCTCTCCTCCGCCGACTACATCCTCCTAGGGGACCTCAACTTCCACCTGGAGAACAACAACGACAACAACACCACCACCCTGCTGAACAACCTCGCCAACCTCGGACTCAAGCAACTGGTGAACACCCCCACCCACTACACCGGACACACGCTTGACCCAGTCTTCTCCTCCAGCAAGTACATCTCCTTCAGCCACTCCACCGGACTCCACTGGACAGACCACAGCTGCGTCCACTTCAGCTTCAGAAAAACCACGACTCACCACCACCCACAACAGGCTCCCCGCAGGAGCTGGAACAAGATCACCACCGACCAGCTCTCCACATCACTGAGCCAGAACCCTCCCGCCAGCTCAGCGGACCCCAACCAAGCAGCCAACAACCTTACACAGTGGATCACCAACTGCGCTGACAACCTCGCACCTCTGAAAACCCATCCCATCAGGCCCAACAGCAAGAAAGCCTCCTGGTTCAACAACGACCTCAAGAACTCCAAGAAGAACTGCCGCACCCTCGAGAAAGCCTGGCGAAAAAACCCGACTACAGACAACATGACCGCCCTCAAGTACGCGTCCCGTAAACACCACCAGCTGATCCACACCACCAAGAAGACAGCATTCAAAGAACGACTAGACAACAACGCACACAACAGGAACTCTTCAGCATCGTCAAAGAGCTCTCCAACCCCAGCGCAGGAAACAACGACATCACCCCCTCACAAGACCTCTGCGACTCACTCGCCTCGTTCTTTCACCGCAAGATCACCGACATACACAACAGCTTTGGCGCACAGACCACGCACCCAACCACCAACCCGACGCCCCCCAACACCACCCTCCACGCCTGGACCCCGGTCAGCACCGAAGACACCATCCATACGATGAACACTATCCATTCCGGATCACCAACCGACCCATGCCCCCACCACGTCTTCAACAAGGCCGACTCCGTCATCGCACCCCATCTCCGGGACATCATCAATTGCTCCTTCAACACCGCCACCTACCCGGAGAGCTGGAAGCATGCCGAACTCAGCGCCCTCCTGAAGAAACCATCAGCAGACCCCACCGACCTCAAGAACTACCGCCCCATCTTGCTCCTACCGTTTCCTGCCAAAGTCATCGAGAAGACCGTCAACAGACAGCTGGCCGCCTTCCTCGAGACTAATTGATCCCTCGACCACTCACAGTCCGGCTTCCGAGCCAACCACAGCACCGAGACCGCCCTCATCGCAGCCACTGACGACATCCGAGCCCTGCTCGACAACGGGGAAACAGCGGGCCTCATCCTCCTGGACCTCTCCGCAGCGTTCGACACGGTCTGCCACCGCACCCTAGTGCAGCGCCTCAGCAACATCGGAATTCAAGAGAAGGCTCTAGAGTGGATCATCTCGTTCCTCACCGGAAGAACCTAGAGAGTCCGCCTCCCCCCGTTCAGATCCGAGGCCACCGAAGTCATCTGCGGCGTACCACAAGCCCCACCCTCTTCAACGTCTACATGAGCCCCCTCGCAGCCATCGCACGCCATCACAACCTCAACATCATCTCCTACGCTGACGACACCCAGCTGATGCTCTCCCTCACCAACGACCCAGCCACTGCCAAAACCAACCTGCACGAAGGGATGAAAGACGTAGCCGAGTGGATGATGAACAGCCGCCTGAAACTGAACTCAGACAAGACGGAAGTCCTCATCCTTGGATCATCACCCTCTGCCTGGGACGACTCCTGGTGGCCCCCTGCCCTGGGCAGCGCACCCAAACCTACGGACCACGCACGCAACCTGGGCTTCATCCTGGACTCCTCCCTCTCGATGACCAGACAAATCAACGCCGTCTCTTCATCATGCTTCAACATCCTACGCATGCTCCGAAAGATCTTCCGATGGATCCCCACCGAAACCAGGAAGACGGTCACCCAGGCACTCGTCACCAGCCGACTGGACTACGGTAACACCCTCTACACCGGAACCACGGTCTAACTACAGAAAAGACTCCAACGCATCCAGAACGCCTCCGCACGCCTCATCCTTGACATCCCCCGACACAGCCACATCTCCGGACACCTGAGAGACTTGCACTGGCTCCCCGTCAGCAAGAGAATCACGTTCCGCCTCCTCACCCACGCACACAAGGCCCTCCACGACCTGGGCCCCAGGTACCTCAACAATCGCCTGACCTTCTACACTCCCACCCGCCAGCTACGATCGACCAGCCACGCCCTCGCCGCCGTGCCACGCATTAGAAAAGCCACCATGGGAGTAAGATCCTTCTCCTACCTGGCAGCCAAGACTTGGAACTCCCTCCCCTTCCACCTCCGTCTGACCCACGACCACCTCTCCTTCAGGAAGCAACTCAAGACCTGGCTGTTTGAGCAGTAGCGGTCCCCCCTCCCCCCAGCGCCTTGAGACCCTCCGGGTGAGTAGCGCGCTATACAAATTTTTTGATTGATTGATTGATTGACTGTAGGACTTTAAAAGGCAGAACCTAACATTCTAACAGAACCTTGGAATGCTGGGTCAAACTAGTTCCACCTACATCATGCTTATAACATATCCTCCTTTTTCCACACAAAGAAATTAACAATAGTAACTCATTTATCTCTGAATAAAAGTATAAGAAAAATAATGAGCTATACCATTCAGAAACATCTTAAATACAAAAAGGGTATTACATTTATACAAAACAATGCATGTATAAAGAACCATAATGTAAACAAAGCAAGAGAATGAAGATTAAAAGATAACACTAGAAATAACAGCAAGAATCATAAAAACGAGTGCCACAAAAAATAAATAAGTATACATCATATAAAGTACCTTATGTAGTCCTGCAGCTATAGGTGAGGAGCTCTCTCTTTGTGCACACAGCACTCTCTTTCACTCCCCACCATGTTTGTATCAACCTCCCTTTTACCTTCCACATCTTCTGCACTGTCTTCTTTCAGACTGCATGACTCATCTTCATCCCTTGTTAACATAAAACCACTGCATCCCTCATCATTATCCCCATCCGGCTCATCACAACGTCCTCCTTTCTTATATAAAGCCATTCACTGTTTATTCCATTTGTTACCATTCTCCAATAACACATACCAATCAAAGACTTTTTAACTTTAAATGGACCTCTGAACTTACAACGCGTCCATCCTTCACCTTACCTAATTACCAATTTGAATATTTGACACCATGCCTCTCGGCAGAGCAGAAAGCTCATGTTCACCATTACTCCTTAACCAACTTGGGACCAGTTTGGTTCTAGGTTTATACCCCCTTATAAATTTGAAGGGTGATTTACTATTAACCTTGTTTTCTGTGGTACAATAAGCCCATACCAACTCCTCTACTGCCTCACACACTTCAGACCTACTCCACAGAGCCCTCTGTCAAGACCAGAGCAGTAGGATGATGTTTAATTTCATATGCCGCTAAAAACTCTCTCACCTCACTGGATGAGCTGAGTACTGTTGTCTGTAATCAAAGTGTGAGAAAATCCTTCCCTCCTGAATATTTCTCGTAACTTGTTGCTAGTGCTTCTGGTAGACACTTCTTTCATAAATTTGACCTCCAACCATTTTGAAAATACATCAACCGAAAGAATAGCAAATCGTGTCTAACTCCTGATAATGGACCTATGAAGGTCATACACACACTGTGCCATGATTCTTTGGGATCTTGAATGTGACCTGTATCCAACTGTACCCATTCCTTCAACCTTTACTCACTCTATTTGCTGTCTAAACCCCTTTCTGCCCACTGAGTGGCTTGTACCTCAGTACCTGGCCACCAAAGATTTTTCTTTACTCCCATTTGTGTAATTGACTGTCCTAAATGACCTTCATGGGCTAAATGAATACTTTTTACTCTCAGATTCTCTGATGGTACAAATCTATTCCCCCTCATCAAGACAATCACTTCACTCAAGGAACAACACATCTAAAATGTTGATGAACGGTCTCACAGAAGGAGCTACTGTTAGTTCTCTCCTTCTACCTTCAATCACCATTTTACATACATCTCTCAATACTCAGCCATTAGCCATTCCTTGTGTCCATTCCTCTTAAGTGAAAACACCTACCTCACAACACTGCTTCTTCTCCCCATGCTACTGCATCCTCCTTTTCCTGTTCCATCACACGTTCTTTGTCTGCAATCCCCCAACTCACAGGCAAACGTAAGAGTGCACATGCCTGGGCATTGAGCCATCCAGAAATGGGTTCAATGACATACTGGAATTTTTGTAGATGAGTTGCCAATCTTGCTAATCTAGATGATCCCTTGCCAGCACCTGGGGTCAGGATCTTTATTAATGGTTTCTGATCTGTTCTCAACTTGAAACTCACATCCCATAAATATGTTCTGAAGTACTCTGTTGAGCAGGCCACAGCCAATGTCTCATGCTCAAAGACAGAATCATTTTTTTTCAGACTCCATCAAGGAACGTAAAGCAAAAACATCTCCACACCCTTATGTACTTGGGACAACACCACACCCACACCTGATGCACTGGCACCCACAATAATAAAGGTGCTCTTTTTAATATTAATATCAAACAGTGCCAAAATCACTGCTGCACACACCCCCTGCTCAGTGCAGTCAAAGTAGTTTTGTTGTTTCTCGTTCCACACCCCATTTGAACGAACATCCTCTCCTCAACAAAACTTTCAAATCTCTTGGTTTTTACCAAAGTTTTCTACAAATTTGGCTTAATATTCCATAAGCCCGATAAAGGACTGTGGTTGGTCCTTATCTTTCAGTTGTGGGGCTAGCTTTATCGCTTCCAATAACATTTGTTTAGGTTTTTACACCTTATTCAGAAATTGTGTGACCTAAATATTAAATTTCATTGCATAAAAACACAATTTTCGCACATGTAAAAATCTTTGTAGAACTTTCCTTAACACTCTGTTATGTTGTTCCACCATTGTTCCGTATGCCAAGCTTAGGGTAATCCAAGTAAAGCAGAATGTCCCTTCCATTGTAATAAAAGCTGTTAAGTCCTTTGAACTCTGATGCTAACAAATTTAATGTTAAGCACTCCTCACATCTAATTTTGAGAAGAACTTACCACCACTGACAGAAAACAATAGCTCGTTTATATTTGGCAATGGAAAATTGTCAGTAATTATATTCTTGTTAACATAACAGAGGTCCACACAAAATCGTAAGCGACCATTGGATTATTTTGTTATTACTACGTGTGATATCCATGTAGGAGCTTCTACGGGTTCAATCACCCATTCCTTCATGATCTCATCCAACATCTGTTTGCCCTCTTCTCTGACAACAATAGGAACATTCCTTACTTTGTGTTTAACTGGAATTGCCCCCAGTTTCACTCTGATCTTGTGTACATATCCTCGCAATTCACCCAAGTCTACCCTGAACACTTCTTTGAATTCATCCAAAATTTCAGTCATACCTTTGTCATTCCAGTCCTCCAGTTGATCACTGGCATACCTTTTTGTTGTAAAAATGGTGATGGTGCAGCAATCAACACTTGGTCCATGTTGTAAAAAGAATGCAAAATCACTGGTGTGCCTAACACCAATCTTACTCTACTCTAGTCTGAGTCCTACCCAGAGTCTAAATGGAGCATCACATTACACCCTCCCCCCAGCTTCATTAAATATACAACAAATAGTTATTCTGTGCTACGGAGAAAATAACTATTGGGTATGGTGAGGTGTTCTAATAAAATTTCATGGCTAAGTTTAGGTTTGGCTATAGACAGGTCGATTCATATCATATGTGTGTAGTAGGCAAAGTAGTGCAGTAATGGAAGGTAGAAGACAGAGCAGTATCATTATATATGGAAAGTCGACACTTAGACAGAAACTATGGGAGAAATGTGGCCTGTGCCTAAATGGGTATGTGGGCTGGCAGGAACAGAATGGGGGCGATGGAAGGTATGAGTCGGCACTGGGCAACAAACCTTTTCTCCTACTGGCTGAGGCAAAAACACAGGAATTTACAAAAGAATTGGTATCTGGGCTTGGACACTAGAAAGGAATACCTTAACAAATGCAGCAGTTGTCAATGAGAAAGGAAAATGACTTACCACTCATCCCAACAGCCCTTTCATCCCCCTCAGCATGATGATGGTATGTGTCCGCCTCCGCAGTCTGGATTACCTGACATAAAACACATATTTAGAATAGCAGTACCAACCAATGTATTTCCATAAGTTAAAAACAATACTTAAGGAATCTGAAACAATACTTAAGGAATGTGAAGCTATCCAAAGAATGACTTTAAAAGGTTTACCTGGCACGTTAAAAATCAAGTTGTCAACAATTCAACTTTGTAAATCGAATGTTTAAGAATGGAAGGAAATGGCTAGGAACGGATCAGAAACATGATTATTAAAGAGGGACAAGGGAATAGGAAGGAGATATGTGGTGGTATGGAATCCTGCAATGCCCCTCTTTCTTGACATCATGGACCCTTGTATGATGGAGGTTCCACAGATTCAGCAATGTGAGAACAATACCTGGAGTTAGCTACATACATGTTCTCCTGATGGAATCAGTTTGTGTTCCTCTACTAATTGACTGCATACTCAACAAATCCTCCTACAACATTTGTGTTCTGAGTCTGCATTCCTGATCCCTTTACCAACAATCTTCCATTGCCACAAGATGTGTAAAAGAGGGATGGGGAAAGGTTACTTCCACTGTAAGAAAAAGGGATCATAAAGAAAACACAAGGACACTAAAGCGGAAAAGGGTAAGTTGGGAAACAAAATGCAGAAGGCCATAATGCATACTAGGTGAGGATTATTAAGAGTAAGGACTAATAAACATGAATTACCAGTACTAGCAGGAATGACTGGTGTGGAGGCAGTAGCATTGCCCTGTGCTATGGTGGTGGCCTTGGCATTCTTGATTCTTTTTGGTTGTCCTGAACTAAGGTGAGCTAATCCGGACAATGAATAGTAGCACTCTCTACTAAAATGCATTTTACAGGCAACTAAATCTATTGCCAGACTAACTAATCATATTCCTCCCTTGTACCACCACCCTAAAATTAGTTCACTGTCCTGCACATTGATGGCAACTCTGCTAGCACTAGAAAAGCCATGAAGAAATGGCAATACACTTAGGCGGTCATTCCAACCCTGGCGGTCCGAGACCGCCAGGGTTGGGGACCGCGGGAGCACCGCCAACGGGCTGGCGGTGCTCCCATGGGCATTCTGACCGCGGCGGTACAGCCGCGGTCAGAAACGGAAAACCGGCGGTGTACCGCCGGTTTTCCGCTGCCCTGGAGAATCCTGCGCCGCCATGGGGATTCCGACCCCCATACCGCCATCCTGTTCCTGGCGGTTTCGGCCGCCAGGAACAGGATGGCGGTATGGGGTGTCGTGGGGCCCCTGGGGGCCCCTGCAGTGCCCATGCCAATGGCATGGGCACTGCAGGGGCCCCCTAACAGGGCCCCACAAAGATTTTCAGTGTCTGCCATGCAGACACTGAAAATCGCGACGGGTGCAACTGCACCCGTCGCACCCCTTCCACTCCGCCGGCTCCATTCGGAGCCAGCATCCTCATGGAAGGGTGTTTCCCGCTGGGCTGGCGGGCGGCCTTCTGGCGGTCGCCCGCCAGCCCAGCGGGAAACCCAGAATAACCGCGGCGGTCTTCTGACCGCGCAGCGGTATTCTGGCGGCTCCCGCCGGCCCTGCGGTTACCGCGGCCGGCGGGAGTCAGAATGACCCCCTTAATATCAAACTATCATCCTTCTAGTCCTGAATAGGTTTGATTCACTAACCTCCACTCTTCTCCCAATCCTCCTGTCCTGCACTCTCCCAGTCCTGCTGACATGCCAATCAGGCTGACATGCCCCATTACTCTGAAGCTGACTATCACACGCATAACTCACTTACAAAATGGACAAAGAAACCCTAACCCTTATAGATGGGTAAAAATGTCAGTTAAATCGTACCATTTTAAACTAACAAAACCACTGACATTTAATAGTTATTGTTGTTTCAAGAAACTATAACTCGTGCCCTAAAGTAACTATAATTTGGAACCCCACCATGAACCACCATGCAGCACTGTGCAGTGTTGTAATCTTGTCATCAGTGATACGATTTCAGATGTTACAGTTTTGTTATCAATGTCATAGAACATGTAAAGAATTATGTAATATGGGTGACAGTTAGCAGTGCATTGTGAGGGTGTGAGTTATAGTTATTATAGGACATGAGTTATTGTTACTTGGGATAATTATAACTGGTGAATTTCAGTGGTTTTGTTCTTTTAAGATGGCCTTTGACTTTTGGCTAATACTGGTGGGGTGCAGGGCCAATCCCCCATCATTGTCAAAAAGTCACCAATAATTATAATCAAATGTATATTATATACATTCACACATTGCAATGTTCAACAAAAATGCTGAACAGAATTATACCAAATCTTGGTCCAGAAAGCATGCTTTTGTGATTTGGTGTAAATTCATACAGTAGTTTTTGAGATATTAAGTAATTCAAATATTTGTATATCTGAACATTTGGGTTCGAGGGACTCTTGCAAGGACCTCAGTACGAGTCTGTCGGTCAGTAGACCGCCGCAGTGGAGATGGCGGTCGAACCGACGCGGGCCTGGCGTTGAAGACCGCCATATCACAAGTACTGGGAAGGCACCTGCAGAACACAGCCAAGTTACCATTCAGGCCACCACAGCGGAGGGGCTGGCGCGGCTGGCGGCAGCCATCTCCAGGCCAGCGGTCAGGCAGTATCCCATGACCATATTACGAGGTTGCACACCGCCAGGATTTCCGGGCAGATCCACTGAACAATATAAAATGGACAATATAAAAGGGAACACCTACCTTCAGGAACACAGGCACGCCCGTAAGCGCCATGGCATACAAATTGCAGCTCCTCCCAATTCTCTACCTGGCCATGCAACTCCCGGACCAGCGACAAAGATACCAACCATAAGTACACCAGCCGAGCACACACTGGAGGGAACGACGTTAGTACACACACACAATACACACATGACATGGGAAGCCACGCCCACACACACACACACGCAAACAAACTTCCACACCAACACACACACACATACACACACGCATACATGCTAATAGCCACAACCACTGCACATACATGTGGAAGGAAAGCCAAGACTAGGTAGGTACCATCAACACCAATGGTGTTGTGTCGCTTATATATTATACAAGTTTCAAATCTGAACAAAACAATGAACACACAGGCCCAAGGGCCAGTCCAAAAGTCCCACAGTGCCCCGAGTACACTAGGCACAAGGTTATGCCCCAAATTGACTCCTGACTGCAAAATGCAGGCCTCCACAGGGCAGGGGCATCAATTGGGTATGCAGGAATCTCGGGGGGGGGTTTGGGCTGGGATGGGGGGTCCTTTGGTCTGGACTTGGAGGGGGTACTTGGGCTTGCCCTTGGAGGAGGGGTGGTTTAGCCGGGGGATTTGGGCTTGGCCTTGGAACTGGAGGGAGTGGGCTTGGCCTTGGAACTGAAGAGAGTGGTCATGGGCTTGGGTTTGGCAGGAGGAGCAGTGGGCGTGACAGGGGCAGAAGTGTCAGGTGGTGGAGTGTCATGGCGAGGGGCAGTGGTGGACTGAGAGGCAAAAGGCAGGTGCCTCGGAAGGGAAGCAGGTATGAAGCTAGTGTTATTCACAATGGGCATTATATCCATTTAAACGTGTGTTAGCATGACGGTTTTGCATGGGTTTTGGCAGCATGTTCCTAACAGGTTTTTAGCATGTCTTTGAGCATGTCAATTGGAACTTTGGAATTTCCGGTATCCTGCACTTGTTTACACTGTCTATAGTCAGAGTGGAGTTAGTCCACTACACAAATGAGGGGAGAAAATGCACAATATTAATATTGTGTGTCCCACACACCTAAGTGATTTATAAAAGGAACAGTGAATATAGTGTGCTAAGAATTTAGAATTCCATTGGGGTACGGTTTCCACTTTAAAGCATGTATATTTTTGATATTCACTAAGAAGGGTGTGATTGTACCCATATAATATGTTTTTTCTAATGATTTGTCACATATGGGAATGTTATTATAGGAGGTCCTGAGGAAGTCAAGGAGTATTCCCCTGACGAAACACGTGTTGACGAACAAGTGAATTTGGGAACATATTTGAAGATTGGAGATGTGGATTATCATTTGGAATGCAATATTTTACTCAAAATAAACATTTCTTCGATACATGGAACAGATTTATCATGGACTTTACATTTAATTGTGTTATTGTTATGGAACTAATTTTATGATATAAATGTGAGCTACTACAAATTGTCTTATTTTGGATAACTGCCTTTGGTTATCGTATGGGGTACATTTGGGGGTGAAACCCCAGTTGGTAGGCACCATTTTGAATATAGAATAGGTAAGGGATATTTGTGAAAACAGAGCGCCATTCACTCTTATAGAGCTCACCCCTATTTTTGTCACTTCCACCTGTCCCATGCATGCAGAACAAGCGGCTGCCATTTTACATGTCCATTGTGTGTTGTGGGTGAAATGTTAGTGCGTCATGGGTGATATTTGGTGACTTGTGGCCACATCAACACCATCTGCACAGTATATTGTACACAACATAATACCCACTTTCTCCTGTTCCCAGATATGATGTAAGGTTGAGGAATGCACCGGTGTACAGGCCCCCAGTCGACCTTGCCAACCTGGAGGAGTGTCACATCATCCAGACCCATTGCCTGAACTGTGAGACCATCATGGAACTGGTGGCCCAGTTGGAGCCGGATATGTTACCTGCCATTCGCCATCCCAATGCCATCCCTCCCACAGTGCAGGTGCTGTCAGTCCTCCACTACCTTGCCTCAGGCTCCTCCCAGGTCACAGTGTGCCTGGTAGCAGGGATGTCGCAGCCCATGTTTAGCAACATCCTGAAGGATGTACTCTGTGCCCTGCTCAACATCTGGGCAGCTACATGTGATTCAAGAGGTGCTTCGGCCTGCTGAAGGCCAGATTCCTGTGTCTGCATATCTCCAAGGGTGCCCTGCTCTAAAACCCACAGAAGCTGTGCCAGATCATTGTGGCCTGCTGCATGCTGTGCAATCTGGCCCTGAGGCATCACATCCCATTCCTGGATGTGATGCAGAGGAGGGTGTAGCTGTACCAGTGGCTGATGAAGGGGACATGAGGTGTGATGAAGAGGTGGATGATGAGGATTAAACTGATTCCAGGGCAGAACTGATTTGAGAGTACTTCAACTGAGATGCAGCTATGCAGCTATGTGTCAATTGTCTGGCATGTGACCTCTAAGACTGTCTGCCTTGTCCCTGCTACCACCTGTTGTCTGTGACCATTGACGGTATTGGTTTCAGCTCTGCCTCTGGCTGGGTTGGGGGAGAGTGTCACATGTACCCATGACTTAGGTAGTCACAGTGTATAGGTCAGGGCTAAAGTCACGCAGCTGTTGTGCTGGTGCACTAGCGCCATCCACGTGTATGCACAATTTTCCTTGAGCTGCCAGTTCAAGTGCTATGTGTGTGCCGCACAGGGTTCTTACAATTGTGCAGCATCTATCCTGGGAGTCGACATTGAGTTGAAGTGCTACATTGTTGTTGGTGACAGTGGGTATGGGGTCAGGTCAGGCGCTGGGTGCTGTGATGGAGGTACTATTGGGTTGGTATGTGTTGTTTTTGAGTGTTGGTACTGGCCATGTGGCTGTGGACTTGACTGCCATATCTTCCTTGGATACCTGTTCCTATGGTGCATTTGTGTTGACTTGGCCTCTGTGACTCATACAGTGATTATTGTCCCTGTCTTGCTCTACTTTCAGGACATTGTAGTGGTGTACTCTGATCCCTGCCTGACCTGTTGCCTCATTTGACACATATCTCAAGCCACTGGCTGCTCCATGATCATCTTCCCTGCATTTTGCTCCCCCCTCTGTCACCCTCCCATGCATGTGTTAGGCGATGGGTTTCCGGTTTCACATGTATTGGCAGTTCCATTCGTACTCATGGAAAATAAAGATTTAGGTAGTAACTGTGCTCAATGGTGTTTATTTGGGAGGGGCAAGTGCAAGGGGTGATGAGTGGGGTTGTGGCGGCTGAGATCATCAGAGTGATGAGTCCAGGTGCAGTATGCTGGCCATGGGAAAACGGAGACATGAGAATGGACAGTGGACAGGGTGTCTAAGTCACACACAAGGGAGAATGTTCAGGAGAGGGTCACTTCCTTCGCATCATGTCCGGCTGGATGTCTAGTTGGACATCCTCACTTGCATGGGGGTTCCTCAGCTACAGGGGTAGGGGTGCTGACGTCTTGCGGGTCCTGTGGTGGGGCCTCCATACCACTGGCTGACGTGGAGGGCTCTGATGGGATGTGGCCAGTGGAAGGGGCCTGCTGGTGGGTGGTGGACTCACGCATGATGGTGGTCAGGTCCTTGAGCACCCCTGCTATGGAGGCGACGGTGTTGTGTTTGGAGTGTGCTTCGTGCCAAGTGTGCCAGCTCGTATTTGTCACTAGGGATTGTGGGTGTGTCTGGGGGTGTTATATGGTTGCGTGTGCAGGTGTGTGTGGTGTGTGTATATGAGTTTCAGGTGTGGGATGTTCGAACTGGCTAATGTGGAGTTGGCTACTTTCGGTTGTGCCTTTTCGTACAGCCACGGTGTGAACTGCCAATGATTTACTGCCGTGCATGTACCCCTGTGCTGGAGTTTGCCTCTAAACATGACGGTCGGATGGTGTCGCGTGGCGGAGCAGGCGGTTGTTTAGTCTCTCTTTCACCATGGGTTGGCCTGGCGATGGTGGTTTTGTGTCTGTTTGTGGGCGGTTTATGTTTTGTGACTCGTGATCCGGTTGTCTCTAAACCGCCAACACTGCGGTATGGTGGTGCCATTTTGCATGGCGGTCTTGCCCGAAAACCGTCAAACTCGGAATGAGGGCCTTAGTCTCTATCTTGCAATTAAAAAGAAAAAAATATATAAGGGGGCATAGTAGGGGTACCCTGCCTCCCCAGCCTTCAGGGGGCAATAGGGTTTTCCAGAGGAACACCCCAGGCCCAAAAAGGAAAAGAAAAGCTGCCATTTTCCTGCGATCCCCCTGCAATTTTTTACAATTATTCAGGGAGGAGAGCGTAAGTGAAGCCCTTCTCTCCAAACCATTTTGGGCTCTGGGGATCCCATCCCTGAGACCAACTTTTAAAAAAAGGAGAAGGGGGATGCAGCCCCCGAGTTTCTAAAGGCCCCGGGGACCCCATCCCCCAGGGCCAGGTACCCTAATTAAGGAGAGAGGGGTTCTTGGTCCACCTCTGCTACCTCATCACAGCCCCAGGGTCCCCATTTCCCAGGGCTCACTACATTCAGTAAGGGGAGATGGAGTGCTGCCTCTTCCTCTGGTCTTTAAAGGCCCAGGGCACCACATCCTTTGGGCGATGTATTGTAATTAAGGGGAGGGGGCATGTGGCCCCTTCCCAATCCTTAATAGGCCCCAGGGACCCCATCCCCCAGGGCCAAACAACTTTAAAGAGAGGAGGGCAGCCTGGCCTAGCCTCCACCAAAGGCTTGGCTTACACACTGTGTCCCAGGTGCCCACCCCCAGCAAACAGTAGTTTCTTTTCCCTCAAGGGCACGAGCAGGAAAACATATCTTTGCAGTCGCCTGGTGGGCCACTTTTAATTCTCTCGCCGGGTGGGAGCAGATATGACTTTCCTGACTGCAGGAATGTGGGCAGGCATGCCTGCTCTCATTCGATGGGAGCTTTAAAAATGCTCCTGCCAGCTCTTAGTAGACTTCTGTTTTCCTGTTCATGCTCCTGCCCCTGGGGTGGAGTCCTCAGCCTATTATGGCTCAGGGAAGGGGGTCTGCATTCTCCCCTAACTTTAATAATGGAATGCAGCCCCAGGGGACGGAGTCGTTGGGCCTCTTAAGCCTCCAGTGCATGCACCCAGTTTACTTAAAGACCCTGGGTGATGGGGTGCCCAGAGACTCATGTGGTTCAGGAGGGGGCCACATTACCCCTGTCCTTTGCAAATATTTTTTGGCCCTGGGGATTGGGTCCTGAGCCTATTACTGGCTCAGTGAGGGGGGACATTTGTCCCCAAAATAATGCCTGACGGGATGGGGCTCCCAGGCCCCAAAGTGGCTTGGGGAGGTGGGCTGCCCTGCAGCCAACCCCTGCCTTCAGCCGTGCGTTGCAAGCCGATGGCTTTATGCATGATATTAAAATATTACTTTACATTAAACAAACCATAGAAAATCACTGACTAAATCAAAAGTAAAAGTAACGTTATAGTTAAGTGAACATTTCAGTGACCTCATAATGTTTTAAACTAAAAAAAAAACTGAATAATTGCATTGCAAATGGTGCAGTGGTATTATCAATTATGTCATTGAACATGTTATGAGTGATGTAATATGTGAGGTAATTAGCAGGGCAATGAAAGGACGTGAGTTATAGTTACCTTAGTGCATGTGTTACAGTTACTTGAGATTACTATATCTGATGAATTCCAGTGGTTTTGCTTGTTTAAACTAATATGATTTAACTGACATTTTCACCTAATTATAATGTCCCTGTTGCCTCTGTTTTTTTGTGAATATCTATCTATCTATCTATCTATCTATCTATCTATCTATCTATCTATCTATCTATCTATCTATCTATCTATCTATCCATCTATCTATCTATCTATCTATCTATCTATCTATCTATCTATCTATCTACATAAAATCTGTATATATATATATTTGACGCATGTTTATATACATAATATATACAAGTACACATTTATTTATGCAAAAAATGATATATCATATGTGTTGTTATATATGTATATATATATAAATGTATATTATGCATATTTATTTATATGTATAAAATATTTGTCATATAACAAACCTGTGCTTTAAATAATTTGCCCTGAAACTTAATAAATATAAAATTAAAACCTTTTAAGCATAATTCATATCACTTCCACGCCAAGCAGGTCAAGCAGATCCTGCCCTCAGTCAACAATGTCAACCCCGTGGTGTATCACCTACAGCTGGGTGTGGGAGACACCAGTGTGGTGGTGCATACTGGAACACACTCTCCCCCACTGTAGCATTTGCGCTGGCAAGCTATAGCCCTTGCTGGCCCCGCTGCGTGCTGCCAGGATAAAGTAAAGATGGTGCTGTACATAAAAAAGCACTGACACCTCTGCCTCACTAAAAATATGGCTGGGTGTTACTCAGTCATGCCTCCATCATCCACAGGGCGTTGCCTGCATCTGCCATCACTAGGGTGACTGAAGTAAAAGAGAAGATATACAGAAATACACAAGCAGGAGCAGTGAAAAGTAACAAAAAGTGAAACAAGCATTGGCAAAGCTCATAGGTCGCACCTATGCAAGAGCTATTGCTTGGGCAATGTGTTTTGCCATGTTGTACACCAGGGTGGCTGCTGTTCAGCAAGGCTAAAGGTTAGTGGTGTGGAGTGTCAGAGTGGAGTGGTGGAGTAGAGTGTCTTAGAAGAGATTTGTTGGAATGTTGTAAAGTAGAGAAGGAAGAGTACAGTGTTGTAGAGTTGAGTAGGCTGGCTGGAGTGCTGTGGACTGAAATTGGAAAGAGTGGAGTGAGGTGGATTGGAGTGGGTATGACTGGATTGGAATGGGGTGAATTAGATTGAAATGGGGTGGGGTGAACTAGAAGGGGTGGACTGGATTGGGGTGGGTGGGACTGGATTTGATTGGGGTGGGTTGGATTGGGGTGAGGTGCATTCGAGTGGGGTGCGGTGGACTGGGATGAGATGGGTTGAATTGGATTGGGGTGGATTGCATTGAGGTGAGGTAGACTGGATTGGAGTGGGGTGGATAAAATAGAGTGGACTGGAATGTGGTGGATCAGATTGGGGTGTATCTGACTGGGGTGATTTGGATTGAGTGTGGTGGATTAGATTGTGGTGAATTGGTTCGAATAGGGGTGGGGTGGATTGGACTGAGATGGGATCGATTGGATTAGGGTGGGATGGATAGGGTTAGGGTGAATTGGAGTGGGTGGGGTAGATTGCAGTGGAGTGGATTGTGGTGGATTGGAGTGGAATGGGGTAGATTGGATTGGAGTGGGTTGGATTGGCTTGGAGTGGGGTGGATTGGATTGGATTGGTGTGGGGAAGATTGATTGGAGAGGGGTGGACTGGATTGAAGTGGGGTACATTAAGGTGGTTTGGAGTGTGGTGATTGGAATGGAGTATGGTGGATTAATGTGGATTGTATTGGAGTGGGATAGACTGGGGTGGTGTGGGTGGATTGGATTGGTGTAGTGTGGGTTTGATTGGAGTGGGGTGGGACAGACTGGAGGGGGGTGGGCTGGATTGGAGTAGGGTGGGCTGGGATGAGATGGATTGGAGTGCTGTGGGTTGGGTGGATCAAACTGGGGTGTGGTGAATAGGTCGATCACCACACCACCCTGGTTGATCAGACAGGAAGGAGTGGGGTGGAGCAGAATGGAGTTGGGTGGGCTGTAATAGATTGGGAAGGATTGGCCTGTATTGGGATGGATTGGAGTGGAGTAGATTGGACTGGGCTTGATTGGGGTGAATGGGATTAGAGTGGATTGGAGTGGGGTGGACTGGAATGGTGTGAGGGTGGACTGGATTGTAGTTGGGTGGACTGAGTGGGGGGATTGGGATTGAGTGGGTGGATTGGATTGGAGTGAAGTTGATTGTATTAAAGTGGGGCAGATTGTTTTGGATTGGAGTGGGTTGTTTGGGATTGGACTGGGACTGGATGGGGTGGGGCATATTGGAGCAGGGCAGATTGGAATGGGTTGGAATTGGGCAGGTTGTTTTGGACTTAATTGGGGTAGAGCGCTTTGGATTGGAGTGTGCAGATTGGAGTGGGGCAGACTGTTTTGCATTGAATGAGGCAGATTGGAGTGTGGTGGATTGGAGTAGGACAGACTGCTTTGGAATGGAGTGGGCAGACGGGAGTGGGGCAGATTGTTTTGGTTTGGAGTGGGGCAGATTGTATTAGGGTGGATTGGAGTGGGGTGGATTGGGTTGCTGTGGAGTGGACTGGATGGGAGTGGGTTGATTGAATGTGAGTGGGGTGGATTGGAGTGGGGTGAATTGGGACTGAGTTGTGCTGTAGGAAGCTGGCCTGGTGTGTTGTGTACCTGAGGTACTTACACCATATACCAGGTCCAGTTATCCCCTATTAGAGTAGTGTAGGTAGTGTCTAGAAGCCAGACTCTCTAGAGGCAGCTGTGGATGAGCAGGAGACCTGGAAAGCTCATGCATTACCACTGTAGTCACACAGCACTCACACACATGAAAGGAAACACTCAGGCCCTCATTATGACCCTAGCGGTTGGTGATAAAGTGGCAGTAATACCGCCAACAGGCTGGCGGTAAGCACCGCTAAATTATGACCATGGCGGTGATATCTCCGATTGACAGACAATGTACCACACCGACCGCCAGGGTGGAAACAACAGTCACCACGGTGGTAGCCGCCTACAGTCAGGCGGAAGGCAAAGTTCCGCCCACCATAATATGACCCTAAAAACCGCCACCTTTTCCGGGGTGGTACCAATGCCATCAAAAGCCTGGTGGAAACACATCACAGAAGTGAAAGTACTCACCATTGCAGACACAGGGAAGAACCACACCGCCATGGAGCCCGAACTGCAAGTCTTTCCGATGATCTTCTACGTTATGCTCCACCTGGAACACCAACTCCGGCGAAGACGACAATGGTGAATACAGCGGCCTAGCACACAAGGGAGGGTGGGAGAAAAACAACAGTGAAACACACACCCATGACACACACCCGACACACACACTCCATACACACAACCAGATGTATTACAAAAACAATTTGACCACAAAAATCTTCAGAATAATGCAAAGACAACAGGAATTTACGAAAATGATTGTAATCAGTCCAACAATAAAATCAACAACCTGATTTGGCCATGAAACTGATCTGTACACTTGTATACAAAAAGGGACACTGCCCAGTTCATAGTTCAATGGGCCCACATGGGCACAGTCCAAGGCCCACTCGAATCCTGCATCAATCCGAATAGAACACTGCAGGGGCACCAGTTGTCAAATAGGCAGGCAACTCAGGGGGTGGAGGTGACTCCTCAGCCAGATGCGGGATCAAGCCCACTGGTTCTGGAGGGGGCAACATGCCCATTGCTGTCCTGGGGAGTGCAAGGCCACAGTCTCTAGAATGGGTTACTTTCTCACAGGTTCCGGAGGGGGCACCTCATACAGCAGCCCCTGGAGGGTGGCCTACATGGCATCCGCTGGTGGTGATGGCTGCAGTGTGGTGGTGGTTGTGGGAGGCTCCTGCACAGCCCTGCACCCTCTGATGGCTGCACTGTGGTGGTGGTTGTGGGAGGCTCCTGCTCAGCCCCTGCACCCTCTGATGGCTGCACTGTGGTGGTTGTTGTGGGATGCTCCTGCTCAACCCCTGCACCCTCTGATGGTTGCACTGTGGTGGTGGTTAGGGGAGGCTCCTGCTGAGCCTCTACACCCTCTGATGGCTGCAGTATGGTGGTGGTTGTGGGAGGCTCCTGATCAGCCTCTGCACCCTCTGATGGCTGCATTGTGGTGGTGGTTGGGGGAGGCTCCTGCTCAGACCCTGCACCCTCTGATGGCTGCACAACCATGGCTGGTGGTGGGGGCCCTGTGACAGCTGGTGATGGTGGTGGTGTTTGGCTGGCAGCTTTCGCTGGCGTAGATTGCCTCCTCGCCTCATGCTCATGGGTTGGGGATCCCTTACCCTTCCTGGCACTGGTGGGTGGGCTCTTCCCCCCTCTGCCTGCTGGTGCAGGCTCCTTCCGCTTCTTTGCAGCTGGTGCAGGCTTCTTCCCCTTCTTTCCAGCTGATGTAGGCTCCCTCCCCTTCTTAACAGCTGGTGCAGGCTCCTTCCCCTTCTTTCCGGCTGGTGCAGGCTCCTTCCCCTTCTTAGAAGCTGGTGCAGGCTCCCTCCCCCTCTTAACAGCTGGTACAGGCTCCTTCCCCCTCTTAGCAGCTGGTGCAGGCTCCTTCCCCTTCAGTATCGGTGGCCTGGAATCCCTACCACCACGTGTAGGTGGTGCTACCACTGGGCCCGTGGACTGTTTGGCTGAGGTGCTGGGCTGGGTACTTGCTACCCTGACCATACGTGCAGGACAGGGGGCAGGGTAGGGAAGAGGTCAGTCGTGGAAAGGAAAAGCTTTTTAGGGACGTTGGGGCAGGAGGAGGGGGGAGTAATGGCAGTAGAGGATGAGGGAGTGGTTGTTGGAGGTGTTTGTCTGCTGGATTTGGGTGCAGGTGTATGGGCTGTATGCTGTTGTGATGTGGATGGCTGCTGGGTGTCTGAGTGTTTGCGTTTATGTACTTTAGGAGGGGGGACAGACACGGTGGGAGAGGACACAGGTGACGTGTGCATGGATGTTCTGGAGGTGTCTGCCAGTGAGGTGTGTGTTCTGCTTGCTGTGGTGATTATGCTGGTAGTGGATATTGATATAGTGCATGCAGGTGAGCCTAGACACAACTGGGTGGGAGGTGGAGGAGGAGGAGGGGGAGACAGTGGAGATAGTGCATATTGTCATGTCTGCAAGTGAATGGTGTATGTGTGAATGCCTTTGGGATGAACTGTGATGCTTGTGTTTGCCTGTGACTCTCTTGGGTGTTGTCTTGTGTGCATGCTCATGTGCCTGTGTGCTTGGGATGGGTTGGGGTTGAGGAGAATGGGACTGGGAAGTGAAAGTTGGAGGGGGAACTGTAGAAACAGGGACAATGGCTGCCATCAGAGAGGAGGCCAGAGCCTGAATTGATCTCTGTTGGGCCGCCAAGCCACAGTGAATGCCCTCCAGTAATGCATTAGATTGCTGCATCTGGGCTGCCAGCCCCTGGATGGCATTCACAATGGTTGTTTGCCCTACAGAGATGGATCTCAGGAGGTCAATAGCCTCCTCACTCAGGGTGGCAGGGCTCACTAGGGCCGGGCCTGAGGTGCCCAGGGCGAAGAAGATGCCCACCATCCTGGGTGAGCGGGCACAGGCAACTCGCTGAGGGGCTACTGGGAGGGTGGTGCTGGTATGGGGGTGGCGGCTCTACCTGTAGCTGGGGTGGTCACGGAGGTGTCTGCCACCACCAGAGAGCTCCCATCAGAGGAGGTATCAGAGTCTGTATTGTCCCCTCCGGTCTCTGCCATGGTGCTCCTCTCACCCTCCGTCCCACTGGTGCCCTAACGCTGCCTCCAGAGTCCTGTGGGATGCAGCTCCCTCTGTCCCCGGTTCCTCTGCTCCTCCGCCAGATAATGCTAATGCACATAAGGACAGGATGACAAAACAAGAAAGGGGGGAGAGAGATAAAGGATACACTGGGTCAATGACTGTACCAACACCACTGTTGGTGTACATAGCACCCTCACACACAGGGAACAGGCCTACGCACTATGCATGACACTACCAGTCGAATGGCTAGTCACCAAGGAATGAGGAGGGGCACACACCGCCAACTGCAGCGCACCTGGGACTCACGCAGCCCTGCCCAGAAGTGAATACTAACAAGCTAGGAAAGCAGTATTTCCCATTCAAACCCTTAGCCACCAGAAGACCTACGCTACTATGTCTGGCCTTGCCTAGGAGCACCCAAGGACACACAACCACCACCTGGATACCCCTCCATGAGCCATACGTTGAACTTATAGCCACTGTACACACCCCCTTGTGGCTGCTGTGATGCCCTCAAGTGCCCATCCAGCTCAGGGTAGGCCACCGCCAGTATGCGGGCCATCAGGGGGGTCAGGTTCTGACGGGCACCCCTTCCTCATTGGGAGGCCATCCCCAGCTGGGCCTCTGCAGTCTTCCAGTGTCTCAGGTCCTCCCACTGTTTGCAACAGTGGGGGGTCTGCCTGCCATAGACCCCCAGGGTCTGCACGTCCTTGGCAATGACACACCACAGTCCTTTCTTTTGATGGGCACTGACCTGCAGAGGCAATACAGACAGGGGAACACCATGACACAAACAGTCCAGCCTGTCACTTAAATGGCCCACCATACCCATTTGCATCACCATTGGCACACACATAGCCCAGCCCACAACATGTACACCGCCAAGAGGACATCAACCAACCCCCCTTACACGAGGCCTTCACACACAACTCCATGCATTCATGTCACATGCATTGTGCCCAAGGTGTACTCACCTGATGGTCTGGAGGCCCATACAGCAGTCCGTACTGGGGTAGGACTCCATCCACAAGTTGCTCCAACTCTTCAGAAGTGAAGGCTGGGCCCTTTCCCAGTCACAGAGGCCATGGTAGGTTCCAGACACAGGTCACAGCAGCACATGCAGTGTAGGTCCTCTCCTATGTAAGGTCAGAAAACATGTGAGGAATCAGATAGAAAATGACGGTCATGTCCACAGCGGTGCATACCGTCACCGCCGGCGTAGATCACCATTGGCCATTGTACCCCATATGGCCCAATATTAACCAAAGGTGAATTGCACGACGGTTCGCGACCGCCAACTGCCACGACGCACAACGTCAGCGGCATTACCTCACTTCCACCTGTCCCTACCCACAGGACAGGCGGTCGGCATTTCAAGGGTGGGTGAACAGGCCTATCGATCATTGCTGCGTTACTGGATAAATAGGCACATACTTCACTAATTACACTGTTCCATAACTTGTTTGCACACTGCGGACTGCTGTTGTGGCTCCATTGTTCAGTTTGTGACAGCCTACTCACTCTTGTGTCCCTTATATATCTACCGCTGCGGATGAATTGGAGATAGAGACATACCCCCGTGTACAGACCCCTGGTGGACTTGCCTACACTGGAGGACAGACACATAATACTCATTTACAGACTGGACAGGGCCACAATCACAGAGATGTGTGCCCAATTGGAGCCTGACCTGATATCTGCTATCCGTCACCCCACTGGGATCCCCCATCCTGTGCAAGTGCTATCAGTGCTCCATTTCCTGGCAACTGGTTCTTTCCAAGTGACAGTGGGTTTGGCAGCAGGAATGTCATAGTCAATGTTCTCAAACTTGCTAACAAGAGTGTTGTCTGCCCGGATAAAATACATGTGCAGCTACATTGCTTTGCCCCTGGTTGAGGATTTGGCCACTGTGAACGCCGGATTCTATGCAATGGGACATATCCCAATTATAATAGGTGTGATTGACGGAACACATATTGCATTTGGCCCCCCCACCAGAATGAACAGGTGTTCAGGAATCGTAAGAGTTTCCACTCCATGAATGTGCAGATGGTGTGCTTGGCGGACCAGTACATCTCCCACATCAATGCTAAGTATCCTTGGTCTGTGCATGATGCCTTTGTCCTGAGGGATAGCAGCATCCCAAATGTGATGTCCCAACTACAGAGGCACAGGGTGTGGCTAATAGGTGAGCCCTGGTTCCCACCCAGTATATGTTGGTGTATGCCTATGGTGTTGGCCATATAGGATAGTGTCTGGCTAAATGTTGTCCCTTAATATTTGCAAGTGACTCTGGTTACCCAAACCTATCATGGCTACTGACCCCTGTGAGGAATGCCAGGACAAGGGCTGAAGAACATTATAATGAGGCACATGGGCGAATCAGAAGGATCACTGAAAGGACCTTTGGCCTCCTGAAGGGGGATTCCTGTGCTACTCACCCAAGAAGGTCTGCCAGATAGTAGTGGTATGCTGCATGTTGCACAACTTGGCCCTCAGAAGCCATGTACCGTTTCTGCAGGGGGAGGAGACTGGAGATGCCCCTGTGGCAGCAGTGGACCCTGAGGACAGTGAGGTTGAGCAGGCAGAGGATGAGGATGTGGACAACAGAAAATCTGTGATATGTCAGTACTTCCAATGACACACAGGTGAGACAGTGCCACTTTACATATCTATGACTATTGTATTCTGTGTGGCATTGCCATGCTGGCATTACCCACTTCTTTGCCCTACTTACTGTTACCTCTGGATATTCATTTTGCAGATGATGGTGATATAACACATTCTTCTGGTGTGATCACAACAGCCAGCTACAGGTCATTAATTCTATGCTCATTCTATGTACTGTTTATTAGCAATGGTTGTAGCTGTTTCAATCCAAACAAATTTACAATCAATTAAATACTAGTAATCGAATTTTGTCCAACGGTGTTTATTGTAGTGCTAAAATATAGAGGGGAAAGTGCAATGGAATAGGGTGATGATGGAGGAAAGTCCAGGGCATTGTTCCAGTCTGTTTGTAGAACAGGTGCATTGTCCATGGGGATATAGGAAGGGGAGCAATGGCAGTTCAAGGTGGACAAGGTGACTGAGTGGGACACAAGGGGGACAATCAGGAGAGTTTCATTTCCTGGTGGTGGTCTTGGCAAGTGCCTCTGGCTTCTGTCTCGATCGCAGGGAATGTTTGGGGGGTGGTTCACCTTCTGCAGGGGGAGGGGTGCTGGTGGCCTGTTGGTCATGTGGCGGGGCCTCCTGTCCACTAGCAGCAGCAGAGGTGGAGGGCTGTTCAGATGACTGGCTAGTGGTAGGGGCCCGCTGGTGTGACACTGCCTCCCTCATGATGTTGGCCATGTCTGCCAGCACCCCTGCAATGGAGACCAGGGTGGTGTTAATGGCCTGCAAGTCGTCCCTGATACCCTGATACTGTCCCTCCTGCAGCCACCTGTTCTCCTGCACGTTGTCTAGGATCTGGCCCATCATGTCCTGGGAATGTTCGTATGCTCCCAGGATCTAAGAGAGTGCCTCCTGGAGAGTCGGTTCCCTGCTCCTGTCCTCTACTGGCGCACAGCAGTCCTCCCAATGTCCCTGTTGGCCTCTGCCTCTTTCTCCTGAATGGTGTGCCCACTGCCACTGACCCCAGGTCCCTGATTGTCCTGTGTGTAAGGCGTGGCCTGGGGTCCCTGTACAGGGGGGCACACTGCTGATTGACGTGTCCTGGGGACAGAGGTTTGGGGATGCTGGGTGGGTGCTGTGGTGTTGGGTACTGATGGGGGAGGCTCTGTGGTGGTCTGTGACTGGGCTTGGGTGATCGACTGTCTAGTGGCCCCTGATGGGCCAGGTAGATCGTACAGATCCTGAAGTCCAGAGTAACTGTCATCACTGTGGGCCTCTTCTGTTGGGGGACTGGATAGTGGTGCACCTCCTCTCCAGTGACATTGGCTGGGGTACCTGTGCAGATGTAAATGATATATTATACTTCAGGTGTCTGACATTTGTATTTCTGTAGCTTCCCCTCTATGGTTGTTGTTCCCCTGCCAGCTTTTGCGTGTATATGCTGGGGTATAGTGGTTATGCTAGTTTCCCTCTGCTGTGCATGCTTTGGTGATGAGTGTCCATGCAGGGCTGGGAGGGGTGTCCATGCATTGGTACAGCATGCATGGCTTGGCAATGGGATTAGTGTGATGTGATGGTGGAGTGTGTGGGATGGAGTGAAGTGGAGTGATGGGTGTGAGGGTGTGGGTGTGTGATGGCATGCAGGTATGGGGGATGATAATTGTTATAAGTTGACTTACCAGTGTCCAGTCCTCCTCCAACTCTGGCCAGGCCCTCAGGATGCAGTATTGCCAAGGCTTGCTCCTCCCATGCTGTGAGTTGTGGGGGAGGACGTGGGGGTCCACTGCCAGTCCTCTGTATAGCGGGCTGGTGCCTTGCTGCAATGGAACGTACCTTCCCTGTAGGTCGTTCCACCTCTTCCTGATGTCTTCCCTTGTTCTTGGGTGCTGTCCCACGGCATTGACCCTGTCTACGATTCTCCGCCATAGCTCCATCTTCCTTGCTATTGATATCTGCTGCACCTGTGCACCAAATAGCTGTGGCTGTACCCTGACGATTTCCTCCACCATGACCCTTAACTCCTCTTTGGTGAAACGGGGGGGTGCCTTTGTGGTGCCATGGGTATTATGTGATGTGTGTTGGTGAGGGTGTGTTGGGTAATGTGGTGGGGTGTGTGATGTGGAATGAGTGAGGAGTGTATGGGTGTGAGTTGTGTGTGTGTACAGTTGTCGCAGTGGTCTTGGTGTCAGTCTCGTGGCAATGAATTGTATTCGTAAGGGGTTGTGGGTAATGTGGGTGTGCGTTTTATAGTGGTGTGGGTGTGTGGGTGTGGTATGTGTATGGGTGTCAGGTATGTGTTGTTTGAATTGGCCAATGTGGTGTTGTTTTGTCTGTGTGTGTACATTGTGAGCGCGGTGGTATGTACTGCCAATGGTTTCCGCCGTTGAATGTCTGCCGTGGTGATTCGTGGGTCATAATGTGATGGGTGTTGTTCTGTTGGCATAGCAGTGTGGGTTTTAGGACCACCACTTTTGCACTGACCTTTGGTCTGGTGGATTTGTGTATGTGGCTGTATTCTGTCGGAGTGGTGTGTGTGTGTCATAAAATGGTGAACGGCATTAAGTTGGCGGCCATCAGCACGACAGATACACAGCATTTACCGCCAATGTCATAATGAGAGCCTCAGTGTCACAAAAATAAATGTACTTTATTTTAGTGACACAATTACCAAAAATTACTAGAAAGGCAACCCACCAATAGGAGGTAAGTAACACACTAGATATGTACACTAGTAATCAGCAATAGACATAGAAAGTATTGGAAAGCAGTGCAAAGATCAAGAGACAATAATGACCCTAGGGAGACCCCAAACAATATTCTAAAAAAATGGAATTTGAAGACAGGACCCCACGTAGGTAAGTGGAATGTGTAGAGGGGAGCTGGGGATACTAGGAAACACCAAAGGTAAGTACCACAGTGCCCCCTAGTGACCAGGAAGAAAGGAGTAGCTACTGGATTTTCCCCAAACCACCCAAAAGGAAGAAAATGCAACACCCAGACAAGACTGCAAGAAACCAGCATTGGATTCCTGAAGATGAAGACCTGTGGAAGAAGGGGACCAAGTCAAGAAGTCACGAAGAGTCCAGGGGAGCAGGAGCTACTTCCCACCTAGATGTGGATGCAAGAGTTGGTCGACGGTAGAACAAAGACGGTCAGGAATGCAGCCCTGGAGCACGTGAAGAGTTCCTGCAGGATGCAGTCCACATCCCACGCCAGATGGTTGATTGCAGTCGGTCAGTGGCGTGGAAGAGCCGCAACAAGCCTTGGCAAAGGCAGAAGTCACGGTGAAGCAAAAGTGGAGCTGTCTGGGATTCAACAAGGTCTAGGAGGACTCAACCCAATGGGGGGAGCCCAAGGGGAATCCTCAATAAGGCAGAGAGTCCACAGAAAAAGAGGCAGCCCCCACAGGAGACCCACTGGATGAGGAACCAGGAGTCGCAGAGGAGCCCACGCAGCACAACTAGAGAAGGGTCTCACGCCGCAGGAGAAGCACACGGAGGGCTGTGCATTGCAGGAAGGAGTGCTGGGGGCTGGGGCTACACACAGCCTGAAGATATCTTCGAAGAGATGCCAACAAGCCTTGGTAGCTGCAAGAGATGCAGTGCACGGGGGTACTGTGCTGCATAGGAAGGCAAAGGCTTACCTCCACCAAAGTTAGACAGCTGGCAGAGAGGACTAAGAGGACTACTCCAGACCACCACCTGTGTCACATGATCCACACAGCTCAGGATGAAAGGAGATCCACGCAGCAGGTTGTCATTGCAGTTGCTGCCTGCTGATGCAGGGGAGTGACTCCTTCACTCCAAGGGGGATTCTTTCTTCTTTCTCAGCCGGGGAAATGTTGCAGATGCTGGAAGGAGCCTTGGAAACAATGTTGCAAGCAGAGTCTTTGTTGTGGATGCAGATTGTCGGTTCCTGGAGGGACCAGTCACGCTTCCAGTGGCTAGAAGTCAAACGTACAGGTTGCAGAGGAGTCCTGCTGTAATTTGCAAGCTGAATCTGAAGACCCACCCAAAACAGAGACCCTAAAAAGCCCTGAAAGGGGGATTGGTCACCTAGCCAGGTGCCCACCTATCAGGAGTGAGCTCTGACGTCACCTGCCTGACCTGGCCACTCAGATGCTCCCAGAGGTCCCTGCCAACCTTGGATTCAAGATGGCAGAACCCAGGTACCTTCTGGAGGTGCTCTGGGCACCACCCCTGGGGTGGTGATGGGCAGGGGAGTAGTCACTCACCTTTCCATTGTCCAGTTTTGCGCCAGAGCAGGGACTGGAGGTCCCTGAACTGGTGTAGACTGGTTAATGCACAGAGGGCTTCAAATCTGCCCTTCAAAGCATACCAGTGGTTTAGGGAGCATACCCCTCCCAAGCCGTATAACACCTATTTCCAAAGGGAGAGGTTGTTACCACCCTCCCCCAAAGGATATCCTTTGTTCTGCCTCCCTGGGCTTCGGCTGTTCAAGCAGCAGGAGGGCAGAAACCTGTCTGAGGGGTGGCGGCAGCTTGGGCAGTCCGGAAAACCCCAGAAGGCTGGTAGGAGCAATGCTGGGGTCCTCAAAGGAGCCCCCAGAGTGCATGGAATCATACTTCCAATACTGGCAACAGCATTGGGGTATGATTTCAACATGTTTGACACCAAACATGCCTAAGTTCGGAGCTACCATTATGTAGCTGGACATAGGTAGTGACCTATGTCCAGTAAACGCATAAAATGGCATCCCCGCACTCACGAAGTCCAGGAAAATGGAACTGGAGTTCACGGGGGCACCTCTGCTAGTGCAGGGGTGCCCTCGCACACAGGTACTTGCACTCTGCCCTCTGGCCTAGGAGGTCCTGCCATAGGGGTGACTTATATTGACCTGGTGCAGTGACCTATAGTGAAAAGGGTGCATGCATCCTTTCACGCAGGCTGCAATGGTAGGCCTGCAGGCACACTTTGCATGGGGTCACCAATAGGTGGCACATTACATGCTGCAGCCCTTGGGGATCCCCTGTTACCTCAATGCCTTGGGTACCTGGGTACCATATACTAGGGATTTACATGGGGGCACCAGCATGCCAAATGTGGGGTGTAAATGGTTAGAGTAACCAAGTTTAAGAGGAGAGAGCATAGTCACTGGGATTCTGGTTAGCAGGATCCCAGGGAACACAGTCAAACACACTGACAAACAGGCAAAAAGTGGGGGTAACCTTGCTAAAAAGAGGCTACTTTCCTACGGTGGTAAATTGGACTGAGGTGGGGTGGATTGGATTGGAGTAGGGCAGATTGGAGTGGGGCAGATTGGAGTGGGACAGATTGTTTTGGATTGGAGTGGGGCAGAGTGCTTTGGACTGGAGTAGGGCAGACCTTTTTTGGATGGGAGTGGGCAGATTGTTTTGGATTGCAGTGGGGCAGACTGGAGTGGGGTAGATGGGAGTGGGGCATATTGTTTTGGATTGGAGTGGGGAAGATTGTTTTGAATTGGAGTGGGACAAATTGGAGTGTGGCAGATTGTTTCAGATTAGAGCGGGCGAGCTGGAGTGGGGCAGATTAGATTGGATTGGGTTGGGAGGATTGGAGTGGTGTGAGTTGGACTGGATTGGGGTGAGGGGTTTGGATTGGAGTTAGGTGAATTAGTGTGAGGTAAAGTGGGGTGGATTGAAGTGGGGAGTATTGGGTTGTACTGTGGGATATGTGTTAAAGCATCATTCCATAAATTACACATAGTATAGAAACAATGCCGCATTGCAATATTTCGACCAAAAGATGATTATCATCTTTTGAGAAAAGCATCTTTTGAGCAAAAACAAAATAAAACATGAGTGGAACATGAGAAAAGATGACTTGGCAAAATAAACGACTGTTAGCTATAAAAAAAAAGTAGCAATTTTATTTATCCTGCTGGGCTTGTTTTTGCCAGTCACATGCCTTTTGGGCACTAGAAGTTAAAAAGAACAAAATAGTACCTCAATCACACCAGAAGCAGCAGTCGGGCACTGATTAAGTTTAATTAATCAGTGCTTGGTCCCAGCTCCACAGAGAGGAATGGAAATGATGCCAGGCCTGAAGTGGATGAATTACGGTGCTGTGAATAAGAGTGGCATGCAAGCCAACAAATGGTGAGCGACAGGTGTGATCCAAGTCCTTTACTGTACACAACAGAGTCTTGCAAGCGAGACGCATGCCCTTGCAGGCTCGACACTAAAATAGGAGAGGTGGACAAGAATAGAGTGGATGGAGGTGGATGGGTCTAAGAAAGAGGAAAACATGAAGTATTGCTGAGTAGGAGCAAGTGTATTTTTTTAATGCGCGGCACTGTATTTTTTTAACGCAAGGCACTGGAGATGCACTTTCCACATCACATATAACTTTGAGTCTTTTTTTGTGACCATGCAAAAGCAGATGGTGTGATTTTGCACACCTCTACTTAACACCACCAGTTTTATGGGTCTTGGTGACTTTGCTTTACATCTGGATGACCCTAAAGACAGAGAGACCCTACGTCTGATTGACATCTTGCACTTGGCCTCACTCTATCATCCAAAGTCTCTACTCATCGCTCAAGACACACCCTAGACACTGTATTCACAGAAATCACTGTTGCTTTCTTCCACTATTCTGTTCGGTCTATTTAGCAATATCTATTCATGTACACATGGATGAATTTTAGGATCCCTTTAACTCCAAATCTCCACTTTGCTTCTACAGGTCATTGTCTAAGGTCAATTCCTTCTCTTCCTCTTGGGCCCATACAGTCTCCCCTCCTGCACAACATCTGTGTGCAACAGATTTATTGCCTGCATCAAAAAGGCACTTGAGAAAATCGCCCCTCCTAAACTTACAGTTTCATACATGGCTCATCCTCCCTTCCAATGATATTCTGAGGAGCTTTGGGTCACCAACCAACATTGCAAGTCACCACAATGCAATTGTGTTCCTTCTACAACTTCTTGGGACAAAGTTCTTCACAAACTTGCCATAAGAAAATATCAGCATCTTGTTCAAGAGACTCAGACGTTCTTCTTTGCAAATAAGATAGAATTTGAAACTAATTCCTTGTTATATTTCACATAGTTGAAGGAGTTCTTACCCTCCACATTTGCAACTTATCTATCTGGTCATCTCAAAAACCTTGCATCAATGGACTCTACAATTGCTGTCCTTGACAAGAAGCCCTCGCAATTTATTTGTCTCTTTGTAACTTTGAAGCCCTGTCCAATAAAGAAGTTTATTGTATTCTTAAAGCAATCAGACCAAGCTCACCCTCCAATCCCTGCCCCCCTCAATATTTCCAGGGTAGCATCAGGACAATTACTCCAGCCATGTGAGATCTACTGCCTTTCCAATATGGTTACTACCCTTCTTAAAACATCCTCTGCTAACCATGAACTGATGAACTACAGGGCAATGTCTTTTCTTCCTCTGCTTTCCAAAATCCTACAAAATGTTTCACAGCCAGCTCTCTAGGTTCTTAGAATGAAACAAATGAATTTATCCCAGCCTAAGTTCAGACAGGCACATAGGGCCTGATTACGAGTGTGGCGGTCTTATGACCGCCACATGTGCGGTGGCAGTCCGACCGCCACATAACAACCCTGGCAGTCTGACCCCGGTGGTCTGGTGGTGGCAGAGATCCTAATCCACCAGGGCAGCACCGCTCCCCCAGCCTTTTCATGGTGGTCATTAAAAGGCTGGCGTAGCACAGGTGCGGGGGACACAGCGGGCCCCTGCAGTTCCCTTGCAGGGAAGTTGGCAGTGCAGCCCCCCCCACCAGCACCATCGCAATGTTCACTTAAACATTGCGAGAATTCTGGTGCACCCTGTTGTCTACAGCATT
The DNA here is from genome assembly GCF_031143425.1 of Pleurodeles waltl. Lineage (NCBI taxonomy): Eukaryota > Metazoa > Chordata > Amphibia > Caudata > Salamandridae > Pleurodeles > Pleurodeles waltl. The sequence continues at coordinate 648,415,696 of NC_090442.1, forward strand.
GCCGTCAGCTTGATTACGAGCCGGAGACAATGCTGTAGCCTGTTTCTGCCTGCCAACCTAGCGGAAAATCCTTAATAACTCCGGAAGGGAGTCGCCGCATAGGTGGTGGCCACTCTGTCTGGAGTTTGGTGGATGGAGTTTTCCATCCACCAAACACAAAATGACCCCCATAGTAGTGAAACTATCGTAATATCAGTTATTGATAACCTTAGAACTAAATTAGATCAAGGCCACTCCACTGCCCTCATACTTTTAGATTTTATTTTCACCTTTTCACACTATGGGCCTGATTTAGAGCTGTGAAAAGGAGTTAATTACTCTGTCACAAACATGACAGATATCCTGTCCACCATATTACAATTTCCATAGGCTAAAATGGAAACGTTATATGGTGGATGGAATATCTGTAACATTTGTGACAGAGTCACCCCCTCCGCCAAACTCAAAATCAGGTCCTATGTCTCATTCCATTTTGCTGAAAAGACTAACATTTTAGATTTGGCAGATGAAGTGCAATCCATCAGGGTGACAGAGGACATTACTTCTGCCACTGTTACATACTACTGTCCGCCAAAATGTAGAGATGAACATTGACCTTTCAGTTATCTCTGTATATTGGAAGAAACCACAATCATGCCAGTTACCTTCAATTTTGAAAACATTTAGTTAAAGGTCGCCATCCACTTTTCCAAAATGATTGTTTTTCAGAGACAAACTAGCAAAGCAGGAGTTTGTTTCTGAAACACAAAACTAATGACCCCCACACTCTGGGAGTATTCTCCAAAGGTGTGGAGGGCCATTGTGTCTTTTCTGTTCTTGACTGCCAGGAGTTTCCTAGTGGGGATTGCCAGGGGCAAAAGACATTACACCATCATTCTACCCTAAATAGGGGGAGAGGTGTAATTTCCTCTGATGGCTACAACTCCTTAGGGCTGCCGTTGACAGTTTTCCTTTGACAGAGCATGGAGGGTTGCATCAATGGAAAACTTAAGATCAGCCCATATCTAAATGAGGCAGGTGGACCCATAGCTTGGTGTACAAAGTACTGCATTGAGTTTGTGATGGAGAATCTGGTCTGCCAGACACTGCATTGGGCCCTAAGTGACATAGGTTTCTGCAATTCAGTTATCAAATGGATCTTTTCATACATTTCCCCTATGAATCATTTCATCTCTGTTCAAGTCATTCATCTCCACAGTCCCCAACAGGGACCCACAGGACTCCTCTCTGAGCCACACCCCCTTTAATATCTATATGTCTTACCTGGTCTAGCTCACTCAATTTTTGGATTACGTACTCCATCCTCTGCACATGATACCCATATTCTGATTTCTAGCCCTGGCAATCTTAACCAGATTTATGTCCTGTTTGTGTTCCTGCATGAGGGAGGTTGCAAGCTGGATGCAAAATAATTGTCTCGAATTAAATGGAGTCAAAACAGAAAATCTGTTTTTGGGCATAATACATCTTCCTTGTGCATTGTCTGGTGGTCATCTGATCGGGCTCCTCCTTCAACTTGAGTCATATCTGCCAAGGATGTCAGCACCATCATAGATAATGAACTCGCCTTTTCCAGACCCATCAATCAGATCTCCAAAACTTGCACCCTACTTCAAGTGCTTAGAAAGATCATTCTGGGTTTTGCAGTGGATGCAGCAAAATGTGTCATCAAGGCCCTAATCACTTTGATGCTTGATTTCGGCAACAACACCGGACATTCCTACCCGAGACAACATTAATGCCTTACCGACCCGCCCGATCTCTCCCTTCCTCCGATACCATTTGACTCGTTGTAACCCACATTAACAGAGCCCAGCCGGAATGCCCAGCCGGCGGGCGCTCTTCCCCTTATCTTGCCATTAAACTTCAGTGTCACCTCCCTCCCTTTCTTAAAAGCATCAGCTGCCCTTTCACAAAGAAACTCAGAACTCATCTCTTCAGGATTAAACTCTGGCCACTGTAAACGTTCGTGCATCTGTCAATGAAGGGAGTCAAATCATTTCTGGCCCTACGAATTGAAAGCATAACCAACCGAACCCTCCCATGTCTTAATCTAGCCCCTCCGTATATCGGAACTATCGTTTATCACTCAAAGCCTGATAACCCGATATTATAGCCCAAAGTCTTGCAGGTCAGAGATTTGAATGCCAGGAAGACAAAATCACCCCTCTTTCGCGACTGACATGAGAGCTGTGGAGATGGTTAACAATGTCACCTGCTATCCGAGTACCCAAGGGAATGCACTTCGTGTTTAGTGCTCACTATAAATAGCCATAACTGTCAATAGGAGACAATGCATCTGCTTCGGGCAATGGACTTGTGTCACTTAAAACGCCACTCAGATGTCGCTCGGACTCAAAGGATGGGGTCTAATCTAATGGAAACTCGTTACTAGTTCAGGGTGGGCTCACAGTCACAGCAGCACACAATGCAGTGCCCACGACACTTCACTGCGGCTCTCCACAATACCTTCCTATCATTGCAGGATTATCCGTAATCCGCGATGGTCCATTAAAAAGCCATGGCGGAGCAGTCAAAAAATGCGGGGTTTCTATAGAAACAATAACATTTACCGTGTTGCTAAGACATATAAGAGCCGAGGGTTTCTGCAAAATGCTCTTTGCCTGGTGTAAGAATGTGGATGTATTCTGCTTTTACTGCCTGCATGCGGCGGCTTGCCTTCTAGACACCGTGTTCAGTGTTAATTTAAGGCAATCCTGCTTTGTCTCTTCTGTCACTTGCTGGGATTTGTCGTAAATCTCGCAAACTCTGGTAATAATGTAATTTCAGTTTTTTATCTGAAAAGATAACCTCGTCAAAAGAAGTGGGAGCAGTGAAACATGGCTGGACAGTTTTCCCTTTAGTGGAAGGAATGAGTGCATGACATTTTAAACAGTCTACTCTCAAACACTGATTTGGAACGTTAGGTTGACTTGTGTTGTGCTATGCTATGTATTTTATGTTATGTCACGTTATTGCCGTTTGGTTCGTGCTATTGGCATTTCTATGGCATCACAGCACTTTCTGTAGTCAAGGAATAACTTTCCAAACTATCCTGAAGTTTACAACGCAGAACAGAGTCTGTATTCGGCTTTTGAAGATGTGCTCTTAGTTATCAGAATGGATATGCTTCTATGCTAAGCGGATGCCTGAACTTCAGTGATGTGTGGGTGTGTTGGTGTTTGATGGCTGTGCCAAGTCGCTTATACATCTTCTAGGACGGTAAAGGCACGACGTGGTAAGAGTGTGGTGCTCTAAGCACCTGGCCAAGCTCACAATTTATTGAAAGCTTAACTCTAATTTCAGCTCCTGCACCATTAAAGAGTAGTTTTGAGATGCAGGGCCAGATGTACCAAAGGGTTTTTCCCATTCTGTGTCAATGGGAAAATGTGTTCGTACATATGGCCCGCAGTGCCTTGCAGCATAGGAAGATATCGTGGCCAAGCTTTAAAATGTTGGAGAATATTCGAAATGAAATATAAACTGCAATATATAGGCAATAAATAAGTAGCATAAGGTCCAGGCAAAAGAAAATATACAAATAGATAAAAAGTTATTGTATATCAACAAAAGTCCAGTCGTGAAAATAGGAGTTATTGGTACAAAAATCAAAGTAACTCTTCAGTAGAGTTCATAGCTGACATTTTTACCATAATACCAGGATGCGTGGTGGCTCTATAAAAACCCTGTAAATAGATAAATAATTTTAAGGAGTCTGTTGAAGCTTATGGTCCGGTCATGCTGCTAGTGGACTAGGCCGGCATGTTGGGGAGGATGAATCAAGTGAAGAAAGATTTGTTTATCCTTGAATAATTTTGTGGAGCTCAGTCTTGCTGTTGGATCAGCCATAGGAGCTGACTTATTTAACAGCATACTTTTCATACTGATGTGGACACCGATTCTATTTCTCAGGAAATAACCTTTTACATTTTAACAGTGTCTTCAATAAGGGTTTTCTTTTCAGCCTGGCTTTGTCTTCTTTAAGTGCTTTGACCTGACAGAGCGTTTCTTTATATGCTCCAGACAGATTAACTCGGAAGTAATCCTCTAAACTATCTGAAATATTTAGGATAATCATGACAATGTCAACGACCGAGCCAAGCACCAACACACATCCAGCCTCTTGCAGTGAAAGAGATGCTTAGACAGCCCATGCAGCTCGGGAATATAATACATAGAGGCCAGATGCATCTCCAACAGAGGGGAAAATAATGTCCCTGTCCGTCCTATAAAGGGACATGTTTTTTACTAAATTACTGTGCGAGTGCATGGAATTCTGTGCATCCTCATTACATACAGGGGCATTTGAAACCATTGGTCTGAAAGCAGTGCCCCCGAGCACATGATAAGATGATCAAGGGGAATTGTTCAAATGTACAGTTTAGGAGTGAGGCAAGAACAGGGACAATGTTGTGGTAGTATTTACGAAAGTCCAGAAGACTGCTGCGCTATCCCAAATTGCACATTTATTTACAACAGTACAGTGTGTACTGGCTGGCCCATGTGTCTGCTGTCCAGTGGGTCTGCACATGCCCGACAGGACGCACGCTGCATGTGCAGACTGGGGTTCTTTCTGTAGTGGCCGAGTCGTCCTCGTCCCAATACTTGCCTCAACCTCCCTTGTCCCAACCATTCTGTGAAGACTGTTAACCCTGAAATGGGCCAAATAAACAGAGCAGGGACGAAATGCAGGCATCTGTAGCCCCTGGAGACCTGGGGTGGGGGCGGAGGCAATCCTTCACGGAGGCCCCATTCTGCCCCAACACCAATGAATAGCTGTGAGTTTTGGGGGACTCACATTTTGCAGGGTGGCCCCATCATTTTACCTTACACCGCTGGGGCAGAGTGGAGCTACGAGCAAGCTTAACAATAAGGTAACTCCCTAGAGGGAGAGAAAGTATTAAATGGATCAGGAGTGAACCCAAGGTGACGGTGCAATCCTCCTAAGTATGCAGCACATCCGTTCATTAAAGAGGTATTCCCTTCCGAGCACTAGAGCACATAGACAATAACAACAGATTGATGAAGGCAGTCTTGCTTAACCAATGGGAATTGTTCAGGTTAGCATTCCATTGCATTGATTTTAGTTATGTGCCATTAGAGGAGGGAATCAATCATATGCAATCCAGTTTTACCACTGCCGCTGAGAAGCAGTATGGTCGGAATTGCTACAACCCCTCTGCGTGGGAAAAGTTATCCCAGACTTGTTTCAGTTTGTCAGCGAGGTGTAGCTTGAGCCTCTAGAGGTAGGATGGGTTTTATTTGAAAAAGAAGCCAGCCATTGGTGCAATTAAATGGTGAGCTGAATACCAAGGCTGGTAGTCTTAAATCCACCTCACACCTCTTTAATCCACCACCGGACACTCCCTTCCCCGCTATCTCACTACTGGATGTTTATGCTTGTTCCCTTAGTACTGTTTTTCCATCCTTTTCTTCCTCCATCATTACACTTGTGTGTTTTTAACTCTCTTGCTCTCAGTACATTTCTGATGCAAAAAACATAACTGCGGTCCCCAAAAATGAGCGCTGGTGGTCCCCACCAGCAACCACGGTCCAAAGTTAAGCACTGATCATAGGCAACAGTCAAAGAGCCTTGTTTGGACTTACTTATTTCACTAACATCTAAATACTGATGTATATAATTGCCGAAGCTAAAATTCCTTAATCACTGGAAAACCCTTACAGTAGCACTCCAGTCCATTGATTTTAGTGCATACTTCATTCACACCAGGGCTGTGCCATTCCAACAAACGAAAAGTGTCTTGTGTTCTAGGCTGAACCTAAAACTAGTTTTTATTTTCAGAAACTCTTTAAAAAAAGACATAGATGTCCTGTTGATTAGATTCCTAAAGAAGAAATGTAATCTGAATTTACAGAAGAATTCCAGAAATTGTATCAGAGTCTGGATGGGATTGTGGGATGTAGCCATGTGAAAGGCCAAGAATTGCCATAATTGGCCTCCCTACTGATGTATAAAGTGCTCTGTGTGGAAGAGCTACCTCCTTTTTTTTTATACTAAACCCATTGTGGACTCACCCACACAGACTCCCCACTTGACCAATCTGACTAAGGATGACATATTGTTAGAAATGGGGCTCCTGGTTGGCTAGGGTATGTGTCTTAGCCAGGCTGAACCTACCACTCTAATCAGGTTAAGTCAGATACACACATAAGATATCCTGTTCTCACCCTGTGGTAGCTTGGTACAGAGCAGGCAGGCTTATCAGAGAGGCAGTGTGTAAAGCATTTGTTCAACACATGTTGTTTACAGTAACATAGTGAAAACACAGCAAAAGAGACTCAACACCAGTATAACAAAATTGAGTATATTTATCTGAGTAAAACACAACCAAAATGATAAAAAAAATCAATGATGGTATCCAGAGTTATTCAGTTTAGGGTATTTTTTAAAAAGGGCCCCTACACCTGAGGTCCTATTGAAGCCTTTAAGTTATTGTTGTCCAAGCAGCCGACTTGCTTCTTTTGAGGCAAATAAGGTACCACTGTCAAGACCACCTGGGTCCGATTTGGGCGGTCAAATGAGGTAAGGGTGATGCAGACAGTAACAGAGGGACTATCCAGGTCCAGTTATTGCAGGAATACAACCAGGATGTAGAGAGGAGTGTGGTGAGTTCTTCGAGACCGTTCAGGTCCCCCAGCCACTGCAATCCACTGCAGGGGCACTGAAGGCAACAACCAGGGTGTTGACAGTAGCAGGCGAGTTCTTTGAGACCGTTTGGGTCACCCAGCTGCTACAATTCACTGCAGAGGCACTGTAGATAACAACCAGGGCTCTCGGACCCAATCACCACATATTGAGTGCCTGGCCACCCAGAGGGAACGGAACTCAACACAGTCCATGAGCAGACGTGGCAGGAGCATGGTGATGTCAGGCCGGTCAGGCAGTCTCTCAGCTCTGGGGGGAATCTGGCAAGTGCGTGTTCAGCGCACTGGGTTTGATAGGCGCCTGAATAAGACCCTCACATTGCTTTAGACCCCCAATGGCGTTTACAATGACAGTGCATCATGCCTGGCCCCAAGAAAAGGCACTCCTCCCTGGTATTCGTGTAACAGGATCACTCAAGCCAGGTATACAGCACCAGGGCAGGTTCACTGTGACAGGGACAAGAGTGAAGACACCACACTCAGGGGGTCATTCCAACTTCGGCGGGCGGCGGAGGCCGCCCGCCAAAGTTCCCCCGCCAGAAGACCGCACCGCGGTCAAATGACCGCGGGGGTCATTCTGACTTTCCCGCTGTGCGGGCGGGCGACCGCCAAAAGGCCGCCCGCCCGCCCAGCGGGAAAGACCCAGCAACGATGAAGCCGGCTCCGAATGGAGCCGGCAGAGTTGCTGGGGTGCGACGGGTGCAGTGGCACCCGTCGCGATTTTCAGTGTCTGCTAAGCAGACACTGAAAATCATTATGGGGCCCCCAGGGGCCCCACGACACCCATTCCCGCCATCCTGTTCCTGGCAGTAAGAACCGCCAGGAACAGGATGGCGGGAAGAGGGTCGGAATCCCCATGGCGGCGCTGCTTGCAGCGCCGCCATGGAGGATTCCTATGGCCAGGGGAAAACCGGAGGGAAACCGCCGGTTTCCCTTTTCTGACCGCGGCTTTACCGCCGCGGTCAGAATTGGCCAGGAAGCACCGCCAGCCTGTTGGCGGTGCTTCCGCGGTCGTTGGCCCCGGCGGTCCATGACCGCCAGGGTCAGAATGACCCCCTCAGTCTTTTAGCAGTGAAACTCCCATGCGGCGATTACTGGGATACGAGGTCTTTGATGTCCCGGAAACCTCTAGGAGAATCTTAGGAGTTTGTTGGGTGAGGATGTACAGAGTAATCTTGAGTTTTCCTCTCACTGTAGAGGCAGCAGTCCAACACAGCAGAGCACAGTGCAGAGTGGCATTCCCTCCTGGCAGCACAGTGCTTATATCATCAGACACAGAAAAAAACTGAGGTTGGAGGGAAGGTGAGAGACCTATAGGGCAACCGTTTGGCTCTCCCAAGTTAATCCTTATCACACAGAAAACAAAGGTGCCCTTACCATTGGGGGCTCAACTGCTTGTACACAGAAACTTTATCTGTTGTGGGCAGAGTTATAAATTCTAGCCAACCAATGTTGAAGGTTGCAGGGCATTTTGACAATAATGTTCAGGATGGCCTCACACACCACCTGGTGTTATGCTTCATCATCGGCCATCCCGCACTCACCAAAGCATACTCTAATGGCAGATGGGCCCTCATCATCTGACTGAGGGGAATTATCTAGAGAAAGACAGGGCAAGAGGGGGGCTGTCCAACTAAAAATAAGATGTGTTCATTATCTGGACATGGTAAACTAAATATTCCATGCCCAGCTTTTTAAATACACCACACCCTGCCCTTGGGGCTAACTAGTGCCTACCGTAGGGATGGCTTACATATAATAAAAATGAAGGTTTGGGACTAACAAGTGGGTGTGTGTTAAATTGGTATATTACTTATGTATAGTAGATAGGTATGTATCTTTACAGTTTAGAATGTTAAAGTAGTATAGATTCTATTGTTTCTAGGTATTATGATTGGGCTTTGTTATCTCTGGGAACAGTTGCATGCTGGCTGGAAAGGGAACACCAACTGCAGTCATGTGCGTCCTAATAAAGACTTTATATGAAAAGATGATATGAGTGTGGAGTAGAACTACAAGAATTTGGCAACGAGTTCCAGCCACCAGGAAAACGTCTAGTAACTGTGTAAGAAGAAAAGAGTTGGTGTAGGATCCACTGCATGAAATAAGGCAGTATTTAAACATTCTGTGGAGATTTAATAGTTGTAATATGGTGGGAGAAAAGACATAAAATGAACCACTGGACAACTGTCATGTGGGATAAAACAGTGTTAAGTTGAAACTTGCTTTACAAGCGTATTGACAGTTGCAGAAAGCGGCGTGTAAGCTGCGTGTTTTCAAATCCTGCCGTGAGCATTGAAAGTAATGAGGTGCAACATGCGTTTCTTCAGCGAGCCTAATTCTATTGCACGATTAATGTAGAAGTCGAGTTGAGCACGTCGGACATTCAAACCGCACGTCAGACATTCAAGCCCCAATTCCTGTGGAAAATTACGTTACATGACACAACTTGACGTTACGGGCGGCCATCTTGATAAGCTGGGAAACACTAAAAAACATTCTAGCATTCGCGTTAAGAATTTTTCAATTCTATTAAGGACACGGAGGCGAGGATTATGCTTCTCTTTCCAGGCTTTATTTTTAACAGCAGCCAATGAAAATCATGGAAAACAAAAAACTACATATCCCAACACTTGCAATGTCACATGATGATCATAGAGGAGGAAGCCTATAAAGTGTAGACTCACACCCAGCCACTCCTCTTTCTTTGTCCAAAACTCACAACAGATAAGTCAAAGTCTTAACATGAAACTTGAAAACGAAATCCTGAAAAACAGAAGAACTGGAATCCAACTTGATTGGAATTTGAACGATACCAGAGTGGGCCGAAACTACTTCTCGTCATTTCCTAGGAAAAAAGGAAAATTGACGCCATAAAAACTGAATACCATAAAGTAATACTTATATCTACTACTAAACAGGGTAGTTTAGCACTGAAATACAGTAACTTGTACATGAACTTCAAGAAATAATATGTACCACAATAAAACATATAAAACAGTGCAGCAGGATAATCCTCGCCTCCGTGTACTTAATAGAATTGAAAAATTCTTAACGCGAATGCTAGAATTTTTTTAATTCTATGTCAGGACCAGAGGCTCAGATTATGCTTGTTCAAAGCTGATTCACAACCACCAATGCAATATCCACAATAGGTTTACAATAGAAAGTTTTAAAAGCCGAAGGAGAAGATCAGTCTGCTGCCCTTAAAATGTCCTCTAAACGAGAACCCAAAGCCAAAGACTTTGAAGCCATAGCACATCTGGAAGAATGAGCACCAAATCTAGAAATATCAATGCCTGCTTCATTCAGTAACCATCGCATCCATCTAGCGAGGGTGGCTGAAGAAACAGGATGATAAGGCTTAACTAATGAAATGAGTAATTGACCCCCCATATCAGAACAAAACTCTTCTGTACTCACCTCGTAAGCTCTAAGGCCCTGCACCACACATAGTTTGGGGTTGTCCACAAAATAGGGATAAGAAACGGCCTTCAGATTGCATTTAGTTCTACACGAAATAGAAAAAGAAACCCCCTCCGGGGAAAAAACTCTCCAGCCAAATCCAGAGCCTAACATCTGAAACTCTCTTACAAGAGATTAAACATAACAACATAGTGAGTTTAGCTGACAGCGGTTTCCTAGACAAAAATCTATTGGAAGGCCAAGATTCTAAGAAACGAAGGACAATGTTCACATCCCAAAGGGAAGAATAGCGAGGACGAGGGGGATTAGCCAATCTGATACCCCTCATTAATTTACAAACAATTGGAGACTCCCCAATGGGTTTACCCTCCACTGGTAAATGACCTGCCGTAATAGCAGACCGATAATTATTGATAGAGCGATAAGCTAGACCTGACGCCGCTAAAAAGGATAGGAAATTTAGGACCAGACAGCAATCTGCTGAAGAAGGATCCGCCCTCCTAGAACTACACCAAGAACTCCATCGCTTCCAAGCCGAAGCGTATCTCTTGTGAGTGCTGGAGGACCAGGAACCTGCAATGAACTCTGAAGACTCTTGCGAAAGTCCTGGGATGCTCCATCTTTCCCTGAAAGACGCCAAGCCACCAGGGATAGCTGACCCGACAGGATCAATGGATGCAAAAGACCCAGAGGGTCCTGGAGAAGATTCTCCCGGAAGGGAAGAAGGATTGGATGATCGCAACTCAACTCCATTGCCAACGGGAACCATGCCTGAGATCTCCAAAGAGGTGTCACCAGGACCAACTCCGCTTGCTGACGTCTGATCTGAGCCAAAACCCTGGGTATCATTAAGAAGGTAGGAAAGGCGTAAATCCGTTCTTGAGACCAGTCCTGAAGAAAGACATCCATCTTCGATGCTTCCGGATCTGGTCTCAACCTCTGCCGGTTGAGGTCAGACGCAAACAGGTCTATTGAAAAGGGACCCCACCGCGCAGAAAGTGCCCTGAAAACTCTGGGATGTTAACCTCCAATCGCTGAAGTCTCTCAGGTGACATGAGTTCCAGTCCGCCACCAAGTTGCTGGCCCCAGGAAGGTATTCCGCAACAACTGAAATCCTGTGCTGAAGGCAAAAATGCCAAAACTCCTTGGCTATCTCCGCTAAGATTCGGGAACGAGTTCCCCCTAACTTGTTGACATATCTCACCGCCGAGATATTGTCCATGCGAAGGAGAACACAACAGTTCGCCCTGATGGGAGAGAGACTCTTGATTGCAAATGAGCCCGCTAGGAGTTCCAAACAATTGATGTGGAGGTTCAACTCCATGCTGGACCATCTACCTCCTGTGGACACTGATCCGCACCGGGTTCCCCAGCCCCAACGACTCTATCACTACGTCTGGGTAAGAACTGAAAATAGCTCTGCCGTTCCAGGCTTCCATATGATGCAACCACCAATTCATCTCTGCATGAGATTCCGCTGAGAGGAGAACCTGATCCGCATAACTGAGACCTTTCTGAAGATGGGATATCTTCAAACGTTGAAGGGCTCGGTAATACAATCGCCCTCAATTATACAGTCTGTTTGGATAATAGAGACCTCAACTCTCTCTTGATCGAATGAATCTTCCCGGGGGGAAGAACCAATTGAGATTGTATCGAGTCTTTCTGGAAACCCAGAAAATCTATCCGTTGAGAGGGAACCAGAATGGATTTCTGGGCATTGATTATAAAACCCAGACTCTGAAGTAGAGACACTGAGCATTCCAGATGAGACAGCAGCAGGTCTCGATCCTGGGCCATGATCAGAATGTCGTCTAGATAAATTATTAACCGGACCCCTTGGGAGCGAAGGAATTCCACGACCTGACGCATTACCTTCGTAAAACACCAGGGGGCAGAAGACAGACCAAAGGGGAGAACTTTGTACTCGTAATACTCGGTCTCCCAATGGAACTGGAGAAATCTCTGATGAGGAGGAAAAATAGGAATGGTCAGATAAGCGTCCTTTAGATCTAAGCGGACCAACCAGTCTCCTTCTTGGAGAACGTCTCTCAGCAAATGGATGCCCTCCATCTTGAAATGACGATACAGTAAAAAACCTTTGAAGTCTTTTAAGTTTAGAACCAGGCGAGAACCACCACCTTTCTTGTCCACTAGAAACACTATACTGACAAAACGAGAAGGGTGACGAGGAACCCTGACAATGGCGCCCTTCTATACTAGAGCTGAAATTTCTGCGGAAATGAGACTGTGTTCTTGAAGGGAAAAAAAAACTGGTCTGGGAAGGCACTGCTGAGACGGGGACTCGTAAAATTCTAGTTTGAACCCCTGCACGTTCTCTAAGACCCAAGCATCTGAAGAAATCAGACGCCAAGCCCCCAAAAAACTCTGAGTTCTGCCCCCCAACATTACCTCTGAACTTACAATCAAGCTCACCTGTGCCTCCCGACTCCTGGGAGAAAGATTGATGGCCTTTGGATCTCCCCCTGCGGAATCTGCCCCGACCAGATCTTGGTCTCAATGGGTAGAGGGTAGAAGAGGAGGAGTCGTACTCCTGAAAGCCTCCTCTTCCTTGCTGGTAAAATCCACGTTGAGGGCCTTGTTGGTTGAAGCGGCCAAAGGCACGCCCTCTGTAGCGTCCGGCCCCTCTAAAAAGTGGACGCAGCACTTTCCTGATGGATCCTTGTGCCTTGTCCAAACTGGCGTAAGTGGAAACAAATTTAGAAAGTTCTTCCATAAAGGGGGACCCAAACAGCAAACTCTGGGCCACGGGGCCTGATTCATATGTAGCGAGGTCTGCCAATTTGGGGTCTAGCTTCATCAACACTGATCTGCGACGTTCAGAAGATATGGTGCAATTGGCATTGCCCAAGAAGCAAAAAGCTCTCTGAGCCCAACCTACTAGAATGTCTGGGTTGATAGGCTCACACAACTCTTTGGCCTGAAAGGCCAACTCTAAAATCTTAGTTAAAGGACCGGAAATGTCCAACAGCTTATACTGGCATCCGCGCCAGGAACAATCTATACCCTTCTGTGGGTCTTTTGCAGATTTCTTGAGAAAAGTGACCAGAGTAGGGTCCAATTCGTGGGTCTCGGTAACCTTGGATGGAAAATCTGGTCTGGGGCACTCAGACCTCAGCCTAGAGCGAATTTCCTTATCGAAGCCGTGTCTAATGTGGGATTCCACATAATCTACCACCTCAGGGGGTGGTAACCAAAGTGAAGACCTGGGGTGCACAAATGTCCTCTGGTTCGAATGTCAGAACCTTAGGGGTAGGTGCTTTCTGATGATGAACCTTCTTCTTACGCTTATGAGGGGAATCATCTCCCTGCTCGGAGGAGTGCTCAGAAGAAGAAGAAACTGGGTCACTAACAGCTTTCTTTTGTGATCCCGCATTATAGTCGTGCTCCCTTGCCATATTTCTTATAAGGGATTCAAAGTCAACAGCATGCGGGTTAGTATTCTGCTTAGAAGGCTGGGTGTTCATTGAAAGGGAAAATTCCCCAATGGGTTGGGTGCCCGCCGGGGCTACCCAGCCCTGTTGTTCCACAAAACCCAAGAGATGGTGTTTGATGGGCTGAATGGCTTGAGCTAAAGCTTGATTAACCGAGTGACGCACTCCTGCGTCTAGAGCATATACCAAATCTTGGTCCAAAGAACCAGCTGGTTCATCCAGATAATACAAATCCTCGGCGTGGTCTTCGTAGCCAGCCATACTGTTAAAACAGCAAAAGGGCTCCAAAGGAGCAGCATTAACAGTTGAAAGAAGCAGGGCAGAGGAACAAACAAATTAGGATGTTGAGGGAGCTGCCCTGTGATGAGGTCAAATATACCCTTAGAAGCAGGCCCAGCCTGAATAATAATTTATTTCAACCCCAGTGTACAGGCACTGGGGTGTAGGTGGGGAGCTGAGCCGGTGAAGAATGAAAGTTAAATAAATAACAACGCTACAGCGTTTAACCAGGAGAAAGAGAAAGAACCTCTTTTACTGAGTGTGCTCAAACGAGCGTGAAATCGCCTTAAAAAGGCTTTAATGTTAAATATCAAATGCTCCGGCATGAGCGCTACAGGCAGGGCCCCCGTGGGGCAAAGGCAACAACAAACTCGGCCCAGCTCACGAAGCGCTCGGGACTCGAGTAATTACCAGGCTCCCCGGGGCACAGTAAACAACTCGCAGCTCAGCACGAACCAACCCTCGAGGCAGAAAACTCCGGAGTGAAGCGTGCACATGGATCTGCACGGCTCCGGATAACGCGCTCACGTAGAGCACGTGCAATAAAATATATATAAAGAAATAATGCACAGCACCGGCTATAAAGAGAGGACTGCGTGGGAACGCGCGAGTCCTCGCTCCCCTGCTCCTAACTCCACACAATTAAAAAAGCAATCCAAAAGGATGCTTTATAGGGAGGGAAACACAGCTCCCAAACACAATTAAAATTACATACAACTTATAAGAGAAAAAGGGAAAAACCACTTAACTGGCTGCGAAGCAGCAAAGAAAGAGGAGTGCCTGGGTGTGAGTCAACACTTTATAGGCTTCCTCCTCTATGATCATCACGTGACATTGCAACTGTTGGGATATGTAGTTTTTTTTCCCCATGATTTTCATTGGCTGCTGTTAAAAATAAAGCATGGAAAGAGAAGCATAATCTGAGCCTCCTGTCCTGACATAGAATTGGAAACAAATTTAACTCACAAGATGGGAAACAGGAGCATCACCATCCAGTGTTAACGGTGATAGGCACACCTGTGGATTTCGTGCCTGTACTGATTAATATGAGCAAAGGTGATAGGCACACCTATGGATTTTATGCCTGTAGTTATTAACAATAACAATGCTGACAGGCACAACTGTGGATTGTGTCCTGTACTGATTAATATTAGCAATGGTGATAGGCACACATGTGGATTTTGTGCCTGTACTGATTAGCAGGTTTTGTGCCTGTACTCAGTAATAATAAGACATTGTGTTTGTCCTTGGATGGTATACTACAGGGTGATGACACACTTTGAGACTTTCTGCCTATCTCTGAGTAATGTTTTGCACTACGAGTTGCACACCTTGAGATATGATAATTCTCTTTAGATAGTGCCAGCATAATATATTGCGCACAGTGGTAATAGACACACCATATACACATTTGAACTGGGATCAAGTTCATTAAAATAAATTGTCAAGAGAAGTAGTTGATATGAAAGTAGCAATAATAGCTCCAGCTATACTCTTGTCTGAATCTGGAGCTCCCCCAATAGAGTGGGAAGAGTGGACAGAGATATTTGAAAATTATACCTATAGAAGGAAGAGAGTTTAGAGCATCAAGAAAAAAAGCATTTTTTGTTAAGCACACTAAGTACAAAAGGTCAGCATATCTTTAGGTATTTACTAGTGGCTATGGGAGATGATAGACAACCAATTAGTAATGTATATTTAGAAGCAAAACCCAGATTAGAAAAGAGATTCGCTAAAGAAACAAATATTGTTATGTGCAGACATACATTTTATACTCAACCACAAAAAAGTGCAGAAACAGTGGATCAGTTTGTAGCACAATTAAGAGAACTATCAGTAAAATATCAGTTTGGCGTGATGAGAGAATAAATGATAAGAGATCAGTTGATCGTACAGTGCAAGAATAAAAAGATGCAAAAGAGGTTGTGGGCAGCAAAATGTCCAGCGTTACAAGATGCTATTGAAATTGAGAAGGTTGTTGAACAGTCAGATCAGTGCATGAAGGAAATGGAAAAAATTGTAATAACAATACAGGGGTATCATATGTTGAACAGGAAGATATAGCACTACTTGGTACAGCAAAGGGGCACTCTAGACAAATTAAGAAATGTGGATTTAAAAAGAAAAACATTAGTAACATGTAAGTACTTCTAAACAAAATTAAAATCAGAGGCAATTTGGAAGGATGTGCACTAGATGTGAGAGCAATTTTCATAATGCTGCTTTCAAAAACTGTTTTGCTATAGGAAAAGAATGTAGACAATGTGGCAAGAAAGGACATTTTGCCCGGGTGTGCAAGACAAATACTAGATATAAGAAAGCAGTGGTGCAAGAGAGTAAGGATGATATTGATGAAGAGGGAAAGAGGATTTTATATATTTCTGAAGATCAGGTGAACAATGGAAGGAAGTGTAGGCGAAAGGCTACATTTATTATTAAAGGAAAAGAGGTTCAGTTGATGGTAGATGCAGGATCTCTATAAAGCATAATTCAGAGAACAATGTTTGTACAAAACTGGCCGAAAGTAGTTCTACTACCCAAAGATATCAATCCTGGAGGATACTAAGGGGAGAAAATAGATTCTGTAGGATATATGCTAACCAGCATTAGATTATATGACAGGAGTGTAGAGGTAAATGTTTATGTAGCTGAGAGTGGACCACTGATATTAGGATGGGAACATCAATATGATCTCCATCTCATCATCAATCTGAGCGCACCAAATAAGATTATGGTAGTTGATAAAGTGACAGTGGAGAAGATTGTTGATGGTGCAAACAAAATGTTTTCAAATGAAGTATGGGAATTAAAAAACTATGTTCATAGGATAATTGTCATACCACATGCTCTTCCAGTCCAACATAAAGTGCACAAAGTACCTATCATTGTCGAATATTATGCATTTGTTGTGGAAAAGTTTGTAGAAAAAACTGAGTATATGAAAAATTGTTAAGAAAGGGATGTACATTTAAAAGGACTGAAGATCAACAAAAGGCCTTTAATAACATAAATTGTGATATTTGTTCAGCCAGAGTGATAGCACCATTTGATACTAAACTATAGTCAGTATTGACAGTTGACGCAAGTCCTATAGGGTTAGGTGTTGTATTTTCAGAATTGCATGGAGAGAGAACAGTAGCTTTATTCTCGGTCACTGTTAGGGAGGCATTAGCTGTTGCATGGGCAGCGGAATATTTCAGGGTGTATTTGTGGGGATTTCCAATGATCCTACGTACAGATCACAAGCCATTGATAAAGATTTTCTTGCTGGGTGGAGCGGGTAAAGGGTCTGCAAAGTTAGCCCAGTTAGCAGCTCATTTGCAAGATCTCCAAAACAGAATAGAATACATACCAGGTTGGAAGAACGCTCAAGCTGATGTGTTGGAATTTTTTTATAAAGAAAATGCAGAAGCAAGTATATATGAGACAGTAGAAGGAAGCCAGGGGGCCATAAGAAAAGAAAGATGGTTTGAAAGCATGGACAGTGATGAAGTGTTACGACAGGCAATAAACATGATTGTGAAAGGCAGTAGATGTGAGAGTGCAGTGTCACCAACTGTAAGACCATATGTCAAAATAATAGATGAGTTGTCTCTGTGTGATGTCAAGTTGATTTCTAGGGGTGATAAGATTTGTACTCCCAGAAAGCTTGAGATTTGATCTGTGTAAAATAGCGCATGAAGGTCACTTGGGACAAAAACCATCGAAGAAGAGACTGCAAGAAAACCTTTGGTTTACAGGCATGGGTCAGAATGTTGCTGAATGGGTAATGAAATGTGCACCTTGCAAAGATATAGAGGAAAGGTTAAAAGTAGGCACACAGTCCATTATGGGTCAAATAGAACATCCAAAGTTACCATTGCACACCATGTGTTTAGACTTCATAGGACCAATGACAGGATTGGTAAGTGAATTGAGATTTGCACTTGTTATAATAGATGTATATTCTAAATGGGTAGTAGTAAAGTTTATGCAAGACATTTCGACGAGGAGTACCATCAAGGTGATAGAGGAACTATTTAGAGAGGAAGGGTACCCAGTGAAGCTAATTATGGATAATGGGACTCAATTGATATCAGAAGAAATGAAAGTATTTGAACTTTTGTGGCATCACACACACTAGAACAGCACATTATAGCCCTCAGATCAATGGAATAGTAGAGAGAGCAAATTGTTTGGTAAAAGGGGTGATACAAATGGCTGTGGAAAAATGGAGTGATGTAAAGAAAATGGAGGATTATCTGGTGTGGGCATTTCACATCACGGAAAATGGGGTTACAAATGGAATTACATTTTTTTATGATGAGGAGACGCAAAGCATATACTAGATTGTCACCATACTGGATGAGAATATTATTAAACCAGAACCAAAGTGAAGAAGAGGGTGAGAGTGAATTTGAAAACAGGAGTGATGAAAGGATAGAGATGGGAGATTTAGTAAAAGTAAAATCTGGACGTGTTGAGGATGGTTTAACCAAATTTAGAGGTCCATTTAAAGTGAAGGAAGTACATAATTTGTTTGTTGTTTTAGAAAATGGTGAACAATGGAATTTAAGGGAGTTGCCTTATCTGAGAAGAGAAATGGAAGTAAGATAAATGATGAAAAAATGAATGGTGAAGAAGGTTGTAATGGTTCCACGATGATGGAGGATGGTAATGTTTTATGTAGAAGGGTTCATAATTTGAGGGAGAGAGTGGGAAATGGTGAAGGAGATATGAGTGGTGAAATCGGGAGTTGTGGACATAGGGTGGTGAGGAATAGAGTACCACTCAAGTACCTAAAGGACTATGGGCATCAAGATGAACCAGGCGGTGAGTGTTAATGTGGCGGTAGTACCACCAACAGACTGGCAGTACATACCGCCACATTATGAGAATATCGGGCTGGCTGCAGCTAACCTGCCACTTCTCCATTCATACCTCCATGGCGGTACCAGCCGCTGGGCCGGAGATGTCAACCTCCCACCCAGCAGCCGGCACAGTACTGCCGGCGGCATTATGAGCCTGCCTACCACCATGGTTTTCGTGCCATTAGCAACACCATGAAAACCATGGCAGTAGGCCCTACTGGTGACAGGGAATTCCTTCCCTGTCACCAGTAGGCAGCTCCCCCACCCCCCAACACACACCAGACACCCCCACTCCTCCTCTATCCAAAGCCCCCCACACACACTAATCCCCCACCCCCTGACATTCAAATACGCCCCCCACTGAGCCTCACTCATCCCCACACCGCTGATCCAAACACCCCCACCCCTGATCCACGCACACACTCCCCACCCCTGATCCAAACAACCACCCCCACCCCCTCCGATTCTCTCATTCCCCCAATACACGTACACACCAGCAGACACGCACCACGCATACACCCAATCACTCACACTGGCATACAAGCATTCATACATGCATACTTCCAGACATGCTCGCACACATTCTTACACACGATCACACTGACACTGCCCTTCACCATTCTTACACACATCCACTCACATGCATACAACCACGCAAATAACACAACACACACAGATACATTCACACACACAATCACACATTCATGCACACAACCAGACACACACACAAACAACACTCCCCAGCCCCCCTGTCAGAAGCCCAACTTACCTTTGTCGAGGAGGTCTTCTGTCAGGGAACGAGCAGGGGCGCTGCTACCGCCAGTGGATGCTGCTTATGATGGAGTGAGTCTCATCTGTCGTGAGAGGCGGTCCAGGCGTGCAGGATCTGGGTTTGGGGCATTGTTGGTGAGTTTGGGGAGTCTTGTGGTCCGAAACTGTCATAGATATCCTTGATTTTCTGATGGAAGAAGGTAGCTAGTCTGTCACGGAGGTCCTGGGATGGAGGGATGTTAGTGGCCTCAGCTTGTGGTTTGGCAAGTTCCTTGATGATGGCAAACAGTTCTTTTGTGTTATGAGGGGTGGCATTAAAGTGGCTCTGCAGGGTGGTTTTTCTGGTGGATCTGATGCTGCCCTAGTGGGATCTTGTGGCAGATTCGAAGGCTGCTAAGCCCCCCGGGATTTGCTGTTTCTCCATTCTTTCTCCAGTTTCCTGCAAGTGCTCTTCGATTCCTGGAGTGTGGGGGTGAGCCAGCTGGCTTTCTTCATGTGGTCATTTGGAGTGGAGCTACCGTGTTGGTGCAATCAGTG
Organism: Pleurodeles waltl; assembly: GCF_031143425.1. NCBI lineage: Eukaryota > Metazoa > Chordata > Amphibia > Caudata > Salamandridae > Pleurodeles > Pleurodeles waltl. Next base: position 648,435,680 of record NC_090442.1, read on the forward strand.
TTCCTTTGGAGGAGTTGCATGCTGAGGTGTTGGCATCTGTTGTGTCGGGGTGATGAGTTGCTGAGGGTATTGATGAGTTGCTCCTCTGTGGCCTGGTTCCATTTCTTGTGAGGAGGACGGGTGGTGTAGACATGTGCTGTAGGTCAGTACAGTGTAGAAGTGTTGAGTGGTCGATGGTGACGTAGCTGCTGGCGGAAAAGATGGGGTCGAGTGTGTGCTGCTGATGTGCATTAGTGAGGTGACCAATTGCTTGAGACCAATTGTGTCAAGGTTCTCGAGTAGGAAGGAGGTGTTGTGGTCATCGATATGGAATTTGAGGTCTCCTAGCAGTATGTAGTTGCTGGAGGTGAGGGCGTGCAGGGCTATGAAGTCGAGGATAGAGTCTCTGAAGGCTGGGTGTGGGCCAGGTGGTCTGTAGATGAGGGTGGCCATGTATGGTGGTCTTCAGGGTGACGTGGACTTGGAAGTGGAGGTGCTCCATGAGGGAGGAGTGTTCCTTGTGTTGATTGATAGGCAGAGGGTAGTCTTGTGGGAGATGGCTAGTCCGCCGCCTGGTCTGGAAGGTCGGTCTTTGCAGAGCAGTTTGTAGTCTCTGGGGATAGCGATGGCGATGTCCGGTTCAGATGCTGTGTTTGTCCATGTCTTGGTGAGGATGTCCATGTCTCAGTGCTACCTGTGTTTAGAGGAGTGACCCATGTAATATTGACTGAGGGGTGATAGCATTTGTTCCAGTTGCTGATGCACATAGTTTCTGAAATAAGATGTAATAAGCCTTGTAAAGATTCTGCACATCAGAAGCAATCATTCATGCCTACTGGCAGCATGTCTGTTTCATTGCAAATAGGGTGATCTTGGGTGATTTCTTAGGTTGTACAATATCGGTCTGATGGACCCATTTTGATAACTCTCCAAATTCAAGTTGAAAAAAAAAAAAAATAACAAGAAAAATCCAAATGAACCCTGGATTTAATATTGGCCTGGGCTTCAAAAATGAAGATAGATAAAAATGCTAGAGGCATTATTTAGAGGTGAGTGGTAAAGAGAAACCTGTTGGAATTCAGGGAGGTGGAGTTGGAGTGCTCCCAAACATCCATCTCTTTGTTTCTTTTGCTAACTAACAGTAGGGGAAACGTCTTAGATTCCAATAGTGTAGTCTGAGTAGGCTTCACTATCAAAAACACCTCTTCAGCAGGTTACTCACCATAGGACCACCAACTCCATGTTGGCCGCCCTACTTATAGGGGGCGCTTTGATGTGTTTTTTTAGATCTGGTGTTAGACTAGGCCTTTAGTTGTATTAAAATTACAAAGTAGCACCCTCCACTGTGTGATTATAGTTAGGTCAGAGGTTCCATGTAGGAAGAGTGTTTGGTTTGTCAATAACTTTGGTACCATTTGAAAAATCTGTACAAAACATTAAAAAAAATTGTTGTCTACCTCAGCTCCTTAGTAGAATGTTCTACTCTAATCTGTCAAATGAGAGTCTACAAAAATGGGGGCTTCCCAAAAGTGCAATTTCCCATGTGAATTCTGTAGGGAACATTTCTCTCAGAAGAAATGGCAGAATGGAATTAAACCAAACCTGGCTCAAAGTTGGACCTTTACTCAGCAAGTTAGCTTTTTGTGATTTTGTGTAAATCCGTTCAGCCATTTTTAAGAAATTAGCCTTTAAAGAGAGGCTCAAGTTGGCATATATTGATTAAACAGTATGTATATCTAGACTATTAGGCCATCAGTACAACCCTGGCAGGCAACAGACCGCCAGGGCTGTGGTAGCGGTCTGACCACCACCAAAGCAGTAGTCTGATTGATTTGGCAGTGGTCAGACTGCCACATTATGACCGTGGCAGGTCAGTTCCAGTCGGACCACCCACACAGCCAGTTTCCCTCCACTGGAGAGACTGGCAGTGCTGGTGGTCCTAATCCACCAGGGCAGTGCTGCATACAGCGCCGCCCTGGGGATTATGAAAAAAGCTGGTGGAAGCAGGGTGCAGGGGCTTCCATGGGGGCATCTACACCTCCCATGCAGTCGACATGGGCAGTGTAGGGTCCCCCATGGACAGCCCCGTCGTGCTTTTCACTATCTGCTACTGGCCCATCTATGCAGACAGTGAAAAGTGTGACAGGTGCTGTTGTACCCTTCGCACTGCAATATTGCCTCTGGCTCCATTATGAGCAGGCATCAATGTTGTGGGCTGTTCTCCGCTGGGTCAGCGGGCGGAAACACGGTTTCCGCCCACTGACCCAGCGGGGAACTTGTAATGGGGCCCTCAGAAAGGAGGCCTCACTAGCGGCAACCTGATCGCAGGAGTTTGATGGGCAGGCTTTTCTGCCCGCCAAACTCAAATTGACCCCCTTAGTATCTAGATATGCACTGATTGGCCAATTTAGAGGGGGCTAGTCAATTCTGATTAGCTTGCCACAACATGAAAAACATGTTGCAGCCATTGCAGACATGGTAACTGCACACTGAAAATAAATTAAACAAATAGGGAAGTAGGGTGAGCACACCCTGACCACCAGGGTCATGTGGTGAAGGTTCAAAGGAACCCCTTCTTGATTGGCTGGCGACAACATGGACAACATGTTGTGGCAGCCATTACAGGGCTCAGGATTATAGTGCCCATTGAAATGCCGGTAGTGGACGCAGTTTTAACGCAAAAGGGAAAACATATGAAGGTTGATTTTACTCACAATATAAATCACTTGTTGGTGCAGTTATAATCCTTTTATTAATTTTGGTGACTTCTCAGTTGATTTTACCCATGAAAAATAACGTCCCCGATGGGATTTGATGAACCATGTTTAAAACAGTTTTCTTTCATTATATTTCACAGAGGTTTTGGAAGGTGCTCCACCCTCCTGCAGGGGGATATAGCCCCCATGCAAGTCGATTCACCAAAATGTTTGGGGTAGCGAAAGTGACACAACACACCCTTTCACCTGCACTGACATCACAGGAAGTCATATCACATCACAGTGGCTCTGGTGGAATTATAGGAATTGATATCATGTGAGCTTAGTCCCTGAGGCAGGGGCATTATCAACCCTTTGCTTTAGCAGCTACAGCGGGGTAGTGTCCTTGATGGGCCTCTTCTGTATGCAACTCAGCAAACACAGATTCATAATTAACGTGAAAGTGTGGAAGGGTGAGTTAGTGGACGGATTAATAGATGGGTGGGTGTGTAAGCAAAATGGTGGATGCATAGGTGAGTGGAAGGGTGGATAAATAAATGCATGGATGAATGAGTGAAAGGATGGATGTGAGGATAGATAAGTGAAAGGGAGGAAGGATGGTTGAATGGATGGATGGGTGGGTGGATGAATGGATGAGTAAAAGGCTGGATGGATAGATAAGAAGATGGATGGATAAGTGAAAGAATGGATAGGCAAAGGTTAAATGGATGGATGGGTGGCTGGATGGAGTAAAAGTCTGGATAGATGGATTGAAATGGTGAATGGATGAGTGAAGGGATGGATGAATGAATGAGTAAAAGGGAGGGCAGATGGATTACTGGATGAAAGGGTGGGCAGATAGATGAGAAAAAGGGTGAAAGTATGGACAGATGAGTGAAAGGATCGATAGATGGATGAGAGAGAGAAAGGATGGATTGATGGGCAGTAGATAAATGGATAGGTGGACGTGTGAGTGAATTGAGGAATGGATGGGTGAGTGAAAGTGTGGATGGATCGATGCATGGATGAATGAGTAAAAGGATGGATGTAAGGATGGATGAGTGAAAGGAAGGATGGACGGATGGCTGAATGGGTGAAGAGGGCATGGATGGATAAGTGAAAGGTTGGATGGATGGATGAATGAAAGGATAGCTGGATGGTTGAGAGTATGTATGTGTGAATGAATGGATGGGTGAAAGGGGTGGATAAGAGAATGGATGGATGGCTGAGTGGAAGGATGGATGAATAGATTTGATGGATAGATTTGAAGATGGATGGATATGTTTGGACATGGATAGATGGACGGGCAGAATGGTGACAGACTGAGGTGCTCATTATGAGTTTGGCAGTCTTTTCAGAAAATCGCCATGGCGGCGGGCACCAAAAGACTGCCGGTGTTGGCGGTATAGTGATTGCTGTATTACGAGTCACAAACGGAAGACCACCAGCCTGACCGAGGGCGGGAGAGAGGTGGTACCACCGCCAGCCGCACCACACCGATAACATCCCACACTCCAATTTTATGACTCACAAATCAGCACAGCGGTCATTGCACGGTGGTATTCCACTGGCGGTCTGAACCACCGCAGTCAAAAACCCAACCCCGCCAGACCACAACACCTCATTGGACAGTACCAATTCCCCACACCTGACACACATACACACACCACACACAACTGATCACTGCACTATAAAACACCTCCCACACACACCCACAATCCCTTGCAACCAGAAAAATTGACACAGAGAGCGAAGAGCACACAAATGTAGGACACAGCACTTGGATAGCAAAGGCACCATCACACTGTACACGCATCGCACTCCACACAACTGCACCTGCTACATAATACACACATCGCCACTGCACACAAACACCACATACAACCAGCACACATAGCTAAACACCCCCTACCTCACCAACCACCTCACCCTTGCACACAACACACACCATCACCCACAACACAACCACCATGGCACGTCAAAAGCGCCCACGCTTCACAGGCGATAAGCTGAGGGTCATGGTCGATGAAATCGTCCGGGTAGAGCCACAGCTGCTGGGAGCACAAGTCCAGCAATCATCCATTGCCAGGAAGATGGAGTTATGGCAGAGGATTTTTGATAGGGTATACTCAGTGGGCAACCATCCACGCACAAGGGAGAACATCAAGAAGAGGTGGAACGACCTACTGGGGATGGTGTGTTCCATGGCAGCACAACACTACATTGCCATCAACAAGATTGGCAGAGGGCCCTCTCCTCCTTCCCAAGAGTTCACATCATGGGAGGTGAAGGTCTTGGCCATCCTGCACTCAGAGGGCTTGACGGGAATACCTGGAGGACTGGACTCTGGTAAGCCACCAACACTCCCCAGGCACCAACGACTCCTGTACAGCATCCTATCATCCACCAATGCACCCCAACCTGCACCTCTCCGCCTTAACCCAATGCCCTCCCTTGCATGATTACGCCATCACCACACAACCCATCCCAGTGCATGGATATCTCCCACTGTGGCAAGTACTCCAACTCCATCAATACAAATCACTACCTACCCCTGTATATTTGCCATTCCCACTTCACATTTGAACATCTGCACGTAAAACCATGCCACCTCCTAGACCAACTGGATACTGTGACTGCTCACTAGTACAGGGCAATGACAGCAATACTATGCCACAAGGAACCAACTACACTATCCATCAGCCATAAACATTGTCAGCAGTGCAGCATCTGTCATTGCCATCCCTGGAAAGCAAGTCAAGGCACTGTTTGCATAATACTATGATGACAACAAGTTCACCTCCCCAATATAACACACTCCTTCTCCATCCACAGGTACTCTTACCACTGCCACCCTGCAGAGGATGCCAGAGACAGACAGCCATCGCCTGGAAGAAGACCCAAGTGAGGACTACAACTCTGGATGTCTGGAAAGTGATGCCTTGCCTGGTCCATCTGAAACAACTGGACAGTCCACCACCACCAGCCTCACCTTGCCCACTTGTGAGGCCTCCACCCCTGTGGCAACAACAGCATAGGCAACCCCTCTTCCCCAAACCTGTGTCCTAAGGACTGTTCACTCTATAGTCTGCCCCACAGTACAGGGACCTGAGTCAACCCCTCACATCCAGGACGATGAAGGTCCTGGTGTAAGTGGGAGTAGGCATACTGTGCCAGGGGTACAGGCACAGGGGGCAAGGGCAGTGAGAGGGAACCTATGGGCCAAGGCATGAGGCACCAAAGGGAAATGACTGGCCAGGAGGCCATCTCCAAAGTCCTGGGAGCATATCAGCAATCCCAGGACATGATGGGCCAGATCCTCTCAACCTTGCAGGAGAAACAGAGGCTGCAGAGGGAATACCACCAGGAGGCCATGCAGCAGTGGCAGGCACACAATGCCACCATGGCCTCCATTGCAGGGGTTCTCACTGAACTTACCAGCATCCTGTGTGCAACCTCCACCCACCAGCAGGCCTCTTCCACTAGCCAATTACCACCTGTGCCATCCACATCTGCCTCAGCCAGCGGAATGGAGGCCCTGCCAGAGGACCCACAGGCCACTAGCAACCCTGCCTCTGCAGCTGAGGAACCCCCACGCAAACAAGGTCATCCTTCCAGACATCCTGCAGGACCTGAAGCCAAGACCAAACAGACAGTCAGGAAGTGATCTGTCTCCTGAACATTCTCCCTTGTGTACCACTGAGCCACCCTGTTGACTGTCCATTGACAATTCTCAATTTTCCCATGGCCCTTGAATACTGGACCTCTACTACCAACAGCTGGGCCAACTACTCTGATGACTCAATACACCATGACCCCACTCAACAGCTATTGCACTAAAAATTCACAATAAACACCATTGAGCACAAGAACTGCTTACATGTCTTCATTTTTGCAAGTTATACATAATGTTGTGTAAAGAGTCTTTTCAGTTCACACTTAGTTCACAACATGTCTGCCAGATGGACAGATGGGCCAACAATGTCCAGCAAACGTATCAGTAAAACTGACATGTACTGTAATCCTGTGCCAAGGGTGCCACCAGTCATATCAGTCATATCAGGCAGTAGAGTAGAACCACACATTTGACCTGCAATTCGTGCAAGACAGGGAAAACCTTTACTACAGAAATCAATGTTGTTCACCCAATACACATACAGTGCATTAATGTTTCCACAGGTGCCATTTTGCATGTGGAATGTCAGCATGGTAGATCGACATTCCCAATACATGCATCCTCAATGATCTATCCCTCACAGCTGACATCACCCACAGAAAAGGCATGTAGCACTGTCTAAAACAGTTGGATAATATATATGTCATATTACTGCGGTTGGCAAGGCCTTTCATGATTTACATTGCAGTCCTGGGACAATACAACATAGCCAAACCCTTGTAGTTGTGATGCTAGCCTACAGCATGTACCACATAGCTCTGCCATTTCAACAATCACACCTCCCCTGATGGACAGTATGTTTCCCACCAGACCCACACAGAGGAATGGCTGCACTGCACACATCTCCACTGATGCCACACACCAGGAGGGGCAATGTCACAAGGCAGACAGGGGAACAGATTAGATACAATACAGTTCACACTTACCTGAGATTCATTAGAAAAATTGATGAATCAACTCTGTCCTAGAGTCAGCTGCATTCTCCTCATCTGCCTCCCAATCACTTCCTGTCATCAGCACCAGTCACTGGTCTGGCTGCCATCTCCTCCATATTCATCAAAGGTATGTGTCACATCAGGGCAAGATTGTGTAGCATGCTACATGCAACAATGATCTGGCAGACTTTCTGTGGTCTGTAGAGGAGGGCACCTCCTGAGACGTGTAGACACCGAAATCTGGCTTTCAGTAGTCCAAAGGTCCTCTCGAGGAAATGTCTCTTTTGGATTTGGGCCTCATTGTAACAGACCTCCCCATCAGTTGTAGGGTACCTCACTGGTGTCAGCAGCCAGGGTAGGTTGGGGTAGCCAGAGTCACCTGTGTGCACAAAGGTTCGACTAATTATGAAACTGTGAGAGACACAGAGCTGGTTGAGAAGAGAGGTTATATTTCAGTTGAACACATACTATGATATATACCAATGAGCCTGGCCCTCTCCCTCTGTAGTTGAGACAACATGTGTGGGACACTGCTGTTCCTCAAGATGTAAGAATCATGCATGGATCCATGATATTTGGCAATCACTTGTGAAATATACTGGTCGGCAAGACACACCACCTGGACATTTATTGAGTAGATGTTTTTCCTGTTCCTGTATACATGTTCATTGGCCCTGGGAGGAACCAAAGCAATGTAGGTGCCATCAATGGCCTCTATCCCACTGTCACATGTGGGATGTGAGCCATGTCATAAAAGTCAAATTTTACAGTGGGCAGATCAGCACGTTGTGGGAACCTGATGTAGCTGTCCATGTGTCTGAGTAAGGCACACAGTACATTCTGAAACACTACACTGAACATTGGCTATGACATTCCTGCAGCCAAGCCCACTGTAACCTGAAATGATCCTGAGGCGAGGAAATGCAGCACTGCCAAGACCTGTACTGTGGGTGGGATGGCATAGGGGTTGCGGATTGCAGGCAACAGATCTCGCTCCAGCAAGGTACACAGTTTCTGGATGGTCTGACGGTTCAGACGATAGGTCGTGATTATGTGGCGGTCCTCCATTTTAGCAACACAACTAGGGGCCCGTACACCTGTGGACATCTCATTTCCAACATAGCAAGGTGTTGGAGAATGGGTTATTGGTAAGGGCAATCAAAAGGCCACTAACCTGCACTTAGGTCCAGTTAGGTCTCTTTAAATTAAACCTAGCTCAACCCTTGATAGCTTGGCAACGAGCGACAAGGCTTAACTTAGGAGACAAAGTGTAAAACATTCAAATATCACAAAACAGTAATTAAATAAAACACAGGAAACAGTTCAAAGACCACAAACCAATGTATAAGAATAGGAAATATTGTTAGCTTTAAAATGACACCAAAACAAATAAAATTGGATAAAGGTAACCAGAGATATAAATTTTGAAAGAATTTATGCTTTTTAGTGCTTAGAAACGAATCACTTCAATCTGGTCATCTGGTCACACCTTGACCAGGGCAAAACCAAAGTTTAAGACCGACCGCAATGGAGACCTACTCGGCTACAACCCGTGGGAGGCCTTAGTCAAAAGTTTACCTTAGGACTTAGTTGTTTTCTGGAGATTTTCTTCAGCAGGACCAAGTCGCCAGTACAATCCGACCTCCTGGAACTTTTCCTCGGATACACGTCATGGGAGCCCTCTGGAGATTTTTACCTTCGGTCTTAGATTATTTTTCGAGACGAATCTTGATCAGACATCCTTGGATCCCTCTTCAGATACACTGCCTGGGAGGTCCCGGTCAACTTTCTATGTCCTGACTTAGTCACTTTTTCTGAGATTGTCTTCACCTGGACAAACCTGCAAATCAGGCCGGGTCGTAGTTGAGGCAAGCGGGCTAGAGTTGCTGTGGCTGGTCAATCCCTTTATGGAGCTTTTTCCAAAAAGTTCTCCAAAGTCCTCCAAACTTTTGGCTCTTCTCCCAGATGTTCTTTTGAGGGTCTTTTGAGGTACACAGCTCACCTCAAGGTTTCAGAAGCTCTGAGATGCTCCTTGAGGGTGCGGACTACAACTCCCAGAATGTACCTGGTGCAAACTCCAATTTAGCCACTGGACAGTTGTCAGCTGGTCAGTCTCTTCAGGAGTTGGTGCAGGGGACTCAGGTTAGCAATTTTTCACCTGTAGCAAACAGGGAGTCCCTCCTTAAACCAGTTGAAGTTAGGCAAAGTCCTTCTTGTGGGAAGTCCAAGTGTGCAGCTGGTGCAGTCCTCCAGAGTGCAGTGTCCAGGTGCAGGTCAGGGATCCAGGAGGATACCTTCTCCTATAGTTCTTCCTTGTAGGGATCTGAGGTGTGGGTGCAGGTCTGCCAGTTTTACCCTTGCTCCTGGGTGAAAAACAGGGGGGTCCTGGTTCTCCAATCAGGTGCAGGGTCCTTCCCCCTCTGATGACCACTTCCTGGGAAGTGTGACAAAAATCAATCCCAGGGAGCAACATTCCTCAAAAATCCATCATAGCTGAAAATGATTTTTGGAGGTTACATCTGGCTGAGCCCACGTACTAGTGTGGCTAAAAATCCTAAACACACCCCTCTCCTCGTCTACTCAAGGGGGTACCGAATTGTCTGGGTTTGCAGGATGGGAGGAAGGTGCTGGGCTGCCCCAAATGACCTTCCCTGCCTTTGAAGACCAGTTTGGCAGCCCTCCCCCTTCCTTCTTTTCCATCTGCTGAGGAAAGATCTCTTCCCCCAGGCACATCTCTTTGTGTTCAGCCCAGGCTACTTCACACCTCATCAAGACAGGCTGATCTTGGCCCTCTTCATTATCTTGTGCTAACACTGCCCCAATCTTTTCTTCTAAAGAATCTGTTTGCACTGTAAACTCCTTGCTATAGTCAGGGTCCAGTAACACTGGTGCTGAACACATAGCCTGCTTCAGAGTGTCAAGGGCTTTTTGACACTCTGGGGTCCAAATGACCTTCTTGGGCTGTTTCTTTGAGGTAAGCTCATTCAGAGGGGCCACTATGGTCCCATAATTCGGAACAAACCTCCTCTAGTACCCAGTCAGGCCAAGAAAGGCCCTGACCTGAGTCTGGGTTTTAGGAGCCTCCCAATCCAGGATAGTCTGTATCTTGGGCTGGAGAAGTTGTACATGGCCTCCACCAACAAAGGTGGCCCAGGTACAGAACTGAACTTTGTCCTATCTGGCACTTGCTTGCCTTGATAGTTAGGCCTGCTTGGAGCAGGGCTGAGACACTTCCTTCAGGTGGACCTGGTGGTCCTCCAAGGTGGAACTGAATACAGCTATAGTGTCCAGATAAGCTGCACTGAAAGATTTCAACCCAGACAGGACTCTATTCACCAACCGTTGGAAGGTGGCAGGAACATTTTTCAGGCCAAACGGCATCACCTTGAACTGAAAGTGGTCCTCTGGTGTGGGAAATGCTGACCTTTCCTTAGCTCCTGGACTTAAGACAATCTACCAGTACCCTGAGGTCAGATCAAACATACTCAGGAATTTGGCAGCCCCCAACCTATCAATGAGCTCATCAGTTCTAGGTATGGGGTGAGTATCAGTCCTAGTGACTGCATTTAGACCACTATAGCCCCACAGATTCTCAATTCCTTCTTCCCACCATGGGGATTAGGTTTGGGTACTAGTACCACTGGACTGGACCAAAGCCTGTCAGAGGGCTCAATTACCTTGAGCTCCAACATCTTAGCCACTTCAGCTTTGATGCTGGCCTTGACCTGGCCAGACAGCCTGTACAGCTTGTTTTTGACAGGTAAGATATCACCAGTGTCCATGTCATGGACACACCAATTGGCGAGTCCAGGGGTAAAGGAAAACAGACTAGCAAACTGCTCCAAAACCTTTCTGCAGTCTTTTTTCTGCTGGTCTATCAGCTTGGGAGAGAGTACCACTCCCTTCACTGACCCATCTTGTGCATTTGAAGACAGGAGGTCTGGCAGAGGTTCACTCTCCTCTTCCTTCCCTTCATCAGTGACCATCAGCATGATCATGTCTGCCCTGCCCTGGTGGGGTTTCAGTCTGTTGATATGCAGGATCCTATGAGGATTCCTGGGGGTGCCAAGGTCCACCAGGTAGGTGACCTCCACCCTTTTTCTCCACAATTGGATAGGGCCCAGTCCATTTGTCCTGAGGTGCCCTGGGAGCCATAGGCTCCAAAACTGACACAAGTTGACCTGGGTGATACTCAGGCATGGTAGACTTTGGGTCATGCCAGAGCTTTGTGAGCTCTTGGCTGGCCTCCAGGTTGATGCTTGTCTTCTTCATGTACTCAGCCATGCCTGACCACAGGCCCAGCACATAATCTAGCACATTCTCCTTGGCTTCTTTGAGAGGCTTCTCCCAAGACTCTCTAACCAAGCATAATGGGCCTCTTATAGGGTGTGCAAACAGTAACTCAAAGGGTCTGAATCCAACCCCTTTCTGTGGCACCTCACTGTAGACAAACAACAGGCATGGGAGGAGAACATCCCATCTCCTCCTGAGTTTGTCAGACAAACACATGATCATGCCCTTCAGGGTCTTATTAAATCTTTCCACCAGACCATTGGTCTGTGGATGATAGGGGGTGGTGAACTTATAAGTAACACCACACTCAACCCACATTGCTTTTAGATAGGCAGACATAAAATGTGTGTCCCTATCTGAGACCACCTCCTTCAGGAATCCCACTCTGGTGAACACAGCAAGTAGGGCCCTAGCCACTGTGGGAGCAGTGACTGTCCTGAGGGGTATTGCCTCAGGGTACCTGGTGGCATGGCCCACAACCACCAAAATGTACCTGTTGTCTGAGGCAGTTGGTGGGTCTAGGGGACCAACAATGTAAATCCCCACCCTCTCAAATGAAGTCCCAACCGCTGCCAGTGGTATCAAGGGAGCCTTTGGCTTGCCCCCTGCCTTGCCACTGGCCTGGCAGGTGACACAAGAGCTGCAAAACTCCCTGACTTTTTATGACATTTGGGGCAAGTACAAATTGTTGACCAGCCTGTTCCAGGTCTTGATCTGTCCCAAATGTCCAGCTAAGGGAATATCATGGCTTAAAGTCAGGAGGAATTATCTATGCTTCTGAGGGACCACCTCTCTCCTGGTTGCCCCTGGTTTGGGGTCCCTTGCCTCGGTTTAGAGAATGCCCTCCTCCCAATAAATCTTGTGGGTTCCACTGGTATCCCCTTGTTCTTGCCTGGCAGCAGTCTGCCTTAGGCCCTTAAGAGTGGGACACTTTAATTGCCCCTGGCACAATTCTTCTCTGGTGGGGCCCACCTGCCCTTTGCAGTTCTACCACGTCAGGCAGAGCTCCCACAGTGGTCAGATCCACCCCGTCAGGTTTGGATTCCTCCTGACTCTCTGTACTTGTTGGGGCTGGCAAGCCAGACCCCATGCCCTTCTTCTTCTTCTATGGAGGATTGGCCAATTTTTCCAGGGTCCAAGTGTCCAGAACTTCCCTGTTGTGCTGCCTGTGACCTTGTCACAGCACACACCAATTCAAGGATGTCCAGCATCTGTGCCTGGATCCTTCTTTGCACCTCTGACCATTCATATGCTTCCAGATCATTTCCCAGCAGACATTCTACTGGAAGGGCAGGAGCTACAGCTACCTTCTTAGGGCCAGTCACAGCTCCCCAACCCAGGCACACCATGGCCATAGGATGGAGTTTGGTTCTGTTATCTGTATATGTTACTTGTTGGAAGACACCAGGTAAGACCTGGTCTGGAGAAACCAGCTTCTCTGTGACCAATGTCCCACTGGCTCCTGTACCTCTCAGAGCTTCCACCTCAGTCCCATTGACTTTAGGCCTCTGCCTATATCTCACCATGCTGGGAGGTAAGATGGCCATAGTTGCAATGTCCACCCCACCCATGGTAACTAAGGTGACTTCTGTGTACCCTGATCCCAGCCCTGGGTCAACTTCCACCCCATCCCTACACTAGCAATCCCATGGAATTGCCCACCAGTGTGGGGCTTCTTGGAGAAGATAGCATCTCCTTTTTGTGTCCAGGTTTATGACACTCAAAGCACTTGCCGGCCTTAGCAAGCTCCTGAAACTTTCCTGCCTTAACAGGATCATAATACGTCCCTTGATACCCTTTCCCTTAGAAGTGCCATGGTTTGCCCCCCCCCCCCCCCTGAGAAGTTTTGGGTACTCTTGTGAGGACTCCTTGGGCTTTTTGTCATCTTTCCCTTGGTTCTTCCCCTGAGAAGAACCATGCCCTCCCTTTTTCTGATCACCCCCTAGGAGCTTCTAGTTAACCATAGTTCTTAACTAGTCATCTGCTGCCTCCCCCAGCTCTCTGGGGCTGGTCAATTTAGAGTCAGCTAGATACTGGTGGAGCTTTTCTTGGGCACAATTAGTTAGAAGGTGCTCACTCATAATTGCATTGTAAAGCCCCTAAAAGGTACTTACCTTGTTGCCCTGTATCCAGCCCTCTAGTGCCTTAACTGAGATGTCCACAAAATCCACCCAGGACTGGGTGCTTGTCTTTTGGGTGTCCCTAAACTTGACCCTATACTGCTCTGGGGTCAGACAAAACTTTTTAGTTAGGCACATCTTCATGCTAGGGTATGAATCTGCCTTCTCCCCACATAAGGTCATAAGCCTATCCCTCCCAGAGTCTCAAAAGCCCCCAGCCACTTGTCTATGTCATCCCCCTCTACATAGGCAGGAACTACTCCTTTGGTAATCTGGGGCAAAAAACTTCTACTAGGGACATCTCAGCTTCTCTGTCACTGCCATCATCTATTTTCTCTTCCCTTCCCCACTTTTTCTTTTTAGGGCCAGCTTCTCTGCCTCCATAGCTATAAATGCTAGCTGGGCCTACAGCTCTCTTTCCCTAAGGGACAGGTTCTCTCCTTCTAAAGGGACCCCTTTCCCCCAACTAGCTTTGGGTATGACCCTAGTGACTGTTTGCAGTGAGGACTGGTCTTCCTCCTCCTCACCTAGCCTCAGGTGCCCTCCCTCCCCGGAGTGGTTTGAGCTAGCATCCTCCACCTACTTCATGCTCCTCTGGAGCTTGCTCTGCGCCTTCGTCTGGGGCCTCAGCCCATGCTGTCAGGGATTCATTCATGACATGCTTCCTGAGGTTAGTGGCTGCAGGCAGCCCCCTCTCAGTACACAACCCCCTAAGCTGAACTACTGTCATTGTGGGTAAGCTAGCCAGATCAAGCTCCATGGTTCCCAAGTTTTGTGTCAACAACTTTTTGCAAAAATTGGGAACAAGAATTTTGAAAAATCACAAGAATTCAATAATTGAAATTAATCAAAATTAAAAATTAAAAACAGTTTAAATTTTTTTTGCACTCAAACAATTTAAAGGACTTTTAATTTGCTTTATTTAAAACTGTAATGTGATACTGAACACAAGTAAAAGATCCCACCACTGCACACCAAAAATGTTGGAAAATGGGTTTTTGGTATTGGCAGGTAAGTACCTACACTTACCAATAAGCCACTAACCTCCGCTTAGGTCCAGTTAGGTCTCAATAAATAACTTAACTCAACCCTTGGGAGCTTTGCAACGAGGGAGAAGGCTTAACTTAGGAGACAAAGCGTAAAGCATTCAAATATCACAAAACAGTAATTAAATAAAACACAGGAAACAATTTAAAAATCCAAAACCAATGTATAAGAATAGGAAATATACTTAGCTTTAAAATGACACCAAATCAAATAAAATCAGATAAAGGGAACCAGAGATATGATTTTTTAAAGAATTAATGCTTTTTAGCACTCAGAAACGAACAGCGCCAATCTGGTCATCTGGTCGCACTTCAAAGTTTTAGGCCGATTGCAATGGAGACCTGCTCGGCCACAGATCGCGGGAGGCCCCAGTCAAAAGTTTGCTTTAGGACTTAGGCCCATATTTATACTTTCTTAGCGCTGCATTTGTGTCATTTTTTTATGCCAAGCGGCGCAACCTTTCAAAATACAGTTGTATTTTGTACGCTTGTGCCGATTTTGCGTAAAAAAATTACTCAAATGCGGCGCTAAGAAAGTATAAATATGGGCCTTAGTCGTTTTTCAAAAGGTTTTCTTCAGCTGGACCAAGTCACCAGTCCAATCCGACCTCCTGGAACTCTTCTTCGGATACGCCTCGCGGGAGCCCTCTGTGAAGATTTTTACCTTCAGACCGGGGGAAACCTGAATGTTGATCTGACGTCCTTGAAACTCTCTTCGGATACACTGCCTGGGAGGTCCCGGTCAACTTTCTACGTTCTGACTTAGTCACTTTTTTGGAGATTTTCTTCACCGGGATGAACCTGCAAATCATGCCGGGTCGCTGTTGAGGCAAGCCGGCTAGAGTTGCAGCGGTGGGTCGGTCCCTTTATGGAGCTTTTTCCAAAAAGTTCTCCAAACTTATGGATCTTCTTCCAGATGTTCTTTTAAGGTTCTTTTGAGGTCCACTGCTCACTCCATGGTTCCAGAAGCTCTACGATGCTCCTTGAGGGTGCAACTACCAGAATGCACCTGGCACAAACTCCAATTTGGCCCCTGGACAGTGGTCAGTTTCTTCAGGAGTTGGTGCAGGGGACTCTGGTTAACAATTTTTCACATGTAGCAAACAGGGAGCACCTCCTTGAACCAGTTGAAGCCAGGCAAAGTCCTTCCTGTGGTGAAGCCCAAATGTGCAGCTGGTGCAGTACTCCAGAGTGCAGTGTCCAGTTGCAGGTCAGAAGGTCTAGCAGCACAGTCCTTCTTCTCCTGTAGTTCTTCCTTGTAGGGATCTGAGGTGTGGGTGCAGGTCTGCCAGTTTTATCCTTGCTCCTGGGTGAAAAACAGTGGGTTCCTGGTTCTCCAGTCAGGTGCAGAGTCCTTCCCCCTGTAATGACCACTTCCTGGGAAGTGTGGCAAAAATCAATCCCACGGAGCAACATTCCTCAAAAATCCATAATGGCTGAAAAACATTTTTGAAGGTTACATCTGACTGAACCCACCCACTGGTGTGGCTAAAAATACTAAACACACCCCTCTAATGCCCTCTCCTAATCTAATCAAGGGGCTCCTAATTGTCTGGGTTTGCAGGATACAAGGGAGGTGCTGGATTGCTCCAAATGTCCTTTCCTGCCTTTGAAGTCCAGTTTGGCATCCCTCCCCCTTCCTGTTTCTCCATCTGCTGAGGGAAGATCTCCTCCCCCAGGCACATCTCTTTGTGTTCAGCCCAGACTACTTCACACCTCATCAAGGCAGCCTGGCCAGGCTGCCAGAGGCTGGCCAATCAGAGCAGAAGGTTGCAACTTTTAGGTAGAGTTTAAAACCCTTTACCTGAACGAGTTATATTAAATCCAACAATTGCAAGCTGTGGGATTTATTATAACAGTTAATTTGATACCAAACTGGAGGTACCTGACACTTAAGGGGACTTTATAAATTAAAATAAAGTCTCCCAATCCTAGCTTATGGAGGCCATTCACTACAATGAGAGGAAAACAAATTTGGCTGTTTTACCTCACCAGGGCTTATAAAACTATTTTTATAAGGTCCCTGCTTATACTTATATGGCACTCAGTCCTAGGGGCACATAAGGCACACCATAGGGGTGACGTATATGTACAAATCAAGTAGTTTAAGACTTTGGAAGTACTTTTAATTCCAAAGCCAAATTTGCATATAACTTTAATTTAAAAGCAGCCAGCAAGGCAGGCCTGCCTTTAAAATGACACTGGGCAACTATAGGTACACTACCTATGCTGGGGTCCCTAAACCTATGTGCCTTACCATATACTATGGACTTATAGGTAGGTTAATGTTGCCAATTATAATTAGCCTAATTTGCATATCCACTTTACACAGAGCACTGGCCCTGGGACTGGTAATCAGTACCCAGGGCACAGCCAAGAGCCAGTAACCACCAGTATCTGTCCAAAAAGTTTTGGGGTGACCAGGGCAAAAAGGAGGACTTTCCTACACACGGTATCTAGGAATGGGAGATGGGACAGGCACCAGACAATATCAACAGTTCACATGCCAACTGACTCAATACTTGATGCACAGTACAGTACCGCGAATAGAATGCTAATATATACATATACCAAATGGGGAATGATAATGAACATTAATGCCATCCCAGATGTCAGGGCACTGGCCCGGCAAACTGGTTCCGACACATGACATATGTGTAACTTCCACGTAACAACAGCCTTGTCTCCCAGTTCATCACCTTCATTTCAACTTCACACATACAGATATGATAAATGCGTCTATTAGGCAGCATTGGAATGCACATGACCTGTCATAGTCATAAGTACATCTACCTACACTGTCCATATATGTCACTCGTGTGCACCCATGTTTGATGTGCAAACATTCTTAATCAACACGCTTGTCTTCATTAATCATCCATGACGCACTTAAAATTCACATTCAATGCACTAACTATATGTAAAATGGCAGCTGCCTGTCCTGCATGCACAGGATAGATGGAAGTGAGCTAATTCCGCCGGCGTTAGATATCATGGCTGGAGGCAGTCCCAACCGCCATGCAACTACACATTGGATAACATTGTTGTCTATGGGAGACTTGAGCCAATGATGATCACCGCCGGCGGTGACAGTATTTTACACAGCAGCCGTGACCGCCATTTTCTGCTACCTATCTCACTTGACTCATTACACTCGTGAAAGCAAGACCTCCACTACGTAAACTGCTGTGTTCTGTTTCTGGGAGCCATAATGCCACATCCTGCAGGAGATAGGGCCACTGCCTTCACACCTGAAGAACTGGACAAGCTGGTGGATGAGGTCCTAACCCTATATGGACGGTTGTATGGGGCACCAGAGCAGCAGGTAAATCCAGTGTAACTGTCCTGTCAATTTGTGTTATGTGTGAGACTGGAAGGCAATGTGACGGCGCACACAAATTGGATGCATGCTTGTAGCAAAGATGTGAGTGTGTTTGTGCCGTTGACAAACATATGCATGTGCATGAGAAATGTTTGTTGTGTGAACATCAATGTTGTTGCTGTGATGCCACTCTACATGACTCTCTCCTTCTGTCTGTGTGTCTCATGCAGGTCAGCGCCCATCAAAAGAAAGGAATCGGGCGTGCCATTGCCAAGCAAGTGTGGACACTGGGGGTCCATAGCCGGTGGAGCATCCACTGCAGGAAGTGGTGGGAGGACCTGAGACACTGGGCCCAGAAAACCACAGAGACCCAGCTGGGGCCGGCCTCACAACGTGGGAGGAGTGCCCCTCGAACACTGGCCCCCCAAATGGCCCACATTTTGGTGGTGGCCTACCCTGAGGAGGATGGACATTTGAGGGCAACAGAGCGGCCACCAGGGGATGAGTACAGGCATAAACCTCTTTATTCTTTGGCCTTGTATGGGTTATGCATGAATAGCAGTTGGTAGATGAGGGTTATCCCATTGGTAGCTGCACATCGACTATAAGTGTTAGAAGTTGTGTCTGGTTCAATCTGTTTTTATGTGCCAGTAACATGATGACAGTGACATTTGATGTCACTGTCATCATGTTTTGTTGACACTTGACACCCTCTATATGTGTATTTAGTGAAGTTCCCACCATCAGCCTCAATGAAACTGAAATGTTAAGGCTACTTCCGTCAGTATTGGTCAGCGCCTTTGACACAAGTGCTATGTATGTTTCCAAACAGGTGCCATATGCACATCATGTAGATGGCTGCAGGTGGTCTAAGGACAGGATATGCACAGTGAAAAAGGGATATGTAGCCATCCAAAATCAACATGCTATAGCCATCTGGGTTGGTAGTGAAGTACATGTCTGGGTCAACTGGAATGAGATTGGGGCAGGCTATGGGCAACTATACATTCTTCATCTAGTCATTTAGTGACACATTGCCCATCATAGTGGGTCAAATCTACATAGATTCCGTTTGCCATGTTAGTCCCATAGTAGTTGTATTTCTACTTGTATGCCTTGTAATCAGAGTGGGAATACGTTTGGGTTTTCCCTTTGTAAGTGGTGGGTTTTTACTTACCCATTCCACCATTTCTGTCTCTCCCACCTTCCATCTCTCTCTTCCTCTGTTTCCGTTTGCATTAGCATCATCAGACGAAGGAGAAGGGGTGCCGGTGAGGGGAGAAGCTGCAGCCCACGGGACCCAGGAGGCTGAAACTAGCAGGGCCAAGGGGACCAGTGGGGTGGAGGGCTAGGGGAGTGCCACGGGGTAGACCGGTTCAACTATGACCTCTTTGGATTCCTCCTCTGATGGACACTCCCTGGGGGTGGCGAACCCATCTGGGAGCAGGCCAGATTCTTTCTTGTCCGCCAACCCCGTTACCAGCACCACCATTCCTGTAGCTCCCCACCTAGTTGCCTGTGCCCCTCTCACCCAAGAGGGTGGGCATCTCCTTCGCCACCGGCACCTCTACTCGTGCCCCTTTCAGCCCTGCTGCCCTCAATGAGGTGGCCATTGACCTCCTGAGGGCCATCTGTGTGGGACAGTCAACCATTGTGAGTGCCATCCAGGGTATGGCTTCACAAATGCAACTAACTAACGCCTACCTGGAAGACATTCACGGTGCCATGACTGGCCTGTAGAGATCATTTCAGGCTCTGGCCTCCTCACTGACCACAGCCAGGGTCCCTTCATTCTCCGTCCCCCCTCCAGCTACCTGTACCCAATACCACACCCCTCTTCCCACACCCATCGAAAGCACACAGTCAAACCAGCATTCATCCATGACAACAGACATGGTTCGCAAAGACAAACACAGGCACCTCAAGACCCACCACTGGCATGCACACAGTCAACACACACATGCAGAGACAACATCATCCACACCCTACACTGACTCCACACCACCTCCTTCTTTACCACTCACACCTGCAATCAGCACATCAACAGTCCTAGATCCAGCCACAATTCACCTCTCATCTACCATCACCACAACAGCAGCCCCACATACACCCACCCATTCACCACATGTGCACTCACCATGACTACCAACACCCCCACATGCAGCATATCCACCTTACCTGCGACCACCACTGCAACAGACACTCACACATCCACCCTGGCTTCTCCCTGCATGTCCCCCCATCTCCTCCCAAGACAGTCAAATGCCTACACTCATCCATCCAACACAAAACCAGCACACACATTACTTCCACCCAGGCATCTGCACCAAAGGCACGTCCAAAGACACACCTCACAACCATTCCCTCTCTCTCCACTCCCAAATCCTTTTCCCAAGACCAACCTTGTGTCCCTACAAGACAATTCCTCCAAGAGGTTGCCTTGTTCCCTCCCAGTGACCCAGCCCATACTTCCCCCAAGTGCTCTGTTTTCCTCCCTAAGCCCAATTCATCTTCCTTCCAGCCTTCCCATGCCCCTCCTTGTGCTGCCCCTCCACCTGCAACATCTGAGCCCCCCAAACCCAAGGTCACCCATCCCAAGTCAAAGTCCAGAGTCCCTCCCCAGAAACAAAGAACCAAGCCCAACCCCCCACCCAAGCCAAAACCCAAGCCTAAGGACCCCCGACCACACCTAAGCCCCCACCCCGCCCTTCCATCACCCCTGAGGTGCCTGCCTGCCCCATTGATGCCCCTGTCATGTGGAGGCCACTTTGCAGTCAGGAGTCAAGTTGGGGCCTTTACCCCTGCCCACTGTGCCTGGGGCACTACCAGGATTTGGACTGGCCAGTAGGCCTGTGTTGTAAATAATTTATATATTTTTAATGATGTTGAATGCATTTGCACCATAGCACCGTTGGTGTTGAGGTTAACAA
The DNA here is from genome assembly GCF_031143425.1 of Pleurodeles waltl. NCBI lineage: Eukaryota > Metazoa > Chordata > Amphibia > Caudata > Salamandridae > Pleurodeles > Pleurodeles waltl. The sequence continues at coordinate 648,456,677 of NC_090442.1, forward strand.
ACTTGTCCTGCCTTTCCTTCCACATGTATCTGTCGTCGTTGTGTGACTCTGTGGTGTTGTGTATGTATGATTTGTAGGTGACGGTGGTGTGTGTGGTGTACGGTGTGTTTGGCACATGTTTGTTGGCCGTGGTGTGTAATGTTTGTGTGTGTGTGTATGTAGGTGTGTGTGTGTGTATTGGTACAGGTGTTTGTTTGCATGTGTGTGTGGCCATTGGTATCCCTGCCAGATGTGTGTGTTGTGTGTGGGTGTGTACTAATGACCTTTCCTCCAGTGTGTGCTAGGCATATGTACTTTCAGATGTCTCCGTCGCCGTCGTTGGTTCTGGAGTTGTATGGCCAACAGGAGCATTGGGAAGACTTCAAGTTCAAGTTCCATGGCGGGTGCGGATGTGTCTGTGTTCCTGAAGGTGAGTGTTCCCTTTTATAATCTTTGTTTTCGTCAGGGTTTTGGTGGCAGAGCGACCGTGCTAGAAATCCTGGCAGTGTGAAACCATGTAATACGGTCGGCAGAAACATGCTCTCCGCCGGCCTAGAGATGCCTACTGCCATCCACGGCGGTCCATCCGCACTGGTGGTACTGGCGTGTATTGGCTGTTTTCCAATAGGATCACCGTTATGGTCATACTATGACAGTCCTCTCTGCCTGGTATGCAGAAGTGCAACCGTGGCGACCGCTGCCATCGGCTTGGTGGTCCGGATAGATGGATAGATGCTTGGATGGAAGAGACAAGCAAACTCTTCTAGGGAGGGTCCCAATTGATTTGCTTCGTTTGCTTGGAGCCATAAGATCTTTAGTTCAAACTGGTAGTTATTTCAATTTTTTGGGTACTCCCTTGTGCTGAAGACATCACAGAGGTGTCACTACTGAAAATGTTTACAAAACTAGGAACAGAATTAAAAAATTAGTTCAAATTAATAAAATAACCACAATAGTAAAGCAAGTATTGGCCTATTTTAATTACAATACATATATTTGTTATGCTGATACCATGATATGTAAGGCATGCAGCCATTGTATGCCCAGGCAAAGGCATGATATGGCACACAGCTTAATTGCAGCCTCACATGCTAGACAAAGCTCCAATTAAATTGAAGACTAGTCTGATGTTGTTTGTGATTTCTACTAAGTAGCAGGCAGTTTGAAGAAATTTCTTGTTTTGTTGTTCATAGTATATATTTGTTGGGAGTGGCCAGAGCTCACGCCAAAATGCTTATGTGCTAGTTGAGTTATCTGGCTTACGAATATCAGTGGGTCCATTAAATCGTGTTTGAAAGTCTTAATAACCATCTATTTGGTATTTGCTCTATGCTGGCTAGATCCTATGAGTTATTTTTAGATGTATGTTCATATATTCATGTGTGCTCGGGTGTAATGATAGCATGCATCCAAGTGCTAAATATTTGCAATGTCTGATGTGGGTGAGGTGTTCAGACTAATATGTTCTGTTGGGGGTTTGTGTGTGTTGTTATTTAGTGGGAAGTGCTGTAGGAAGCACGGAGACACTCAACAATAAAATGTGCCTGGAGTGTGCTGTTTTTGTACCTAGTTCTGTCTAATATGTTCTGTAGGATGATGGGTTAATATTGAGTGCTCTTGTGGTACCATGATAGCTATCTACACCATATCTCAGCTGTGTCAAGTGCATGAGCCATGCTCTGTTCAAGAGGTACAGAGGGACTAGCTTGGGTATCATTGAAAGGAAAGACTTCTAGTGACTCTATTTAGTGACTGGCAATACTATTACTATCTTTTCAAATAGTATTATAAGTAAAAAGTAAATAGTTAAGATATAAGTAATTTAAATCAAGTATTGCTTTAAAATGGGAGAGGAGTGGCATCAACAATGAGCAGATCACTGACCATACAGCAGCTATTTGGCTACGCTCTAGGGAATAGTAATACATATTACATTTTAAATGTATAGGCACTGGTAGCCCTCCAGCTGAAGGGCACTTGAGGAAAACAAACCTGACATGTGGGACCAACTTTCAAGGCAGAGGTGTCCAGGACACCTGCCATCCTCAGCGTAGCTGCGCAGTTGCTCTCTGTCTTACTCATCTATGGCTTGGTGTCAGTGAGTATCCACTAATGCAAGAAACTGACAAGCCACTACATATACACAAATGCTGCATGGAATTATGTCTTTGGCCTTTACAGGACCTAGCATGGCCAGACAGGCACTGTACACAAAACACCAGCCCAGGTAAGAAAGGGGACGATCACTCAACAGCTTACACTGTTTGACACTGATGATGCCATTGAACTCTTGTGAGAAGAGACTATGCAAACTAACAGCAGTAGACAGGAAGGGTGGCAGTAATTCTGCCTTTCAAGGATGGAACGTTTGCCTAGCCCCTTCTCATCAGATAGGAACTGTAGCCATTATTAGGCCTAAGACGATGGGATGGGTAAACGGTTAGCCTAGCAATTAGGAAGAACCATGTTCTGTGTGTAGTGGGGGGAATTCACAAAAGAGAAGAGAAAAGGGTGGTCCGATATAGCAAATTGGCTGTAAGAGTGGGGAAAGTGTATCAAACAAGGGAAAGCGTAATTCCAAAGCCCTAATCAGATCCAACACCTATCCATCCATCTACATAAGGCCCCCACCTGGCACATTTTCAGACTTAATCCTTGAACTAGTGGAAGTATCTGTGACTGACCCAACCAGTGTTGTCCTGCTCCATGACCTACCAAGGTCCACCTTCCATAAATGTCATGCCATTGCCACCTACCATGCAAGTACACACCCCACCAGCAACCGCTGTACAAGGCCATACCACACATCTCCCTCGGTTATGCAGAGAAAATAAAAAGCATCTATAGCACTGAATTACCTTGAGATGAGTTACAGGTATTATATTAACTCAATAATATTTATTCACTGTTGGAATTTTTTACTTATTGATTACATAGAAACTGGATGCACTGGACACTAAGGCCCTCATTATGACATTGGCAGGAAATGCCACTTACTGCCACGCCGGCAGCCGCCAACTTACCGCTGCGGCGGCGGATATCCGTTCACCATATTATCACACACACACACCAATCCAACAGAATTCAGCCACATTCCCAAATCCGCCAGACCAAAGGTCAGTGATAAACTGGTGGTATCAAAACCCACACCGTTACACCAACAGAACAACGCCCATCACATTATGACCCACGAATTACCACGGCGGACATTCAGCGGCGGTAAACCATTGGCAGTACATACCGCTGCGCTCACAATGGACACCCACAGACAAAACAACACCACATTGGACAATTCAAAAAACACACACCTGACACCCATACACACACCTGACACCCACACCACTATAAAACACACACCCACATTACCCAAATCATTGCCAACGGAGAGACACCAAGACTACTGACACAACTAGAGCCACACACTACTCACTCCTATACACCACTCACGCACTCCACATCACACACCCCAACACATTACCCAGCACACCCTTACCAACACACTTCACATAACACCCATGGCACCACAAAGACACCCCCGTTTCACAGAGGAGAAGCTATGGGACATGGTGGAGGGAATTGTCAGGTTAGAGAAACAGCTATTTGGAGCACAGGTGCTGCAGATATCAATAGCCAGGAAGATGGAGCTATGGCGGAGAATCATGGTCAGGGTCAATGCCATGGGACACTAGAGATGACATCAGGAAGAGGTGAACAACCTAAGGGGAAGGTACGTTCCATAGCAGTAAGACACCAGCTCGCTATCCAGAGAACTGGCGGTGGACCGCCACCTCCTCCCCCACAACTCACAGCATGGGAGGAGCATTTCTTGGCAATACTGCATCCTGAGGGCGTGGCCGAAGTCGGAGGAGGACTGGACTCTGGTAAGTCAACTCTCTACTATTATCACCCCCTACCTGCATGCCATCACATACTCTCACCCTCACTCCCATCACTCCACTACATCCCACATACTCCACCATCACATCTCACTTATCCCAATGCCAAGCCCTGCATGCTGTACCAATGCATGGACACCCCTCACAGCCCTGCATGGACACTCATCACCAAAGCATGCACAGCATAGGAAAACTAACATACCCACAATACAATAACATACAAACGTGAAAGCTGGCAGGCCAAATCCAACCATAGAGGGGAAGCCAGTGATGTACAATATGTCATACACATAAACCATAACACATCATTTACATCCCCACAGGTACCCCAGCCAATGACACCGGAGAGGAGATGCCTGCACTATCCAGTCCCTCAACAGAAGAGGCCCACAGTGATGACACTAACTCTGGACTTCAGGATCTGTATGATCTACCTGGCCCATCAGGGACCACTAGACAGTCGGTCACCCAAGCCCAGTCACAGACCACCACAGATCCTCCCCCATCAGAAACCAACACCACAGCACCCACCCAGCGTACCCACACCTCTGTTCCCAGGACACTTCAATCAGCAGTGTGTCCACCTCTACAGGGACCCCAGGCCACACCTCACACACAGGACGATCGGGGACCAGGGGTCAGTGGCAGTGGGCACACGGTTCAGGGGACAGAGGCACATGTCAACAGGGACACTGGGAGGACTACTGTGTGCTAGGGGAGGACAGGCCCAGGGAACCGACTCTCCAGGAGGCACTTGCCGAGATCTTGAGAGCCTATCAACATTCCCAGGACACGATGGACCAGATCCTGGACAATGTGCAGGGGAACAGGCGGCTGCAGTAGGGACAGTACCAGGGGATCAGGAAGGGGTTGCAGGCCATTAACAACACCCTAATCTCCATTGCAGGGGTGCTGGCAGACATGGCCAACATTATGAGGGAATAAAAAGCAGGCGGAGGGGGAGTCCCTATTACCCCACTGTATTAGGGACAATAACAATACAAAAATCTAAATATCCAACAGGGATAAATATATGACCAAATATCTAAGCGAAAACCTAAATTTTTCACTGAAACGTAATTTCTTTATTACAATTAAATCAATTCAATCATAGTGCCAACAAATCACCTATTCACCTAAAGAACTAATACACAAATTATATAAACAAAAAAATCTAATTATATACAAATCTTGCACAAAAAGAAATCACCCAACAATTCCATTCGGGCACTGTAATACATCAAATATAGGCTGCTTATCCATCCAGTGGCAAGCAGTCACTGAAAAAGGTAGTGGCAGTTGTCAAAGGGAAGTATCTAGCCCGAGTGAGGAGAATCAATCACTGGAATAAATGTCCGATACAGTCCACAGATTATTAAATCCAACAATTCAGGAATTCCAACAGTCACTCCTTAGAAGTTACAGTTGACGCGTTTCGGCCTTAACAAATCCAGCCTCCTCAGGACAATGGAAACAGTGCCTGTATATACAACACAACAAATTACCTAAACAATTGTGACTCATAACAACCATATACTTCGCCAGGTGTAGAGAACCCACACCTGTTCACCAAGAGAACCCTCATTTGTGCATATAAAGATAGATATTTAGTATGAAAAAAGTAAAATAATTTTTTTTAATGCAATCAATAAGGCTGAACACCATAGATAGCCCATTTGGTTAACTATAGAGATGTTATCTAGAACAGAGTCAGTCCAAGAGATATACCGCAGAAAAATAATAAAGCTATAGAAGTATATATAAAAGATATAACAAAATAATAATAATAATGGGTAGAGCACCAAAAGTGACACTTATACCGCAAAAACCCTTTAAAGAGTTGATCATAATACTTCAATATATATGAGAGTACATGGAAGGAACGCGTAGCCAAAGGGACTAACCTTAAGTCAGTAAATTCATAGGCTGCACCTTCCATGTACTCTCATATATATTGAAGTATTATGATCAACTCTTTAAAGGGTTTTTTCGGTATAAGTGTCACTTTTGGTGCTCTACCCATTATTATTATTATTTTGTTACATTTTTTATATATACTTCTATAGCTTTATTATTTTTCTGCGGTATATCTCTTGGACTCACTCTGTTCTAGATAACATCTCTATAGTTAACCAAATGGGCTATCTATGATGTTCAGCCTTACTGATTGCATTTTAAAAAATTATTTTACTTTTTTCATACTAAATATCTATCTTTATGTGCACAAATTAGGGTTCTCTTGGTGAACAGGTGTGGGTTCTCTACACCTGGCGGGGTATATGGTTGTTATGAGTCACAATTGTTTAGGTAATTTGTTGTGTTGTATATACAGGCACTGTTTCCATTGTCCTGAGGAGGCCGGATTTGTTAAGGCCGAAACGCGTCGACTGTAACTTCTAAGGAGTGACTGTTGGAATTCCTGAATTGTTGGATTTAATAATCTGTGGACTGTATCGGACATTTATTCCAGTGATTGATTCTCCTCCCTGGGGCTAGATACTTCCCTTGGACAACTGCCACTACCTTTTTCTGTGACTGCTTGCCACTGGATGGCTCAGCAGCCTATATTTTATGTATTACGGTGCCCGAATGGAATTGTTGGGTGATTTCTTTTTGTGCAAGATTTGTATATAATTAGATTTTTTTGTTTATATAATTTGTGTATTAGTTCTTTAGGTGAATAGGTGATTTGTTGGCACTATGATTGAATTGATTTAATTCTAATAAAGAAATTACGTTTCAGTGAAAAATTGAGGTTTTCGCTTAGATATTTGGTCATATATTTATCCCTGTTGGATATTTTGATTTTTGTTTTGCAACATTATGAGGGAGGCAGTCTCACACCATTGGGCCCCTGCCACTAGCCAGACATCTGAACAGCCTTCCACCTCCAGTGACACTAGTGGCCAGTAGGCCCGACCACAGCACTCACAGGCTACCAGCACCCCTCCCACTGCAGAAGGTGAACCACCCCGCAAATGATCCCTGCGATCCAGACAGAAGCCAGAGACACATGCCAAGACCCCGCCAAGAAATGAGACTTTCCTGATTGTCCCCCTTGTGTCCCACTCAGTCACCCTGTCCACCTTGAACTGCCATTGCTCCCCTTCCTACGTCCACTTGGACAACGCACCTGTGCTAAAACAGACTGAAACAATACCCTGGACTTTCCTCCATCAGCACCCCATCCCATTGCACTTTCCCCCTATATGTTAGCACTTCAATAAACACCCTTTGATAAAAATCTATTTGGAGTATGTCATGTATTTAAAAAATGTGTTTTTTGAAACAGGTATAAAGATTGCAAATGAACTGTACATAGAATGAGCATAGATTAATGACCTGCGGCTGGCTGTAGTGATCACACCAGGGGTATTTGTCAAATCACCAATATCAGCAAAATGAATTGCCAGAGGGAATAGTAAGTGGGCATAGAAGTGGGGAATATCAGCATGCCATTGCCACACAGATTACAGCCAAAGTCATTGAAATGTAAAGTCACACTGTCTTACCTGTGTGTCATTGGAAGTATTGATGGACCACAGATATTCTGTTGTCCTCATCCTCTGCCTCCTCATCCTCACTGTCCACAGGGTCTACTGCTGCCACAGGGGCATCTCCAGTCTCCTCCTGCTGCAGAAAAAGTACATGCCGTCTGAGGGCTAGGTTGTGCAACATGCAGCATGCCACTACTATCTGGCAGACTTTCTTGGGTGAGTAGCACAGTGATCCACCTGTTAGATGGAGGCACCGGAACCTGGCCTTCAGGAGGCGAAAGGTTCTCTCAATAATCCTTCCGGTTCGCCCATGTGCCTCATTATGAAATTCTTCCCTTGTCCTGGCATTCCTCACAGAGGTCAGCAGCCATGATAGGTTTGGGTAGCCAGAGTTACCCGCAAATATTGAGGGACAACATTTAGCCACACACTATCCTATATGGCCAACACCATGGGCATACACCAACATATACTGGGTGGGAACCAGGGTTCACCTATTAGCCACACCCTGTGCCTCTGTAGTTGGGCCATCACATTTGGGATACTGCCATTCCTCAGGACAAAGGCATAATGCACCGACCCAGGATATTTAGCACTGACGTAGGAGATGTACTGGTCCGCCAAGCACACCTTCTGAACATTCATGGAGTGGAAACTCTTACGATTCGTGAACACCTTTTTATTCTGGCAGGGGGGACAAATGCAATATGTTTACCATCAATCACCCCAATTATGTTGGGGATATGTCCCATTGCATAAAACTCAGCCTTTACTGTGGCCAAATCCTCAACCTGGGGGAAAACAATGTAGCTTCACATGTGTTTTATCAGGGAAGACAACACTCTTGTCAGCATGTTTGAGAACATTGGCTGTGACATTCCTGCTGTAAAGCCCACTGTCATCTGGAAAGAACCCGTAGCCAGGAAATGAGTACAGATAGCACTTGCACAAGAGAGGGGATGCCAGTGGGATTACGGATAGCTGAGATCAGGTCAGGTTCCAACTGGGCACACAGCTCTGTGATTGTGGCCCTGTCCCGTCTATAGGTGAGTATAATGTGCCTGTCCTCCAGTGTAGCCAAGTCCACCAGGGGTCTGTACACGAGGGTATGTCTCCATCTCCTATTCATCTGCAGTGGTAGGTATCTAAGGGACACAAGAGTGAGGAGGCTGTTCCAAACTGAACATTGGAGCAGCAACAGTAGTTAGCATTTTGTAAACATGTAATGGGTCAGTGTGATTTGTCCAATATGTGCCTATTTCTCCAGTGACGCAGCATGATGCCATAGGGCTGCCCCCCCATGAAATGCTGCCCGCCTGTCCTGTGTGGAGGGACACGTGGAAGTGAGGCAATTCCGCTGACATTGTGTGCTGTGGCGGGAGGCGGTAATGAACTGCCATGCAATTCCTCATTGGATAATATTGGGCCCTACGGGTTACAGTGGCACTGGTGATCTACGCCGACGGTGACGGTATGCACCGCCGCAGACGTAACTGCCATTTTCTATCTGATTCCTCACTTGCTACCTGACCTTCCATAGGAGAGGACCTACACTGCATGTGCTGCTGTGACCTGTGTCTGGAACCTACCATGGTCCGTATGACCGGGGAAAGAGCCCCAGCATTCATTTCGAAGGAGTGGGAGAGACTGGTGGATGGGGTCCTACCCCAGTACGGACTGCTGTATGGGCCTCCAGACCAACAGGTGAGTACACCTTGGGCACGATGTATGTGGGAAGGATGCATGGAGATGTGTGAGATGGCTCTATGTATGGGGGGAGGGATGTCTTCCTGGCTAGGTACACATTGGGTGCTGGGCTATGTGTGTACCAATAGTGCTATAAACGGGTATGGTAGGCCATATGTGTAACTGTCTGGACTGTTTTTCTAATGGTGTTTTCCTGTCTGTATTTTCTCTGCAGGTCAGCACCTGTCAAAAGAAGGGTATATGGGTATATGGCGTGCCATCGCCAAGGACGTGCAGACCCTGGGGGGGTCTATGGCAGGCAGAGCACCCACTATCGCAAACGGTGGGAGGATCTGAGATGCTGGGCACGGAAGACGGAGGAGGCCCAGCTGAGGATGGCCTCCCAACGAGGATGGGGTACCCGTCAGACCCTGACCTCCTTGATGGCCTGCATACTGGTGGTGGCCTATCCAGAGCTTAATGGCCGCTTGAGGTCATCACGGCAGCCACAAAGGGGGAGTACAGTGGCTAACATTACAACTTACAGGTGGTGGGGTAGTATCCGGCTGGTGGATGTGTGTTAGTGGGTGCCCCTAGGCCAGGGCTGACATAGCAGCGTAGGTCCTCTTGTGGTTAGGGTTCTGAAGGGATAATGCTGCCTATCTAGCTTGTAAGCATCCACTACTGGTCAGGGCTGAGTGGGTTCCAGGTGTGCTGCAGTTGGTGGTGTGAGCCCCTTCTCATGCCTTGGTGGCTAGCAATTTCAGTGGTGCTGCAATGCATAGTGTGTAGGCCTGTTCCCTGTGTGTAAGGGTGCTGTGTACGCCAACAGTGGTGTTGGTGCAGCCATTGACCCAGTGTATCCTTTGTCTCTCTCCCCCCTTTCTTGTTTTGCCATCCTGTCCTTATGTGCATTAGCATCATCTGGTGGAGGAGCAGAGGCACCGGTAACGGAGGGAGCTGCATCCCACAGGACCCAGGAGGCAGAGTCCACCGACGCTGAGGGCACCAGTGGGACAGAGGTTGAGGGGAACACCACGGTGGAGACTGGAGGGGACATTTCAGACTCAGATACCTCCTCCGATGGAAGCTCCCTGGTGGTGACGGACACTTCTGTGACCACCCCAGCTACAGGTACAGCCGCCATACCAGCACCGCCATCCCAGCAACCCCTCAGCAAGTTGCCCGTGCCCGCTCACCCAGGAGGGTGGGCATCTCCTTCATCCCAGGCACCTCAGGCCCTGCCCCAGTGAGCCCTGCTGCCCTGAGTGAGGAGGCTATTGACCTCCTGAGATCCATCTTGGTAGGGCAGTCAACCATCATGAATGCCATCCAGGGGCTGGCTGCCCAGATGCAACAATCTAATGCATTCCTGGAGGGCATTCACACTGGATTGGCGGCCGAACAGAGATCGATCCAGGCTCTGGCCTCCTCCTTGATGGCAGCCATTGTCCCTGTTTCTACCGTCCCCCCTCAACTACCACTTCCCAGTCCCATTCTCCTCAACCCCAACCCATCCCAAGTACACAGCCAGACGAGCATTCTCACAAGACAACGCCCAAGAGTGTCACAGGCAAACACAAGCACCACACTTCATCCCACAGGCACTCACACAAACACCATCCAGTGTCAGACACAACAATATCCACTATTTCCACTGTCTCCACCTCTTCCTCCTCCTCCACCTCCCACCCAGTTGCGTCTACACTCACACCTGCATGCACTACATCATCATCCACTACCTGCACCATCACCACACCAAGCAGAACACACACCTTACTGGCAGACACCTCCACAACAGCTATGCACACGTCCCCTATGTCCTCTCCCACTGTGTCTGTCCCCCCTCCTAAAGTACACAAACGCAAGCACTCAGACACCCAACAGCCATTCGCCTCACAACACCATACAGCCCATGCACCTGCACCCAAATCCAGCAGACAGACACCTTCAACAACCACTCCCTCAACCTCCACTCCCATTACTTCTCCCTCTTCCCGCCCCAATGTCCCTAAAAGCTTTTCCTTTCCACCACTGACCTCTTCCCTTCCACTCCCCCCCTCTGTCCTGCACTTATGACCAGAGTAGGAAGAACCCAGCCAAGAACCTCAGCCACACAGTCCACGTGCCCAGTTCCATCCGCACCTACTCGTGGTGGAAAGGATTCCAGGCCAAATATACTGAAGGGGAAGGAGCCTGCACCAGCAGGCAAGAAGGGCAAAGAGCCTGCAACAGCAGGCAAGAAGGGGAAGGATACTGCACCTGCCATCCGAAAGGGGAAGGAGCCTGCACCAGCAGGCAAGAAGGGGAAGTAGCCTGCACCTGCCACCTGAAAGAGGAAGGAACCTGCACCAGCAGGCAAGAAGTTCAAGGAGCCTGCACCAGCAGCGGCACAGAGCCTCCACCACCAACCGTGGTTGTGCAGCAATCGCAGGGTGCAGGGGCTGTGCAGGAGCCTCCCACCACCACCACCAGCGCCTCCACAGTGCAGCCATCCGAGGGTGCAGGGGCTGTGCAGGAGCCTCCAACCACCACCACCAGCGCCACCACAGTGCAGCCATCTGAGGGTGCAGGGGCTGTTCAGGAGCCTCCCACCACCACCAGCACCTCCACAGTGCAGCCATCACCGCCGGCAGACGCTATGTGATCAGCCACCATGGGTTGCTGTGCGGCCTGTCCCCTCCAGAACCATTGGGTAAGACACCCACCTGAGAGACTGTGGCCTATCACTCCCCAGGACCAAGAGCAATGGGCATGTTGCCCCCTCCAGAACCAGTGGGCAAGACACCCACCTGGGAGACTGTGGCCTTGCACTCCCCAGGAACAAGCACAGGGCATGTTGCCCCCTCCAGAACCAGTGGCCAGGATACCCACCCGAGGAACTGTGGCCTTGCACTCCCCAAGACCAAGCACAGGGCATGCTGCCCCCTCCAGAACCAGTGGGCAAGATACCCACCTGAGAGACTGTGGCCTTGCACTCCCCAGGACCAAGCACAGGGCATGTTGCCCCTTCCAGAACCAGTGGGCAAGACACTCACCTGACAGACTGTGGCCTATCACTCCCCAGGACCAAGCACAGGGCATGTTGCCCCCTCCAGAACCAGTGGTCTTGTTTCTGCTTCTGGCTGATTTGCCCCCCTCCCCCTAAGGTGTCTGCCTATTTGCCAACTGATGCCCCTGCAGTGTTCTCTCGGTATTGATGCAGGTGACAAGTGGGGCCTTGGACTTTGCCCTGTGGCCATGTGACCCACGTGAAATGAGGACTGGGCAGTGTCCCTTTTTCTATACATTTGTAAACATCTGTAGCATTGGCTACATTTTTATTTATACTGTGTTGATCTTATTACAATCCCTTTGGTACATTCCTGTTGTCCTTGCATTATTCAGCCGATTTAGGGGGATTAACTTGTTTTCTTGTGCAGCTAGTTGTGTGTATGTTGTGTGTGTGGGGTGTGTGGTGTGCGTGTGTGTGTCACTATCGTTTTCCTTCTCCCCTCCCTTGTGTGCTAGGCGGCTGTACTCACCGTTGTCGTCTTCGCCAGCGTTGGTGTTTGTGGTGGAGCAGAACGTAGAATATCATCGGAAATACTTGCAGTTCGGGTTCCATGACGGTGTGGGTCTTCCCTGTGTCTCCAATGGTGAGTCCTTTCACTTCTGTGCAGTGTTTCTGCCAGGCTTTTGATGTTGTTGGTACCGCCCCAGAAAAGGTGGCGGATTGTCTTGTCATAATATGGTGGGCGGAACTTTGACTTCCGCCTGGCTGTAGGCGGCTACCACCGTGGTGTCTGTTGTTTCTGCCCTGGCGGTCAGCATGGTACATTGGCTGTCTTTCAGGGAGCTTTCCGCCATGGTCAAAATTCGGCGGTAATTACCACTGGCCTGTTGGCGATAATACCGCCACTTTATCACCGACCGCCAGGGTCGTAATGAGGGCCTAAATGCATTGACACCTGCCTCCTGCTGCCCCCAGCTACCTTATCATTGGAAGATCTCAAGCCCAATTAGTTTTTAGCTGTGTTGTTCTTGCCTCACTACTGGATACCAGCTCACACTATAAGTCAGAAGTGTTGCAGCTTGCAGGAGTTGAGAGGATGTTCCTATACTAATATATCAGTGCATATTGTAAATCAGGAGAGAGGTGCGATGTGAAAAAACTGTAGATGTCTGAGCAGGTATATAGTAGTGTACATTACAGATCAGACACTGTTAATACTTATGGAGGTGCAACGTGAAGACTGTGTAGATATCTCAGACCTAGTAGAGTGGTGCATAGTGCAAGTCAGGCTAGAGATGCATTTTGAGACCTGCATGGAAATCTTAGTATTGGAATAGTGATGCCTAGTGCAATTGATGATATCTGCACTATGAAAGCTCCCTGGAAATGTTAGGTCCTCATTCCCAGTCCATTGGAGCAGTATCCACAGGCAACTTCTGCATCCACTCCCAGTGGGCAAGTATTCCTGCATCATAGATTTTCAGGTACAAGGCCCAAATCTACATGGTACATTTCCACACCTGCCAAAACCACATGCGTACCTGCTGGTCCTTTCCACCTGTTCACAGCATGTTGAAAACGTCAACTGTAAAAGCCTCAGATCAAGAATCCATTTGTGGTAAAAGACCTAATAGGTCCAGATTCACATGTGATTCCCATTCTGGGGAAGTTAATTTATGATGCAACATATGTAGGGGTACATTTACCAGCCGGAACTGGTACTTTGGCCCGATATGGTGAACCTTTAATTACAGGCATTTGGTAATGAGACCATAAGTAGTAGGATAGCAATACATAGTGCAAGTGAGGTTAAAGATGCATTTGGATGGCTTTCTGTAAGTCATAGCAGTGGTATAGTACTGCATGTTCCACGTCAGTATTAAAATGCTTTGTGAGAGCTCCATGTAAGCACGGGTATAGCTATTCATGGTGTAAAGCAGGATAGATGTGTGTTGTTAGCTTGTTCTTAGAGTCTTGGTACTGGGATAGCGATTCAGTGTGGAAGCTCCGTGAGAGTTTTACTACTGGTATACCAGTGCATGGTGAAGTCAAGAAAGGCATGCATTGGGAGAACTCTGTGAGAGTCTCCATTTTCTAAGGGGAAGTACTGGGATAGAAGTTGTGCATGGTACATGGTGGAAAGTGAGGATGTATATGTATAGTGAGAGCTCTGTGCAACTCTTAATGCTGTGATAATAGTCATGCATGGTACAAGTGAGGAAAGAGATGCAGTGTGAGAACTCGGGGTGCAGGTGAGCATACAGATGCATCACGAGTGGTCCAAGGAAGTCTGAGTATGGGGATAGAAGAGTATGGTGCAAGTCAGAATAGACAAGTAGTATACATGCTTTGTGGCTGTCAGTACTGGATTGTATGATGAAAGCACGAATGCTTAAATCATGCTTGCCAGAACAACCAGGTCTTAAGAACGACTGCGTCTTTACCACTCATGCTTTTACAACTAATTCTGTTGTAAAAGCATGTATGGTACAGGATGATGCTAGGTAAATTCCTCCTCTGCCCTTGGCCCTAACACTCCACCCCAGCCCTTAAAACTGCCCCTTCCCCCTGCCACCCTGGCCCTAAACCTCCCCAGCCCTGAGCCCTAAATTAGATGCCACTCTTCCCTTGAAGCTACCCCGACTCCCCTCCTAACACTTAAAACCTTGCCCCCTATTTAAAACTACCCTGACCCCAGCCCCATGCCCTGAGCCCTAAAACTGTCCACAGCCCTGCAAACTGCCCCTTCCCCCAGCCCTGAACCCTAAAACCCTACCCCAACCCTTACAACTACCCTAACCTCTCCCCCAGCCCAGAGCCCTAAAACTCTGCCCCAGACCTCACAACTACCCCGATCCCCCGCCCTAGGCCCTAAACCCTCACCCTACCCCTAATAACTAAACGACCCCGAAAGCCCTAAAAAAAACTATCTTGACCCCCTACCCTGCCCCTAAAAACCAAACTACCTCGATGAGACCTAAAAAAAACTATCCCCACCCCTGCCTCTATAAACTGAACTACCCCAACAACCCACCCACCCTGATCCCTAAAACCTTCCATCCCTAATAAGTAAACTACCCCAACTCCCACTCACCCTAAGCCCTAAACAAAAATAACCATCCCCACCTCACCACCCCTGCCCCTTAAAACTAAACTACCCCGCACTCCCAGCCCACCCTGAGTCCTATCAAAAACTACCCCGACAACCCCACCCGTGCCATCTAAAACTTAACTACCCTGACACCTCACACCCGCCCTACGGCCTAAAACCTTCCCCCTAATAAGTAAATCACCCTGACCCCCCACCCACCCTAAGCCCTAAATCCTTCCCACCACTAAAAGCTGCCCACCAACCCCGCCCCAAACCCACTTACCTCACTGTCTCCTCTCCCGATCCTTCCTCCTCTTCTCTTCTCTTCTCCTGCCTCCTGCCCTTCCTTAAACCTTCCCCACTGATAAAAAATAAACTACCTACCCCCCACCTTAAGCCCCCCCAAAAAATACCCAAACCCCTCTACACCAACCCCTAAACAAAAAATAGCCCAACCATCCCACCCACCCCAAGCCCTTAATCCACCCCAACCCTAAAAACTACCTCCAACCCTACCCCATCCCCACTTACCTCACTGCGTCCTCTCCTGATCCACTCTGTCTTTTTCTGTGCCTTAAACACGAATATGCGTAGTTCAGCACATGCGTGGTTAAGGCACAGAAAAATGCAGTTGCTGTTCCAGCAAGCACGGTTACGCTTCTGAGGGAAACGTCCTTGTTGTTCACAACGTGTTGTTTAGGACTTTTCCCTCAGTACTGTGGTAGAATGAGTAGTTCATAACCTACCCTTTCCAGTTTAAATGATTACACAGTAAAAGATTCATAAATCAGATATTGTAATTTAAAAAAATTAACTAGACCACCCTGTGCTGGGACACGTGGCAGATACAATTTTGCGGGATATAATCGAGAAACCCACCGTTTGCAGATTGCTGAATGTCAGGCAGAAGAAGCTCACCCACTCTACATTTCATTTTTGCGCCCTGTTGCTTGTAGTTTTGACTAACCCCAATCTAATCCCAGGACTACCAGAATGCAACTTTAAAACTCAGATTAGATAAACTATTTGCAAGGCACCATGAGAACTCTTGAAATAGTGTAGGAAAAGTGTCACTTTTAGCTCCCTTTCCTCTGTCTCCCTTACCAGTGTTCAGTATTCCTAATAAGCCTTGGGATGATTCGATCGTAGCTGTGATGCGGGTAATGAGATGTGATCCAGGTCACTGTACCACGTGGCCTGTGTCAATAATGGGCGGTGGTACAAGAATTAGAAGCCGGTGCAGGGGCTGCTTTGCTTACCTCTGATTTCGTTTGGTGAGGGATGGCGCACATCTGAGCTCTTATTTCCCATGACCCTCATTGGCCTAATTTTAATTTTCCGCTGAGACAGATACCTAGTTGCATACTTATTTGAGGTCCAAAACAATGTATCCACGTGTCGGCTTCCAGGATAGCCCACTCACCGTCTGAAGAAGCCCCCATTCTCCTAACAGACAAAATCAATTGCAGTTTCACTTTCCAGACCAGTAAACGTTGCAGACTTCTGAAAGCCAGACGAAATGACGAGGTCTAATAGTTACATAACATAAAAATTGCTCTTCCAGATAGCCACATTTGCTTTCTCATCTTTGTGCTGGCAACTGGCCTCTTTTATCCAGTGCTCGCAAGGACAGTCCCAAAGGAAAAGCCAGGAGTTGAAACTGCGACTCCTGGGGACCCTCAACGGATGCCTATGATAGCCTCCCTCCCCTTTAAAATGCAGCTGGTTGCTTCCTGCACAGTGAAAGGTGAACATCCAGCTTCAAACAACTGGTTCTCTTTTCACTAATGCGTTGGCAGGGCAGGTAAACGTTCGCAGCTTTTCTGGGGGCAGTGCATTAAATGCAAAGGATGCACTGATCCAGGCTGCACCTAGTTAAAGTTGCAGCGCAGACCACAGGGCTCTACGTGGACCGGGTCCTGCCGGTGCTGAGTACCGAAAGTTATTAAAAGTAGGTGCTGAGAAGGGTCCCTATCGGGCTCTCCGTTTTTTTGCCCTCACACTAAGTGGGTGATAGATTTGTGTTTACTTCTGATACTTAGCCTTTGTGTCATGTAAAGCACTTTGATGTGCTTGGGCCTAGTGTGCACTATAAAAACATTAAATTAATAAATAAACATATTATAAAACTGTCTTTCTTAAGTATTTTTTAAACTGCTTAAATAATTCGACGTAAAAAATGAGATTTTGAGAAACAAAGATTGAGTATTCAGATTCAAGTAATCTGGGTTTTGCACATTAAAAAGTAATCATCGTTATTCTGTAATTTGAGAGGCTTGGGAATATTACTTGGTTACAATTTGGATATTACATTAGGGTAAACGTTTATATATTTTACTTTTAAATCGCACAAACCCCAGTGCAGACAGAGGTACACATAAACTTCGGTTTAATGATTTCTCAATAACACAATCCCTTCTTCCAGTCTTAAATCGAACCGCTACATAAACTTACACATTACAACTAAGACTTCCCGGAAATGTATACACTATTATCATCTTGTTCACCTACGAGTCGAAAGGAGGAAGAGGATTGCTGAGAGACAACAGAAAGATAATGTCACCCAAGTCAGACAAATAAGACCATCCCCTCTCCGACCCCAGGAAGCATCCCAGCAGCCCACAAAGTCTAGGAACAGACTTCCGCTCGCCCCCTCCAGTATATCCAGAACCATCCCATAATGCTGCTGGAAACAGGCCTTTTCTAAGATGCAGTGGACACTATTATACTGGTCTTCCACAGAGAGACTCCTCCCTCACCTCTGATGAACCAAGGCTCCTTGGTATCACAGCAGAGGCTGCGAGCCTAGCGACAATCTCTGATGTACTGTTTACATTGTCAAGTGAGCCAATGGTATGGGGATCAGGCTAGCCAACCACTGGGAAAGGAGTGCCTCTCTTACTTCCTCCCCCACGGATCTCCCCATCGCAAGCAGAACAGAGCCCGCTTTTGTGTCCTTACACTGCAGTCACACCATTCAGACTGTAGCCCTCCACTGCTCTTACCGACAAGAAAAGGCCTTACATTGGAACTGTTAACGCGTCCCTTTATGTTAATTTATTACACATTAGGACTCGTTTTAGGCCAATGAATCTTTTGACCCAGTTGAGAGACACCATAGGACAAGATAGCTAATCAATATGTCAATCAATACATCAATAATGTCATCAATATTTATCACAATACATTTCACCTTAGTCAAAGTCATTAATCAATTCAAGACGCTACCATGACCTTTCAGTCATGAATAACCACACCGGTTTAGTAGAATTTTATGAATTTTATTCCCTATTAATTACAATCTAAGATTAAGGGCCTCATTCCGACCCTGGCGGTCTGTGACCGCCAGGGCGGAGGGCAGCGGAAGCACCACCAACAGGCTGGCGGTGCTTCCTGGACTATTCTGACCGCCGCGGTCAGAAAAGGGGAACCAGCGGTTTCCCGCCGGTTTTCCCCTGGCCCAGCAGCGCCGCCATGGGGATTCCGACCCCCTTCCCGCCAGCCTGGTTCTGGCGGTTTTCACCGCCAGAACCAGGATGGCGGGTACGGGTGTCGTGGGGCCCCTGGGGGCCCCTGCACTGCCCATGACACTGGCATGGGCAGTGCAGGGGCCCCCTCACAGGGCCCCATACAGATTTCTGCTTTGCAGACAGTGAAAATCGCGACGGGTGCCACTGCACCCATCGCACCCCTGCAACTCCACCGGCTCCATTCGGAGCCGGCTTCCTCATTGCAGGGGCTCTCCCGCTGGGCCGGCGGGCGGCCTTTTGGCGGTCGCCCGCCGGCCCAGCGGGAAAGTTGGAATGGCCGCTGCGGTCTTTTGTCATTCGGCGGTAACCGCATGGCGGGCGGTCAGAATGACCGCCTAAGTGCGTTAATCTCAAAACCAAGGAACATAACAGCATAGTCACAATGTGGCAACTTTGATAAGATTTCATTAAGGCAAGAATCACAAACATTAGAACATAGCACGGCGTAAACATATATAAAAAATAGCAGAATATTGATATCACGTCAGTACAACAAAGCATAGTCTCAGTCGTTTGTCTATTTGCGTCAATTTGGTGAACACCTGTCCTAACCACTGATTAGCATTCGCATGTTGGGCTTCATGCAAAACAATTTAGAACACCAATTTGGAAAACATCTAACTATGGTTTCTGTCAAAACAAGCAGTTGGTACCTAGAAAGAAAAAGCAAACAGACAAATTACAATTGCATTGTCATAATTACCCTCCAAAGATTAGGTCAGCGCACAGGTTCAGTCTTCGTCTTCAGGACATCAGTCAAATCGCCATCAGTCAGGAATAAACTAAAGGGCCTAAAGGGCACTTCCCTCATAAGGAGGAAAAGTGTAAATGGGCAGTCTAAGGACAAGGATGGTTTTAATAAAGTCTCAAGTCACCAAACAGAGTGACAGAGTTTCTAGATAAAATAAATAGCATTCCCTACCTAATTCTCTTGACCTCTCTGTGACATGGGTTTTTATCCCCTTTTCGTAGTACATTCCCCCAAAATTCTATTGGACATTTACTATACCCTACTATCTTTAACCTATCAAATTTAACATATGGTAATCCCAATTATCACCCCACATTATTTTACTGATCGTTGATTGGTCTTCATAATTGACGTCTTCAGCGGTGGCACATCCGGCGTTACTTCATAGTTTGGCATTTCTTGGCACATCCTTTGGGTCAGCAGTTTTGTTGTTCACTGGTCTAAGTGACCTTGTACATAACATTAATCTACACTTGTTTCAATATTTTATAACATTCATTTCAGGGCACCAAAGATGTGCCTGGGAACGGATTTAATGTGGTTACATTCGTCTTCCAAGTTTGAAGGAAAAGAACATTTACAGGGTCATGGCCCCTTGTGAGTCAGCACACTGAAAAACAGGAAAATGCATTTAATATGAGAGCCGAGCAGCTAAACTGCAGCTCACGCTAACTTAAGGCCTATGAAGAATTTCAATACAGTTTCAACAATACGAACGTTAATATGAGCTTAATTGAACATAACATAAACATTTTATTCATCATTATTAGTTGCGTCTACGTTGGTGGCCACTCATCGTGGTCACGATTCCAGGACACGTTCAAGCAAAATCGCTATTATTATAGTTTTCTATGCAGTATCATCACACATTAATATATAGATATTTTGTTCTAATATAGGTTATATAAACTACGCTCTCTCAGTCCCTCCTCTGATGACGCTCATCATCACACAACTTCTCTATTTTAACCTTCCACTTTAATTTTTCACTTTACGCATAATGCGCATTTCAACATCTTTTCCCTTGTGTGAGATTTCCCAAATTTCATTGAACATTTTCTCTCTTTCACTTTCTTCATTTCTCCAGGTTCTTTTTGTCCAATTTCTTTTACTTTTATCATTAATTTTGCATGCTCCCCATAATCCTAATAGACAGGCCAGAACAATTAATAGACCCCCTAGTATTTTTGCAAGAACCCCATTCCAAATATTGGTAAACCAGCTTCCCACTCTAGCAACTCCTTTTCCAAATTTATCCCACACTCCAAGTTCCTTCAAATCCTTCAAATCTACACTATCCCTAGTTAAGTTAGTAAGCATACCTCTAATCTTCTTACTATTATCTGGAATGAATGAACAGAAATGACACTCATTGAGCATCTTGCAAACCC
This sequence comes from Pleurodeles waltl, assembly GCF_031143425.1. Lineage (NCBI taxonomy): Eukaryota > Metazoa > Chordata > Amphibia > Caudata > Salamandridae > Pleurodeles > Pleurodeles waltl. The sequence continues at coordinate 648,477,493 of NC_090442.1, forward strand.
CTCCGCTCTTTGCTAAAAGAATGTCTAAAGCAAGCCGATTTTGAAGAGTCATAGCTCTTTCTGCAGTAAGTTCAGTATCCATCAGGAGTATAGCCCCTGTAAAGTTTGTCAGCATGTTATCCACAATAGTAGACAACTTTTGAATTTTCATGGAATTCAAGATAACCCCTACTGAAGGGATTATGGCTCCAAATATATCACCAATGACAGCAGCCACTGATTCTCATTTTTGTCTAGCATGTTGTAATTCAGAAGTTTTAGGTATTTGTTTCAAGTCGTCTATTTGGTAAATCTTTGGGAAAACTATCCCCAAATAACATGTCCCATACCATCCCTTAGGGAGACGGTAATAAGCATTAAGCCCACAGATGTAATAGATCCCAGGGATCGCTGGATCCTGTCCATTTAACATAAATGTCCATTTACTCTGAAACAAAAACACGTCTACATTCACTCGTTCCCACAAACAAATTGTCCTGTTCAGATTTCGGCCTATATGTACAAAGCCTACCTACATGCAATGCATCTATAGGTAATTTGCCTTGCGTTTTGATAGCCGTGTAAGCATAATCGTTTGCATATGTGCGTTTTTCTAACCCTTTTTCTAATCTTTCTTTCAATGCTTTGCGTCTATCATCAGTGTGATCTAAAAAGCTTTTCTCTACAGGAGACAGTAAGCAGGTCAGATTGTTGCGATGTGCATAAGCAGTCCCAAATGTAAGCGTCGGTTCAAAGAAACCTCTAACTATTTTTATATCATGCTCTTTAGCTACCTTGTTCAAGAATTCAATCACAGGCACAAAGGAAAACACAACATCCAAATTTGAAAAAAGTATTGCACATGCTCTTGACTATAGAATCTGGTTAATAACAAGCTACAGCTAATCCCGTAGGTTATTGGAAGGCTATGATAGGTAACCCCTTCTTGCACAGATGAAGGAATCTTAGTACACACATAACAGTTTTTCGCATCCATGGTCTCGACATACTCATTTAGCAAGCGATAGAAGACATTTGTAGAAAGTTCCCCTTTTGAATTAGTCCCCTCATGCAAGTGTCTTGCATCCTGCTCGAACCTCTCCCATGGTGTTAGTGTTGTAGTTTCAGGTTTTGAAGTAGCGTTAATAGTTTTCTTATCTAACCACGGCATTCCCACAATCACTCCCACAATTATTACTGCGCACACAATACCTATTATAAGACTTAACCAACCACACACCTTACTCTTCATGTTACTACTTCTATCATAAGCCATGTCTGTATAGAATCAAATAGCAGAATAACAATCAACTTGAGGATGATATAAACTTTTCTTCTTTCTCTCTCTTTTGCGTGTATTTACAGCGTTTTCATTTACTCCAGGATCCCTTTGTCAAATCAGGTTAGCAGCTTGTCATAATCAGGTTTCTCAAAGTCAAATCAGGTTATCAGTGTCTCATCCAGTAATTTATAAGTCTCTTCCTTCAGTTTTCGAGTTTAGCAAAATCTTATCTTTGAATTAGTTCAGGTGCCGTAGTATTGGCCTGGTACTTCTCGATCAAAACAGAATGCTAGGAATTCCTCTTGCCATTCAGATGTTGTAGGATACACCCATTCAGGACCTGTATACCTTCTATTTGCGACTCTCTTTATTTTCAATCTACGTTCACCTTGCAGTTCTCCTTCACTTAAATCTTCCACTCGGGATGTATCAGTTTCTTCTGTTATTGTTTCATCTGGTATGCTATTAGGGGGTATCCCATCACTATGCCTTCACATTGCGTAAGGCTCTGACCAACTGCTGCAACTGCGCGCAAACAACCTGGTAAGGCTGCTGCAACGGGGTCCAAGGTAGCTGAAAAATATGCTACAGGGCGATTTGCACCTCCATGGACCTGTGTTAAGACAGACAAAGAACAAGCATCACGTTCATGACAAAACAGTAGAAAAGGCTTCGTGTAATCAGGCATACCCAAAGCTGGTGCCCTGCACATGCACTCTCTCAACTCCATGAATGACTCAAGCTCTTCTTTGGACAAAGCTATGGTAAACGGCTCATCCTTGATTTCTTTGCCTGTCAGCTTTATCAAAGGTTTTGAGATAATCGAGAAGTTGGGTATCCACTGGCGACAGTAGCCCACCATTCCCAAAAACATTCTGACATCTCTCTTTGTCGTTGGAGGGTTCATTTGCAAATTGGCTGTTATTATTCCCTTCAATATTCTTCGGGACCCTCTTTCAATCAGATGCCCTAAGTATTTCACCTCTTTCTGACAGTATTGCAGCTCTTGGGTGACACTTTATGTCCGTTCTTTCCCAAATGATTCAATAAGGCAATTGTGATATATTTACAGTTATCCCTTGTTTTGGATGCAATCAGCAAGTCATCAATGTACTGCACTAGAGTTGAGTTAAAAGGCTGTACTAAGGATTCCAAATCCTTTTTCAATATCAGATTAAAGATGGAAGGTGACTCAGAAAACCCTTGGGGAATTCTGCACCAACTGTACACCTTATCCAGGAATTTGAAACTGAACAAAATGTGGCTGTCCTCAGGAAGAGGTATCGAAAAGAAAGCTTGTGACAAGTCTAAAACGGTGAACCATTCAGCATCACACGGAACCTGAAACTTGATCACTGCTGGGTTGGGCACTATGGGGCAACATTTTACGACAATCTCGTTTATTTTCCTCAAATCTTGCACAATTTGAACTTTCCCACAAGGCTTTTTCAGACCCATTATCAGTGAATTGCATGAGCTACTCAACACCTCTTTCAGAACTCCCTGTTTCACAAAGTCTGCGATTATTTGTGATACTTCGATAAGAACATCTTGTGCCATATGATATTGTGGCACCTGGGGAAACACTGCATTCGGCTTCACTTGTACTTTAACTGGTTCTACACCTTTTATCAGTCCCACTTCCTTTCCTGTCAAATCCCACACTTTCTCTGTCACTGTTCCTTGTAATTCGGCAGGTAGGTCAATCACTGTAAGCACTGGGAATAATGCAATCAAAGGGTAATCCTCATTTGTAAGTCCTGTCTCTAATTCTGAGAACTGACCTTCGTCTCCTTCATCATCACTGTTTGTTTGCACTTCGATTCCATCATTGGTACATATAATCGAACATTTTGTTTTGCACAGCAAGTCCCTTCCCAGTAAGGATACCGGACTTGAATCACAGACTACAAACCTATGTAGTCCCTGGAAGTTGCCGATCTCAACTTGCACTGGATCTGTAATCGGGTTCGTCAGATACTGATTCGCTACTCCGACCACTCTTATGGTACACCCCGAAAGTGGTAGTTTCGGAACTTCTGCACTTCTGACTGTAGAGCGTGTAACTCCAGTATCGACTAGGAATGAAACTTTGTAACCCATAACCTTCCCTTCCACATAGGGACCCCTCTGGTCTACCTCTAGGGATGCTGCAAGCCTGCACTGTTCACTGTCCGAGCTGTCATCCGACCACTCCTCATTCATTCCATCTTCACCTCGCAATGGGAATTGCTGTACTGTGTTATTTTGACTCATTAGCTGACATGTGACCTGCTGAGGAAGCATCACCTGTTGCTGTCCCATCGAAGCCATTGGTAATTGCATTTGCTGTCTAGGTACCATGGGAACCTGCTGTTGTACTTGCTGCATTTGTACTGGCTGAACACGCGGCATTTGCATCTGCTGCATGGGTTGTACCCCTTGCATCTGTACCAGGTTATTTTGAAAATTCGAATTCTGATTTCTCCGTTTTGGACCTCTTACATTTTGTAATGTCCCGACATTAGTGCTTTGTTGAACGACACCATCCTGCACCACATTTGGGCACTCCTGTTTCCAGTGCCCCACGCCCCGCACGCGTGACATGGTGACATCTTTTTCATCCCTTGTGCGTCATTTTGAACCACAACAGTATTCAAATCTGGACCGTGATTCACAAAACCTTGACCTCTCGGTTGTGGCTGAAACACACCATTCATTTGCGGTTGCTGCTGTATCATTTGTTGAACTCCATTCCCCTGTATTCCTGCCTGTGCAGCCCTTATCTGCATCACCATCACCTTTTCTTTCAACTTTTTCTGCTTTAGTTCAATTTCGTCGCTACAGTATTTCGCATACTGTAACACCTCATCAATCGGCTTCGCTTGCCAACAAATCAAATGATTCTTAATCATCTGGCTGACCTCTGGTCTCAGCCCTTCAACAAATCTGAACACAAGATGGTTCATGTCTTTCGGCTCAATAGTTTCAGTACCACTGTAATGTTTGAATGCCTTTAACAACCTCTCATAGTAAGAATGTATAGACTCCTTAACCTCTTGCGAGGTCCAGTCGATTTTCTGCCAATCAGTCACCTTTGGTGACACTTTTTGCTTCAAAAACTCAATCACCTTATGATAATATTTCATCACCTCCTCAGAAGGTGCTCCAGTCACCTTATGTCTTGCCGGCTCCTTCGTCTGCCAGTCTACTCCTCTTTTGCACTCAAGCCACAAATCAGGCGGATCAATGATCTCAAACAGAGTATTCAGGTCTTCCCAAAGACACTTTGCAAGTTTCACAAACCTATCTGTTTGTTGGTACCACTCGATCGGTTTTTCCCTCAACCTAGGGTAATCATTAGTAAATGATAGGATGTCTCCTCTGGACCATGGCACATGAACTAAAACACCACCAGCTGTCTCTCTCATAGGTAGTATTTTTACCGATTCTATGTCGGGTGAGGCCTTGGTCTGACCCAACCCTGAACTGTCACCTTTTCCCTTATCTTTTTTCTTTGCCCACCTGCCTTCCCATTTTTCTAGCACACCCCAAATTTGTGCACTTTGCAATAGTTATTTTAAATGCGCCTTCATTCCGGCAGACCTCATGTGCTCAAAGTCTTTTGAATCAAAATCTAGTCTGTAACTTCTCTTCAAATGTTTGGTGCTCTCAATATCAATATTGTATTTGTCTGTTAGATTCACTAATCTCTGATGCACCTTGCCTACTTCTTTAGTAATCTTAGGACACAGGTATTTCAATTCTGCTTTGGTGTATGACTCCAGTCTATTTGCCCCCATGGTCCCGTCCACTAATTCAGCAGCTTCCACTCCCAGTCTCACAAAATTCAGGTAGTCTTCTTGCCCTGTCTTTTCCGGTTCAACAGTAGTCACTGTAGTCTTTTGTGAAGCATAGGTTTTTTCCAGCCACTCATTCAACTGTTGTACTGTAAAACCTTGCAGTGAAATGTTTCCTGCGTGCATCATTGGTGACTGTGAAGCATTCGTACTTATTGTTTGCGGAGTTAAAACCCCTAGCCCTGCCTGAAGCATTGCCTCCAAGGTTGCTTCTACTGGGCTAAGGTCTATTAAGGACCTCAGCTTTTCAACTGCTTGTTCTCCTGGGGCCATTATCTGGGGAGTTCCTATGGACCCTCCTCTTATTGGATCTTGGGTCATTACTCCCTGATCACATACGCCAGATTTACCTTGTGCATCTAATGGCACCGGTGGACCGACAGTAATTGGTAACGATATTGCAGCAGGTGTCTGACCCGGTCCCAAACTTCGTGGAGCAGTAACCCCATAGGTCTTTTCCAAAGTACCCGGGACAGGTACTAACGGAGGACCAGCTACTGGGTTGTACCTTGTATCAGTTGTGGTTGTGGCTGAGACAGTAATTTTGGAGTTGACTCAATCTGCACTAACCTCGATTTTGTATATATCGGGTCTGGCGGCACAATCAGATTTGTAGTAGTCTTGAGTACTGGGATGTTTGGATAGATTCTCTGTATCTGCGGTGGAGGTTGCAACTGTATCTGCATGTCTGGTGCAGTGGGTACACTAACACCATTCTTTATCGAAGCCGTATCACTAGTCTGTACCTTATCAGTAACTCCCTTCTCCTGCGTCTGGTTCCCAGGACCCACGGTAGTGCTTGGAACACTGTCGCTCACTGCATAAGGTGGCGGGCAATCATGTAATAATCGGTCCATGAATTCTTCATCGTCTGAATCATCTTCCTCTTCCCAAGGTCTCTTATTTTCTTTAGGCTTGCTAGAATCCTTGTCTGTTTTACAGGAGGCTTTCTTTCCCTGCATCTCTTCTCCCTGAGCTATTGCTGGGAACAGTTTCAGTCCGTCAACAATTCCCCGTCTCCACATTTTGTTCTCATTATCCCACCTAGCTTCTGCATAACACTTTTTTGCCCTTTTTAGTCTTCTCTGGAATCCTTCTTGTCTATGTTTAACAGCCATCAGGTCCCAAATCGCTAAAGCCTCATACTGAGCTGGCCTCGGAGGTGGTTTTTGTGTACTTAACATCCACCTTAGATTCTCTAGCACCTTCGTATTGAACGTCCCATGTTCTGGGAACGCTAAACATCCCTCTTTCTCTGTTAATTTACGCCACTGTTTCATCCATAAACAAGGCGCAACACCTTTCTCCTCCATAACCATGTAAGCTGGAGTACCCTCAGGCGGTGTAGGCTCTCCATCAGTGGCAACAATGTAGGCGTCTCCTTTCAGAGCGCTCTTGAATGCTTTGACAAAATTCATTTCTACATTTTCTCTTATTTGTATTTAATCAGAAAGTGACTTAGTTCCCAGGAAACTCTTCGCCCACCTTTCTCAACTTATTGCCTTTCACGGATGGCAGCCAATCCGTGCGCGACCCGTCTCGACAACTGACCTATCTCAGCGCGGAACCACTGACGTCACACTCACACACTGCAGCTGACAAAGTCTTATGGCTCACCCGCCCCTCACTGGATTCACACAAAACTAATGCAAAATTTACTGCGAGCACCTTTAACAATAACACAAATCTGCTGGTTTACTACAGGAAGGGTAACACATTCGCTTCAGAATTTTACAGAGATTTCACTTGAAGCCTCGGCCGCTACTCTCTCCTTCTTAATTCCCGCATACGCAAGCAGAATTCGACCCGCAATTCCTACTCTCGACTTGACAATGGTTCGTCCTAGTGCACTTTAGAACTTGCCAAATCTCCATCGAAGGATTCACACATACGTTTCGACTTAAACTCGACTTGTCAACCACGCCCGATTGACCTATTAAACCGCACAGATTACAACATAAACCCAAGTGTCTCCTACGCTTGTCAATGGACTCCGGAATCTTAGACCACGACGGGTCCGTACATAAACAACCAACTACGTGGATAATTTTTTTTTAGCACAAAGCACCACACTCACATGAAGTACGCCGACTTCCCTACTCTCATACTGCGGAGTACGCCCACTCCTACTAAAACAACATTTACCTGACTTAGATACACACAGATTTCACAATCATCTGCAAAAAGGCTTAAGCTGAGAAAGCGCAAACCCTATCCCACACACATTCTCACGCCGAGCACATTCCCAACTCACTTAGGCAGGTTCCGAGATCCCGGGAAAGTCATGGTGAATTTAGAAACACATCATACCTCCAATTTGCATTATCACAGAAAAACAAGTTAAACAGTGATTCTCCGTCCTAGGGCCCCAAAGGGCCAAACCGTTGCTCTGCTACCAGAACTGTTAACGCGTCCCTTTATGTTAATTTATTACACATTAGGACTCGTTTTAGGCCAATGAATCTTTTGACCCAGTTGAGAGACACCGTAGGACGAGATAGCTAATCAATATGTCAATCAATACATCAATAATGTCATCAATATTTATCACAACAATACATTTCACCTTAGTCAAAGTCATTAATCAATTCAAGATGCTACCATGACCTTTCAGTCATGAATAACCAAACCGGTTTAGCAGAATTTTATTAATTACAATCTAAGATTAAGGCCCTCATTCCAACCCTGGCGGTCAAACCGCCAACAGGCTGGCGGTAAAAAAAATGCAATTCCGACCCTGGCGGAAACCGCCAACAGAGACCGCCACTTTAACACACCGTCCGCCACGGCGGGACAAACAAACAGCGCGGCGGTCACCGCCAACAGACAGGTGGGAGACAATGTACCGCCCACCCTATCACAACCCACCAATCCGCCACCTTTTCCGGGGCGGTAGCCCCGCCGATAAAAACACGGCGGAAACAGACATTTCAAACGGAAAACGCTCACCTCCATACACCCCACGAGGAATCTGGACAGCATGGAACCCGAACTACACATCCTACCAGCCATTGTCTTCCTGCTCCTCTACCAGGAGCACGAACGCCGGTGCAGAAGACAACGGTGAGTACTGCACCTACGACACAGGGTAGGGGGAGGCAAAAAATTACGGGGACACACATATGCGACACACCCACCCTCACCCTCAACCACTACAATACACACATCAATGCATAGCAACACATCACAGTTACACCCCCAAGCCCCCAGGAAGAATGCAAAGGCAAAAGGAAATGATTATAAATATAGAATTATATTGTAAGACTGAGTATAAAATATATCACACATCTATAACTTCATATACATAAATTGTCCAGTCCGATATGTCCATCAGCCATTGTTTGTGGGCCACTGGGCCAAAACACATGGGCAAAGCCCACACAGGATACCTGCCTCCAACGGAGAGAACACTGCAGGGGCATCAGATAGGAAAACTACAGGCACCTCAGGGGGAAGTGAAGGGGGGGCACCTCAGCCTGATGAGTCCACGGCGCCAGATCCACGAGGGGCCTCCATGGCCACTGTGCCATCCTGGGGAGTGCAAAGCCACAGTCTCTCAAGTCTCTACAGTGGGTGGCTTGCCCACTGCCATATCCTGGGGAGTGCAAAGCCACAGTCTCTCAAGTCTCTACAGTGGGTGGCTTGCCCACTGTGCCATCCTGGGGAGTGCAAAGCCACAGTCTCTCAAGTCTCTACAGTGGGTGGTTTGCCCACTGTTCAATCCTGGGGAGTGCAAAGCCACAGTCTCTCAAGTGGATAACAGTCTCCACTGGTACTGGAGGGGGACTAGTGCCCAGAGTGCTTCGTGCAGCCCTGCCTGACACAGATGCAGGCCAGCCCCTTCCGCCAATGAGCCAGCGGTGCTTGAGATGAAGGGCCCAGTTCAGCGGTGCTTGAGATGGCGGTGCCCAGCGGAGCGGTGCTTGAGATGAAGGGCCCAGTTCAGCGGTGCTTGAGATGAAGGGCCCAGTTCAGCGGTGCTTGAGACGGCGGTGCCCAGCGGAGCGGTGCTTGAGATGAAGGGCCCAGCGGAGCGGTGCTTGAGATGAAGGGCCCAGTGCAGCGGTTCTTGAGATGAAGGGCCCAGTTCAGCGGTGCTTGAGACGGCGGTGCCCAGCGGAGCGGTGCTTGAGATGAAGGGCCCAGCGGAGCGGTGCTTGAGATGAAGGGCCCAGTTCAGCGGTGCTTGAGATGAAGGGCCCAGTTCAGCGGTGCTTGAGACGGCGGTGCCCAGCGGAGTGGTGCTTGAGATGAAGGGCCCAGCGGAGCGGTGCTTGAGATGAAGGGCCCAGTTCAGCGGTGCTTGAGACGGCGGTGCCCAGCGGAGCGGTGCTTGAGATGAAGGGCCCAGCGGAGCGGTGCTCGAGATGAAGGGCCCAGTTCAGCGGTGCTTGAGATGAAGGGCCCAGTTCAGCGGTGCTTGAGACGGCGGTGCCCAGCGGAGCGGTGCTTGAGATGAAGGCCCCAGCGGAGCGGTGCTTGAGATGAAGGGCCCAGTTCAGCGGTACTTGAGACGGCGGTGCCCAGTGGAGCGGTGCTTGAGATGAAGGGCCCAGTTCAGCGGTGCTTGAGATGAAGGGCTCAGTTCAGCAGTGCTTGAGACGGCGGTGCCCAGCGGAGCGGTGCTTGAGATGAAGGGCCCAGCGGAGCGGTGCTTCAGATGAAGGGCCCAGTTCAGCGGTGCTTGAGACGGCGGTGCCCAGCGGAGCGGTGCTTGAGATGAAGGGCCCAGCAGAGCGGTGCTTGAGATGAAGGGCCCAGTTCAGTGGTGCTTGAGATGAAGGGCCCAGTTCAGCGGTGCTTGAGACGGCGGTGCCCAGCGGAGCGGTGCTTGAGATGAAGGGCCCAGCGGAGCGGTGCTTGAAATGAAGGGCCCAGTTCAGCAGTGCTTGAGACGGCGGTGCCCAGCGGAGCGGTGCTTGAGATGAAGGGCCCAGTTCAGCAGTCCTTGCCCTGTTCAGCGGTGCTTGCCTTGGCGGTCCTTGCCCTGTTCAGCGGTGCTTGCCTTGGCGGTCCTTGCCCTGTTCAGCGGTGCTTGCCTTGGCAGTCCTTGCCCTGTTCAGCGGTGCTTGAGTTGGCGGTCCTTCATTGCCCAGCTGGGCTGTGGCTGGCGGTCCTTCATTGCCCAGCTGGGCTGTGGCTGGCGGGGCCCTCCTGGGCAGCTGGGCTGTGGGTGGCGGGGCCCTCCTGGGCTGCAGTACCGGGCCTGTGTGTGTCCTCCTGCACACCTGGGATGGGGCTGGTGGGGCCCTCCTGGCCAGCTGGCCTGCTGCCAGACTTGTCGGGCGTGCTGCCCTTCCCACCCTTCCCTGCACACTTGTGGCCCTTTCCCACCTTTGGCGGTGTGCCAGGTGGCACCTCACTTCCTGACGGTGCCAATGTAGGGATTTTGGTCCCTGGGGTCTTTGGTCGCTCGCGCCGGGCACTGGCAATCTTAGGATGCTTTTCCGGTGGTGGGCTGGCCGTGCCTTGGCTCCTAGCTGAACTGGATGCCCTTGAGGGTGGGGGACTCCACAGTCCATGGACAACAGTCTTCACTGGTCCCGGTTTTGTGGTGGCTGAGGTGCTGATTGGAGTCTTATGAGACGGACGGGGTGGGGGAGTTGTAGGAAAGAGGTCAAGTTTGGAAAGGAAAATCTATTTGGAAAGAGAGGGACGGGTAGGTGTAGTGGGTATGGGAGTGGAGGAAGAGGATGTGGTTGTAGGAGTGTGAAGTCTGGTGTCTTTGGGTGCAGGTGCTTGGGCTGGAGGCTGTCGTGAGGTGGATGGCTGTTGGGTGGGTGGCTGCCTGCGTTTGTGTAGTTTGGAGGAGGGGGTGACAGACACACTTGGAGAGGACACAGGGGACGTGTAAATGGTAGTGGGGGTGGTGACTGCACATGTGCGGAGTGTTCTGGTGGGTGTGCTGGTGATGGACGTAGTGGCTGAAGATGTTGTGCATGCAACTGTGAGTGGAGACGTCACAGGGAGGGAGGAGGGAGACGAGGAGGAGGGGGACACAGTGGAGGCAGTGGGTGTTGGTATGTCTGCATGTGGATGTTGCTTGTGTGAATGCTTGTGTGATGTGTGCAGGGGTGACAGGGGCAGGGCCTGAGGTGCCTAGGGCGAAGGAGATGCCCACCTTCCTGGGTGAGCGGGCAGGGGGCAAACGCTGAGGGGCTGCTGGGAGGGCGGTGCTGGTGCGCTGGGTGGCGGCTGTACCTGTTGTTGCGGGGGGCACGGATGTTGCCGCCACCACAAGGGAGCTCCCTTCAGAGGACGAGTCGCTGTCACTGACATCAGCACGAGTCCCCGCTGTGGAGCTCCCCTCGCCCTCCGTCTCACTGGTGAAATCCGAGTCAGTTGCATGGCCCGCCATGGCCATGTGAGATGCAGCTCCCTCGTGCTCCGATGCCACTTCTCCTCCGCCTGATGATGCTAATGCACACATAAACAGGAAGACCACAAAAAATGGTAGGAGGAGAAATAAAGACATGTTGAGTGCATGGATTACCGCTACCGTTGGCGGACAAGACAGACACAGAAGCCCCCTGCACTACGCAGCGCACTTGGGGTCCACTACGCAATCCGTGGGACATGGCCTACAAGCCTGTGGACGACAACTGCACACATAGATGACACAGGGCCATGGATACCTGTACTTGGCACCCTACAGAGGTGGGGGGCGGGGGCACAGGGCCATGCCTTACGGAGGGGCCTAGCCTACAGAAATCGTCCTGGCCTAGGGATACCCACAGCCCTCCTCCCCCACCCAGACACCTCCACTGCGCGCAAAGTCAGCAGAATGTATTTGTACTCACCCCCTTGTGTCTGCTGTGATGTCCTCACGTGCCCATCCAAATCGGGGTAGGCCACCGCCAGGAGCCGGGACATCAGGGGGGTCAATTGACGACTGGCACCCCTCATACGTTGGGAGGCCATCCCCAGCAGAGCCTCCGCCGTCTTCCTGCTCCCGCGTCGGATGTCCTCCCACCTCTTCCAGCAGTGGGTGCCCCGTCTGTTGTGGACCCCGATGGTCCGGACGTCCTTGGCGATGGCACCCCAAATCTCGACTTTCTGGTGGGCGCTGACCTATGTGACATGTACAGGGAGAGAAAAATTGTCATCACCTTCTGCATGCTCGATGTGAGTGGCCCCCCATCCCCACCCTTGCCATGTGGCACATGCTCTCATCTGTCGTTTGATGCATGCCTCAATCGCTCCCCTCCCCACCATCTTTCATCCACCCGACTCAACCCAGGCATTGCCCACTAAGCATGGTCCCAGTGTACTTACCTGTTGGTCTGGAGGACCGTAGAGTTGCGCATACTGGGGGAGGACCCCATCCACAAGTTTCTCCAACTCCTCTGCAGTGAAGGCAGGGGCCCTTTCCCCAGTCGCAAGAGCCATTGTCTCTTCCAGACCGAGGTCACAGCAGCACTTGCAGTGTACGTCCTCTCCTGTCGAAGATCAGGTATCGAGTGATTAAGCAGATAGAAAATGGCGGTCACGCCCGCGGCGGTGCATACCGCGACGGTGCGTACCGCGACCGCCGGCGCACATCGTCATTGGCTCCTGAAACCCATAGGGTTCTATGTTAACCAATGCGGCTTAGCGCCGCGGTCTTCGACCGCCTACCGCCGCGGTGTGCCACGCCAGCGCATTGACCTCACATCCCACTGTCGCACTTCACAGGTCAGGCAGCCGCCATTTCAAGGGCCCACATGGCCTATTTACCAACTGCGTCACACATACCTGGGCCATGCACCAACACTCATACAAGCCATTCAATGCATTGGGAATCGTGCTATGTGCAAGCTGTGGTTACGTACCTGTGGGTTGCTTGACTCTGTGCTCGCTGTTGTCCTTCATAGGCACCGTCCGCTGGGACATGCAAGGAGATGGAGGAATCTTCCCGTGTACAGACCGCTGGTGGACCTGTCGACAATGGAGGAACGACATGTCATACTGACATACAGGCTTGAGCGAGCCACTATACAGGAACTGTGTGCCCAGCTGGAGCCAGACCTGATGTCACCCATCCGCCAACCCACAGGGATGCCCCCTCTAGTGCAGGTGCTGTCAGTACTCCATTTCTTAGCAAGTGGGTCATTTCAAACAACAGTGGCCATATCATCAGGGATGTCCCAGCCTATGTTTTCCAAGGTGTTGTCCAGAGTGTTGTCTGCCCTGCTGAAACACATGCGGAGCTACATCGTTTTCCCTGAGGTGGGGGATTTGCCTACAGTGAAGGGTGACTTCTATGCCCTTGGACATATCCCCAACATCATAGGTGCCATTGATGGGACACATGTTGCTTTGGTCCCCCCCAGCAGGAGTGAACAGGTGTACAGGAACCGGAAGAGTTATCATTCGATGAATGTACAGATGGTGTGTTTGGCTGACCAGTACATCTCCCATGTTAATGCCAAGTTCCCTGGGTCAGTGCATGATGCCTACATCCTGCGGAATAGCAGCATCCCGTATGTGATGGGTCAACTCCAGAGGCACCGGGTGTGGCTATTAGGGGACTCTGGTTTCCCCAACCTGTCCTGGCTACTGACCCCAGTGAGGAATCCCAGGACAAGGGCAGAGGAACGGTACAATGAGGCCCATGGGCGGACTAGGAGGGTGATCGAGCGAACCTTTGGCCTCCTGAAGGCCAGGTTCAGGTGCCTCCATATGACAGGTGGATCCCTAATGTACTCACCAAAGAAGGTGTGCCAGATCATCGTGGCCTGCTGTATGCTTCACAACCTGGGTTTGCGCCGCCAGGTGCCTTTTCTGCAGGAGGATGGTCCAGATGGTGGTGTTGTAGCAGCTGTAGAGCCTGTGGAGAGTGAAGAGGAGGAAGCCGAAGAGGACGACATAGAGAACAGGAACACAGTAATACAGCAGTATTTTCAGTGACACACAGGTAAGAGTAGACACCGGCATATTACATTTACTTAATGACTCCCACCTCTCTACTGTCTGACTTTTTCCCCCAGTGTATGGTAACTGTGTTGTGACTTTCCCTTCCGTTTTCAGAGCTGTGGGCCCCACTGCGTGACATCTGCTTTGTTTCCCCATGGACTACAGCTGTGTGACAGCGGTTTGTTACCATCACAATGTGAATGAACATTTTGGCACGGTCATGTCTAATACTTTTGTTCTAAATCACAGCCAGACTCCAGATTGTTTTGTGCAATAAGTGTTTTTATTCAAGTGCTCTACATTGGATGGGTGGTTGCAAATCGTTGAGGGGTGATGGTGGAGGATTGTCCATGGCAGAGTCCAGACTATCAGTTTCACAGGTGCATTGTCCAAACGCCTGTGGGAAGTGGAGCAGGGGCAGTTTAAGGTTGGACAGGGTGACAATGTGGGACAGTGGGATGACAATCAGGGCGGTATCCTTTGCTGTCAGGGGTCTTGACATCTTACTCTGTCTTCTTCCTGGATCTCAGGGCCCGCTTGCAGGGTGGTTCTCCTTCTGCAGGGGGTGGGGTTCTGGTGGCATGTTGGTCTTGTGTCGGGGCCTCCTGTCCACTAGCGCCGGCGGAGGTGGTAGGCAGTTCTTGGTGCATGCTAGTGTCAGGGGCCCTTTGAGGTGCCACAGTGTTACGCAATGTCGTGACTACCTCATTCAGGGCCACTACGATGGTACCCATGGCGGAACTGATGTTTCTTAGTTCCTCCCTGAACCCCATATACTGTTCCTCCTGCAGAAGCTGGATCTCCTGAAACCTAGCCAGGACCGTCGCCATCGTCTCTTGGGAGCAGTGGTATGCTCCCATGATGGAGGAGAGGGCCTCGTGGAGAGTGGGTTCCCTGGGCCTGTCCCCCCCTGTCGCACAGCAGCCCTCCCAGTTCCCCTGTTTCCCTGGGCCTCTGTCCCCTGGACCGTGTGCCCACTACCACTGCCCCCAGGTCCCTGTTGTTGTTGGGGTGGTGGGTTAGCCTGGGTTCCCTGTAGTGGTGGACACACCGCTGATTGACGTGTCCTGGGGACAGAGGTATGGGCCCGCTGGGTGGGTGCTGTGCTGGTGTTCCCAGAGGGGGGAAGATCTACTGTGGCCTGTGGCTGTCTGAGGGGAACCGACTGTCCCGAGGTCCCCGATGGACCGGGCTGGTCATCTAGATCCAGGGAGACAGAGCTGCTGTCCTCACTGTGGGCCTCTTCTGGGGGTGGAGGGGACATTTGTGGACCCTCCTGCGCGGTGACGTGGCGTTCGGGTCCTGCAGGGGTATAAAAGCATGGTTATTGCTTCTGTGTGTGTCACAGCGTGCAATGGGTGGGTGCCCGTGTACCCCAGTGCTGGCATTCCTTTGTGGGGGCTGTTGTGACGGTGGTTGGGGGGGGGTTTCTATGTGTATGTACAGTGGGCATGCTTAGGTGATGGGTGTCCATGCTTTGTGGACGCATGCAGGGCTAGGTGTTGGGATGGGTGGGTTGTAATGGTGAGAAAGTTGCAAGGAGTAGGATGTGATGGGGGTGAGGGTGAGGGTGGGGGTATGAGTTGGCATGCAGGTGGGGTGGGGGGGAGAAGTAGTTAAGATTTGCCTTACCAGAGTCCATTCCTCCGCCTACTCCTGCGAGGCCCTCAGGATGTAGGATGTTCAAGACTTGCTCCTCCCATGTTGTAAATTCTGGGGAAGGAGGACCCCCATCCGCCGCCAGTCTTCTGCACCGCAATGTTGTGCCTGGATACCATGGAACGCACCTTCCCCTGTAGGTCGTTCCACCTCTTCCTGATGTCGTCCCGATTTCTTGGGTGCTGTCCCACAGCGTTGACCCTGTCCACTATTCTGCTCCATAGCTCCATCTTCCTGGCAATGGTGGTGTGCTGCACCTGTGCCCCGAACAGCTGTGGCTCTACTCGTACAATTTCCTCCACCATGACCCTGAGTTCATCATCAGAGAACCTGGGGTGTCTTTGCGGTACCATGGGGTGGTGTGGGTGATGTGTGGGGTGGATTGTGTGGTGCTAAGTGTGGTGATGTGTATTGTTGTGTTGTGTGAAGTGCGTGCAAATATTGCTGGGTGACAGTGAATTGGGCGTCTGGGTACTCGGATGTCTTTTCTCGGTGCGTGTTCACGAATCTCTAGGAGTGGAGGTTTGTGGGTGATGTGGGTGTGTGTTTTACATTTAATTGGGTGTGTGGGAGTGGTGTGTGTATGTGTCTCAGGTGTGTGCATTTTGAATTGTCCAATGTGGTTGTATTTTGTAAGTGTGTGTGTATTTTGAGCGCGGCGGTGTGTACCGCCATTAGAATACCGCGGTTGAAAGACCGCCGCGTGGATTCGTGTGTCGTGATAGTGTGGGCGTATTTCTGTTGGCGTGACGGTGGAGGTTTGGTCATCGCCAGTTTCCCGCTGCCCTTTGGTGTGGCGGAATTTTGTGGATGTCTGTATTTTGGCGGTTTGCCTGTTGTGGGTCAGAATGACGTGGCGGTTTACCGCGGCCGCGGCGGTTTTATGGCAGTCTTCTGAACGGCGGTAAGCGCCTTTTACCGCTGAGGTTGGAATGACCACCTAAGTGCGTTAATCTCAAAACCAAGAAACATAACAGCATAGTCACAATGTGGCAACTTTGATAAGATTTCATTAAGGCAAGAATCACAAACATTAGAACATAGCACGGCGTAAACATAGATCAAAAATAGCAGAATATTGATATCATGTCAGTTCAACAAAGCATAGTCTCAGTCGTTTGTCTATTTGCGTCAATTTGGTGAACACCTGTCCTAACCACTGATTAGCATTCGCATGTTGGGCTTCCTGCAAAACAATTTAGAACACCAATTTGGAAAACATCTAACTATGGTTTCTGTCAAAACGAGCAGTTGGTACCTAGAAAGGAAAACGCAAACAGACAAATTACAATTGCATTGTCATAATTACCCTCCAAAGATTAGGTCAGCGCACAGGTTCAGTCTTCGTCTTCAGGACATCAGTCAAATCGCCATCAGTCAGGACTTAACTAAAGGGTATAAAGGGCACTTCCCTCATAAGGAGGAAAAGTGTAAATGGGCAGTCTAAGGACAAGGATGGCTTTAATAAAGTCTCAAGTCACCAAACAGAGTGACAGAGTTTCTGGATAAATTCAATAGCATTCCCTACCTAATTCTCTTGACCTCTCTGTGACATGGGTTTTTATCCCTTTTTCGTAGTACATTCCCCCAAAATTCTATTGGACATTTACTATACCCCACTATCTTTAACCTATCAAATTTAACATTCGGTAATCCCAATTATCACCCCACATTATTTTACTGATCGTTGATTGGTCTTCATAATTGACGTCTTCAGAGGTGGCACATCCAGCGTTACTTTATATTTTGGCATTTCTTGGCACATCCTTTGGGTCAGCAGTTTCGTTGTTCACTGGTCTAAGTGACCTTGTACGTAACATTAATCTACACTTGTTTCAATATTTTAAAGCATTCATTTCAGGGCACCGAAGATGTGCCTGGGAACGGATTTAGTATGGTTACCTTCGTCTTCCAAGTTTGAAGGAAAAGAACATTTGCAGGGTCATGGCCCCTTGTGAGTCATCACACTGAAAAACAGGAAAATGCATTTAATATGAGAGCAGAGCAGCTAAACTGCAGCTCACGCTAACTTAAGGCCTATGAAGAATTTCAATATAGTTTTAACAATACGAACGTTAATATAACCTTAATTGAACATAACATAAACATTTTATTCATCATTATTAGTTGCGTCTACGTTGGTGGCCACTCATCGTGGTCACAATTCCGGTACACGTTCAAGCAAAATCGCTATTATTATAGTTTTCTATGCAGTATCATCACACATTAATATATAGATATTTCGTTCTAATATAGGTTAAATAAACTACGCTCTCTCATTACCTTAAGTACCCCACTTCTCTCACTAAGGGTGGGGTCAAATCGGGGGCACTAGCTTCATTTCAGCTGTACAGTGAGCTCTCTGAACAGGCTGGAAAGGGAACTACTGGGTACACAGTGGGATTAGACACCATTTTTGACTTCATTTCTAGGTCCCTACAGAGCACGCAGTCTTCACTTCTCCTGTCTCCAGCAGTAGATGCAATTTAGATCACAGGGAAGGGTGAATTTTCCCGGAAACTGGGGCCCGACCTGAAGCTTGAGAGGATCGTGTCTATCTTGGGACCCAACCATATTTATAAATTATAAAGGGAAAAAATATATGTCTGGGCTAACCATATTAGATTTTTAGTTACGAAATAATGTAATCATTTTCCTTTTCATTATGAAATGTTATGTGAGAAAACCATCTTATTGCGTTCCATTCTAAAATTAAATCCAGTAAAACTTCTCTTATTTAGAGAAGAAGGAACACAAAATGTATCCTTTTTCCCTTGGGGAATTATGCAAGAACCGTCAAAAATATTATGCCCCCCATTATGACCCTTGTGGTCTTTTGACCACTAGGGTTAATGTGGCAGTATCACTGCCAACAGGCTGACGGTGAATACTGCCACATCATGAGTGTGGCAGGTTGGCCTCTGCCAACCCGCCACATCTCCACTCATACCGCCATGGTGGTATGAACCGCTGGGCCGTAAATGTCCATCTCTGACCCAGCGGTCCACAGTAGACCGCCTGTGGCATTATGAGCAGGCCTACCACCATGGTTTCCACGGCAGTAGCACCGCCATGAAAACCATGGCGGTAGGGCTAACAGTGACAGGGAATTCCTTCCCTGTCACTGGTAGACAGCTCCCCCACCCCTCCACCAAGCACTTAACCCCCCACACATAGCACCCCCCTCCCTCCTACAGTCACTGCACCACTCACCTCCCACCCCCCTCCTGGCATACATGCACACCCACACGCATCACGCATACACCCATTCAAATCCACTTGCATACACCCATTTACTCACACTCACCCATACACGCATTCACTCACACATACTCACACGCATTCAGGCATGCATCCATACTTGAATGCTCACACGCATACACACTGACATGCAGACACGCACTCACTGCAACATTCATACACCCATTCACTCACATGCATACAAACACGCACACACCAAAACACTCACAGACGCACACACACATTCAAACACACAGGCAGACACCACACACAACCCCCCCCCCCACTTGTTGGAAACCTGACTTACCTTGTCCAGCAAGGAGGTTGTCCAGCAGGGAACAGGAAGGGGCACTGCTACCGCCGGCAGCGCCCCACAAGCAGGTCACCGCTAGGCCATATTAATGGCCATAATACGGTTGGCAGCGTCCTTCTGGTGGGGTGGTGCAGGTGGTAGCACCGACCAGGCACCTCGCCCGCCAGCAAGGCTACTGCTGGATTTCCACCCTAATTGTGGCGGAAATCCGGCAGTGTCCACATTATGGCAGGAGGAAGACCAGCAGCACTGGTGGTCTTCTGGCGCCCGTAGCATTGGCGATCTTGGGAAAAGACCGCTGATGTCATAATGAGGGCCTATGTGTTCTCTTTGATTACGAACTGTAAATGTGCAAGGTGTTAGAGACAATGAGGTGGTCAATCACAGAACAATGCTTAGATCGGAAACTTTGAAAGTACTTAACAAAAGTCCTTGTTGCAGGGAAATGATTGTAGATGTTTTAATTAGGGGCTATTTTTAATTTGCAAATACCAACCAGCATACCAACAGACCCACCCCCAAATGTACAGATTCAGACATACATCATACAAATCCAGTAATTGTGTGCAGGGACAGGAAAGTGAAATATGTTTCATACTGTTTTAAATAAACTTTTCTTTCTTTAATAGAGAAGGTTTTTTTCCACACATACTTCTCCTTTAGACACACATCATATAACAAGCATAGGCCATGCCAATAGGTCGGGCTGGAAAGTGCTGTACGCTACACTAACACAGACATGTTGGCCTACTTGCACTCACACAGTTGCATCCCTGGACCAGCATTCAGTCACTCCCGTTGCTATATATTCACACTAACACACCCTTTCCTCTGTCAATACGTTCATTTTTCTAAAAACAACATGAAACTGCAACCACCATGCACTGCCTGCATTATTCCATGCACTATACCCTTTTCTTCTTTTGGCCACACTTATATCTATCTTATTAATTTGCAATTAAAGTACATTGTGCTGCATATTATCACTTTAGTTCATAAAGCATTTTGTAAAGGCACCCACAAATTATACACTATCCATGATTGTCTATGCCATTACTGAAGTGCTCATCTGCCTTCACACATTAACGTCATCCCCGTACTACACCACTTTAACCACAGACACTTTCACTGAGGTGTTGGACGCCCCCTCTCTGCATACAACCCATGGGTCTACTGGAAACAAAGGAAATGCAAACCATGTTTCTAAATCTATCTACAATCACATGTAATCTCCTTTGTGCTGTTTACCATTTTGTTAATAACAACATTCTTGGATTAACCATTTTCCATAATCAGTTCACTTTTATTAGTTTATCATGTTATTTGTGCATGAAACCCTCCTTACATCGGTGGAGTGCCATCGCTTAGAGGTACTCCATTCCCATGAAATTACCCTTCATTAACAGCCTCGGGCCCCAGGACAGCCAGTACTTTACACTGTTACTATACTACTGCAAGCATTCTTCCACCATGCTTAGTAGGCTTTCTGAAAGGTTCCCTGCCCACTATCCAACCACTGTGCCTAATTTCACAGTACAGTGCTACACAGATAATTGCCATTCGTATCATTGCCATGTTATTTCAGTTCAGCACACATTGTTTATTCCTTTTTCGAAGACTGATCCTGCTGCCTTGTGAGAAATGTTCCTTGCATCCCCTCGCCCCCAGGTCTCTCTGTTCCTCTTACCTCTTCTTGTAGAGAGTGAGCCCCATGTGGAAGATAGCCTTCAGCTTGTGCTTCACCATGCTTAATCTATGAAGAGCAACAACTGGAAATGATGGCACAGAAATGGAGGAAGATTACAAAAATAGATTGAAGTAAGGCCACAGGAGACTGAAAAGAAGTTGGAATTCAACAGGAAGAGGAACGTTTATAAAATAAAAAGTGAAGACAGACTATAAACTAGGGAAATCAGAGAAAGACAACTACCATGGAACCTAGAGGCAGAACACAGTTTAGAAACTGCTGTGTTCTCCCAGACACCTTTCCACAGCACTAAGCAGGTTTTAACATGGCAACCATCTTCAATGAGACGGCGCATTTCTCAACCAGTATTATTACAGCATGAGGGATGGGTTGCACATCACACACTGCCACATCATTACCTTTGAGCATAATGGACATGTTAAGTGAGGGAATAGTCCTTGGGGTCCAACGGGTGCAATAAGCATTCTTTTTCCACACAATGTGTGCCTAATGAAAGATTGTAGTTAGGGGATCAAATCAATATGTAGATGGAGCCAAAGTCCATATCTTAGTAGTGCTTCATTTTAAACCCTTTTTCTATTGATCAAATGAAGCCTGGTGAAAGATGTGTAACCGGCCAGACCTCAAACCTAAATGGTGCACTTTACTGTGCATTTTGTACTGGTTGCATTGGATTTCTTAGGCTTCCTTAGTCTCTCCTGGCTATGCCCACTCTTCTATTTCAAGTCAATATTTATGTGTGTAATGCACTACATTAAGCACATGTAAGTCTCCTTTGCAAAGCCAAATTGCATACGTCTACTTAGTGTGTTTGTAAAAGTACTTGCATCACACAAATGTAGCAAGAAGCATCAACACATGTAGCAAGAAGCATCCGCACACTTAACAAATGAAGAGAAACAATAGTATGTACCATGAAGCAGTAAATAATTAGGTACCACTGTCTGTGGAAGGGGGTAATACTCCTTGTGGAGGTTGTCACCTTCTTTGAGGTCTTGCCTATAGATAGCATTAGCTACCTGTTATTGAAGATCTATTGTCTAGAGTAAAAAAAAAATATATGTATAGTGGCTTTAAGTCATCACTTTGCTCTTAATTGGATGGCTTTCTTATCTATCCTATTTCCCTGCTTCTTCTTTAATTGGTTTCCACGCTATTCTTTGCTTGTCCCGCCTGTGGAGCATTTCTTATTTACTACATTTTCACTGAATGCCTTGTGTCTTTTATATTCTTCCTTTTGAAGAATTGCTTTACTCTTTTGTTTCTAGCAGCCCATGAGAGTGAATGTATTTCTTGCTGTCACCTCCGGTCCCCTGGTGCTGCTTCCCCCTTTGCACCACTGCCCCTCAATGCTTTCCTTGTTGCTGTCCCACCCCACCTCATATTTATCACTCTGACCATTGTTCCTAGCCCCCTCTGGTCACCAGTGTTGCTCCCTAGTCTTCTGCACTCCTCAATTGCCCCCCACCCTTCTCGATTTCCTTTTTTTTTTTTAAACTGTTTATGAGGGCGTGGTTCTGCAGTTTGCTACTATCCCACTCCTTTATAAAAATGTGGTTTCCCATATCTTTTGTGTTTTTAATTTTAATTGTCTTTGCCATTGATTGTTCTGAAATTTAGGAGAATTGAAGAATTTCCGATGTCAGAGGAGATGTTGTTCTAGATCATGGGTGCCTGCTTTTTTCATTTTTGCTTGCCAGTCAAATCTTCGGCTGGCAGTATCTTAGCTTTGCCCCTCTGAGGATGATAGTTTCTTATCCAAGTAGGTTGGGTTTCTTCACTCTAGGTATTCATGTATGTGAATTATGCTTAGTGTATGCATACCTACATTACATATTTTTTGGGCGCGGCGGGACTTATGCATTGAAAATGCTTTTATATTTGGACCCAAAGGAGCCTATTCACAAAATGCACACTGTACTGTGTTTAGTAGTACTACAATAGCACTACTCATGTACTAAAGAATGGTGTTCACAAACCTTTGCGTGGAGTTCTCCTACCCTATCTGTGCAGACATCTCTGCCCCATCTCTGAACACGTATGATCTCTGACCACGTATGAATATGGTTTTGTAGAATCATACTGCTTGCCTTATTATAGGAGTGAGGTAATGGTTGAAAAAGTAGATCCAGATATAGCAGCTATAGAGAGAACAATTATATTCAATGGATATTACAAATTAGAAATAAACGCATTAATACACATTGAAAATAAACCTTTCGTATTAGAAATACACACAAGACAGGAAAACAAATAGAACCATTCCATTACAGACTATTAACGTTAGGTATACTTACAAAATAGATATAAAAAAGTTATTAAAAGGACAAAAGATGAGATGCAAAAGTTAAAATCATAAGTTCCCAGACTTACCTGACAGAAGGATGGTAGAGGGCCTAATAGCAGCCTACCAGGATGTTCCCTGATGTTATGAGTGCTGATGTTCACAAGGTGAACACCAGGGGCTGTATCACAAAAGCCAACAGGTGAGACAAGGGGAGCGTAAGTCATCATAAATTATACAAGAGATGCCAGTTTTATAGTTTCAATACTCAGTCTGAGAGCCACGAAGAATGTTGTCCTCTAATTCAAGACACGGCCTAACAAATATCTTGAAGTGTTACCCTCACATTGCCAGGTCTAGTGGCAAATTTGTAAGAGAATATATAATATCTAAACCAGTAGCATTTCATATTGAGCATGGTGCAAAAGGGATCTGAGGCAGAAGACAATCAGCTACGCTGTGAGTAATAAAGAGGTTGGATCCACAGACAAAAGACCAGACATTTAACTTACCAGTATCTAGAATCCATCTTCTGTGTGGTGCAAGGCCAGGTTTTGGTGCACTGCTAGGAGCAAAAGTCAATGTTGTGGCAGGTAGCGGATGGGACAGAGAACACAGGGTCTTAAAAGGGTAAAAAAAGTGTGAGTATATAATAGTGCAAGAGTATAAATGTCAAGGTTACATTTGGCTACAATTAAAAACCATTATAATACACATTGTCAAATACATGTTAGGATTGAGCAGAACAAGTGATAAAAATCCCCTATTGTTTGTTAGGCAGATTGTTAGCATAAGGACATACCTGTGTAAGTAGGCAGGTTGTTTTGCAAAACCCACCCTGTATTTTGCCATGTTGTAATCGCAATGATTACTGTCCCAGCTCAAGTAACAAATCTACTCAAAAGAGCTGCTCTAGGAAAAGGGTATTAAAATAAAAAATTCATACAACACATATGAATTTATAGGGTTTAAGTTAGACATGTTTTGCAGGGTTATATAAAGGTGGTGTGTTCCTAACAATACAGGTATGAATGAAGGACAGACATAGATGAGTGATTGTATGTTTGCTTTTACAAACAGTGAGTGATGGGTGGGAGATGTGGAAATGTGACCTGGTTCCACATTAGTGTCGAAAAGAGGTAGCCCATGTAGCAGGTGGGGGTGCATTGTACAGAGCACAGCCTTCCCAAGGTGGGTGAGAAGGAGACTGAAGTCAGTGCACCCTCCAGGAAGAACTTTAGCCAACCGAAAGCTGAAGAACTTCTTCAACAACCTACTCTCATTTTGACACTTCTTTTCTTTTTAATATATACCCAACAATGTGGGTCTCCTACCCCAATGCATTGACAGATCTGCTACCTCCTGTCTTAAGGCTGCCTTCTGGGTTTCACTAAGTGTGAATTGAGGCACTCAATGTAGTTGTTTGTAGTGTTGTATCACACATTTAACTACATGGACTGCCTCCTCCTCAGTGAAATTTATTTTCCTCTCGAGTGGGTGGTCTGCATGCTACTGGCTAAATGTGTTGGCTGCAGGATCAGCAAGATGAAGGGAAAAAAGCAGATCCTATGGTGTGGGCAGTATTTATGTTGCTGTAAGGGAATAGGTGTCAGGTGTATATGATTCTCCCATTCACTCCCATACAGAGGCCTCTGTCCCTAGTATGAATTTATTTGCCCTGAGTGTAGATTGCCTGCCAAGTGTGCAGAAGTCCAGATCACTGGCATAATATTGATGCACACAATAAATGAAACACAAAAAATATATGAAAATAAATATAGTTAATACAAATTTTGACTTCCTATACTTAAATAATAAAACCACAAATAACAAGAACACAAATATTGCTGTTAAAATTATCGATTTTTACTTATATTGAAAACACAAATGTAAGAAACAAAAATATAATTACCTTTAAATAAACATTAATTTAAAAAATATCACGTCACACAATAACAACTACAATAATCTCACCAAATGTTTACATTATTAATCATTAAACCTAAAAAACTAAGTTTTACTTTAAACAAATTGAAATGAACATTAAACAGTAAATACACATTTGAATAACACATATATCACATCAGCAAAATAAATATGATTTACCCAAATAAAATATTTAACTAAATACACAACAGTGTAAGCAAAAATATTACATGAACTACAAGCATTTATATAAAAAATATAAAATTCCACATATTAATAAATGGCTAGATAGAAATACAATACTATTCAAAACTATCAAATTAAATATTAAACATTATAAGTGATAACAAAATCCAAACTAAAACTAGACTAGTCAATAAAATCAAACTATAGACAAACTTAAACAATAAAATAACACAAACAATTAAATCAATAAAGTAAAACACACGCATTTTACCAACTTCATATTCCAAAAATGACAAATGCTGCAAAATGAGGAAACTCACCTGGACTCTCTGACAAGACCCTTAAAAAACAAATATAAACTTCTCAACAACTACTTTGCAAAGTAAATAAATCTTATATTTAAACTAAAACTTACTTGTAATTGAAATTAAAATCATAAAATAGTAAATAATTAACAAAACACTATTCAACTTCTTTCTCCTTCAATTTATTAACCAAAAGACAATACTAAAACTTCAAAAAGCTAACCTGGTGAAAACCAACACCAATCACAAACCAGAAAAAGAGACATAAAAAGAAAGTACATATACATTATTGTAAAATAGAAATTCACCCCAAAATACTCACTAAAGTCCCTGAACATATCCCAGGCAAACTACCACCTATACTCACTTTAAAACATTTAATTGCAGAAACTGAAAAAGGCACCAGTGACAATCCTCCTGTGTCTAGAAGATACCAAGATATAGAAATACTTGAATAGTTACAAATTACACAAATGAGTAACCCTTCCCATTATATGATAACCTAAACATAGAGAGATGTTAGAAGTGGGGTTCCTGGTTGGCTATGGTATACACCTAAGACCAGGAAGGAACCACCACTATAGTCAGGGCATGGGAGCTACACATGTAAGATCACCCCTGCTCACCCCATTGGTAGCTTGGCACGAGCAGTCAGGCTTATCCCAATGGCAATGTGTAAAGCATTTAACCAACAAACTCACACTAGTGACACAATAAATACACTACAAAAGAGACTCTACAACAAGTTATATAAAAATAAACTGTATTACATAAAAACATGGACCAAACAACATAAATCAGCAGTACTGCACTCAACAGGCACTTGTCAGACCATCAACATCATGAATGCAAAATAAGGAGATACATTGCCATATGGCATATGTCATAAAACATTACCCTCTCACTGAATACTAGGTAGGTCCTGGAAATATGTACATCATGCCTCCATAGCAAGCACAACACAGTACATAAGTCAGGGTCCTAAGACAAAAATGCAGGGATAATGGGGGAAGAAATCTTGTTGTGAAAATGCAGCATTGACAAGAATCAATACAAACACCTTGCATATGAAGATTGCAGCTCGTCTGTGTTTCTTTTACAATATAGGCGGTAGGCACAGACCCACCAGGCAAGGCATGGAGTCTCCAGTGTGACTATTACATTGAGCAGTAACTAAGAAGGCCCCCGGTTCACCCAGGAGCTCCTGCGCTCCTATTACAGAGTGGTACTTTTCCTAATAGTGCTATCAGGGACCTCCACCGAGGGCCACCACCCCATCCTAGAATCCACTGGCGAGTGCCCCCAGAGGTCTGCCACAGAAGCAGAGGGGGGGGGAGCCCGCACACCTCTCCACTTGGTGGGTCGATGACTGGCTCTCCTACCTGCCATAATATGGTAATCCTGAAGGGCGAGCACCCTGGCTCTTAAGCCCACGCTTGATGTGCAGCCCAGCCTTTCTGGTCATGGCTTGCTCCTTCAGCGGGACAGATGCTCCCCGAGTAGCGCGGCAGCTACCTGCCTTCCACCGATCCCATCTCGCCCTTGGCTCTCCTCAGGCCCGGATGGAGGGACCTCATAGGGGGATTCCCTCTGGCAATGGGGGTCGCAGCCCACAGGGAGTGGGTGCTTCTCACAGCACTCCTGCTCCAAAGACCGCGCTACAAACACAAAGAGGAGTGCTCAGCCTTTACTTCCTTCTGGCAGGCAGCACTCAGCACATGCTGCTCAGGGCACACACACACACACACACACTCCAGTGAAGGGTCAGCTCCTCCGTTGCCCCAGCCCAGGTGGTGTCTGTGATTCCTCCTATCTAGGTGCCAGCATCAGGCACCCATCTGTGCGCTCATCATCCGTGCCTGCAGGGGAGTGGCTCCACACGCCCCAGCACAAGGCAGGAAAAAAACACACACTGATCACTTAACACGGGAGTGCCTCTTCCGCAAAGCCTCCAATGAGGCTCTAAGGGCAGCACTAGATTGGCCAAAAATAAAGTGCTCACGGCACGCTTCCAACAACCCTATATAGCTCTCTCCAAGTGGTAACAGGTAAAACGTCAATAGTAGAATGTAGGTGGAAAGGGGGCACACTACCTGGCCCCTGGGAACAACTGCTAAATCACAAGATGGGGCCAGCAGCAAGCCAGCACATCATGTTCTTTGGAGTCAGGTGGCAGTCCTTGTTGTGACCTAGCAGGCCACAGGTCAGCACACCAGTACGGCAGTCCTGATGGCGGTTTCCTGGCAAGTTCCTCCAGCAGCAGCTAATGTCCAGTCCACACAGTGTTCTTTGCTGACCCAACTGGGACAGAGTCAGTGAGCAGGCTGGCAACAGGGCAACACACAGAAAAGCAATCCAAATGAGTCCTTTGTGCCACCCCGCCTATACCAGGCAGCAAGGCAACAAAAGAAGAGCAGTCCAGATGAGCCCTTTTGTGCAGTCCAGCAGTCCTTCTGACAGAGGTTCAGTCCCCGTTCCAAAAGTGCTCTAGAAAATCAAGGGCGCACAGCCTCTCTACTTTTACTCAGAAATGCCTTTGTTTAGGAGGTAACTTCAAAAGAGCCCTTCCAAGCGAAGCAAAACACTCTTTCAACCCAGCCCTGTCTACACACATCAGTAGTGGGTAATCAGTCCATTGTGTGAGGGCAGGACACAGCCTATTTACATGTAAGGTATGAATGGCCCTCCCGCTCCCTAGCCCAGGAAGACTATCAATATGCAGATGCCTCTTCTGTCACACCCAGCCCTTCCTGTGTGATGGCTGTTGGGAAAGTATGCTCCAAGTGGAGCTGTCACTCTGCTTCAGACGTGAATTGGAGTCAGGCTGAAAAACACCAGAGAAATAAGCACAGAGAATTGCTCACTTTCTAAAAGTGGCATTTCTACAATGGTAATAAACAATCCACCCATACCAATAAGTAGGAAGTCTCAGTACTATTCCAAACATATTAAACATGCAAGCTATTCCTCATAGATGAGAAGATACCACATAGACATATGTCTGGGCATTTCTAATATAATCCTATGAAAGGAGCAGCCTTCACAGTAGTAAGAAACTAAATAGGCTGTTTGTCACTACAAGGACATGTATTACATAAAGGCATATGTCCTACCTTTTACATACACAGCACCCTGCCAATAGGGCTACCTTGGACCTAAGTTAGGGGGTGACCTACATGTAGTAAAATGGGATATCCAGGTCTGGCAAGTACTTTTGGATGCCAAGCCAATGTGGCAGTAAATTGTGCAAGCAAGTCCTGCAGTGGCAGGCCTGAGACATGTTTGAAAGTCTACGTCTGTGGGTGGCAAAAGCTACACTACAGGCCCACCAGTAGTATTTAATTTATAGGCCCTGGTACAAGGGATACCACTAAACAAGGGACTTACGGGTAAATTAAATATGCCAATCAGGTGTTAGCCAATCATCCCATGTTGAGAAGAGAGAGCACATGCATTTTAGCACTGATCAGCAGTGATAAAGTGTCCAGAGTCCTAGAGCCAACAAAAAGAGGTCAGAAAACAGGAGGAGGAAGGAAAACGTTTGGCCGATGACCCCGGAAAAAAGGCCAGGTCCAACAATAGACAAATCCTAATATTATCTAAAGCATATAGCTTACCATAACTAAGCCATTGTCAAACCTGGATGATGAATGGGACCTTCAAAATGTGTCCCAAACCATTCACTCAGACATATGTAATACATGGTGAATATGACAGCACAAATATTCTTTTTATATATGCTATACAATAAAATAAACAAAGTAGCACTTACTACGAACTCTTGAACCACATTAAACATAAAACAAATAACTACTACCCATAAACAATAGCCATGGACACTGAACAAGCCATGATTTAAACCATTTTAAAAATGTACCCTCACACAGCCATACAAGGCTGTTACTACCATTTCAACCAAAGCGAAAGGAGCACCTCCAGCAACCTGCACTAGGTGTAGAACATGCTGCAAACAGTCAATGTGCCTTTAAAATAAAAAAATGATAGCACTGGCCTAAGTCCCTGTTACTGAGGTAGCTAACCACTACAATTTACTAATAGATAGCCCTTTCTACCAACAAAATGAACACAGACTAAGCTCAATAATGGATTATTTTGAAGATACTTGGGCTTGCAGAATACATTTCTTTGAACACAGACACCAATCCAAATTCTAAATACCATGGTGGAATGTCTATGACATCACCTTGGCACAGAAAGCCAAAATATCAAACGCAGTGGAAGGATGGTATATTTTTTTCCAATCAAAACTAGGGTGATCTTAACCTACACTCTATAAATTTATAGAAGCATTACATAAAGAGCAATGCTACCAACAACTACAAATGGACTAATCTGCAACCAAAATTGTACCTAAACTTAGCAAACAAACCAAAAGAATGTACAACATGCTATAATTTAAAGTCAAATTCTTCATTAACAACAAAGTTATAGAATAGTTGTCAGTAATAAGTAAAAGTATATTATAAAATAAACACTAACCTACAAAACTATCTAAAAACTATAACATAATCTTAACCAACATAAAATATTTACATAAAAATAAAAATAAAAACCAACATATTTACATAAAAATCGTTTTTATGTAAATAGTAAACATAATATTTTAGAACATCAGTGTAAAACTTTAAATAAGGCTCCAATCCTATTTTAAACAAGACTGATATAATATAATAATTATTTATATTAAAAATCCAAACCTATTCAATGAAAATTTTCAGAGAACAAACTCAATGCATTTTGTAAAATAATTGAACCATATAAAATACATATTTCCAAATGACAATCACATAATAGTTACACAAATAATATAATATAACATTTCCTACCCACCCATCCACCACCAAATGCAAAAAAAATACAATCCAAGATCCCTTGACGTAATGCAAAGTATCTAGGAACCATAAAAATAATTAAAAAGTGAGTAGAAAACAAACACTCCTGGAAACATGAAGAAAAAAGAGAAATCAATATTATAAAACATTGGTTTATTATAAACTGAAAGAAATGTCCTTTAAAAAAGTAGTAAATTCAAGTACCCATGAGACACATTTGTAGAAAAAGATCTAGAAAGTAAAACATAACACACCACAAAACATTACATTCCCAAAAGTACTTTCGCGGGCCTACCATGGAGGTGCTGTCTTGGGAGGGATTTTTTTTAACTATTTCCATTCTACTCAAAGCAGTCACGCCAGCCATTGTGCTTGAGGTTATAAGGTCACTGTTTATTATGCCTTTCTTTTAGTATTATATCTCAATGTTACTGATCTGATCGTTCTATAGTCCTTCTTTAGATTGTTCTTTTTATGCCTTGTTGTTCTCTCTCTTCCAGGATCTTTTCGGGACTCCTGGGTATCTCATCACCAGACATTCATAGGAGAAGAAACAAAAGGCGAGGATCAGGTAAGTGGTCTTTTCTGGTTTTATGCATGCCAAAAAGGGTAAAGGGGAGGGAAAAAGGGGTGAGGATCTGTGTTGGACTTTTGCCCTTTTGCAGAGTCATCCCCAATCTTTTTGCCTCCTGCCTCCTATTTTGTCTGACCTGTTTCTGTTGGCTTTAGAACTCTGAGCACTTTACCACTGCTAACCAGTGCTAAAGTGCATATGCTATTTGTGTAAATTGTATGGTTGATAGGTTTATCCATGATTGGCATATTTGATTTACTAGTAAGTCTCTAGTAAAGTGCACTAGAGGTACCCAGGGTCTGGAAATCAAATGCTACTAGTGAGCCTGCAGCACTGGTTGTGCCACCCACATTAGTAGCTCAGTAATCATGTCTCCGACGTGCCACTGCAGTGTCTGTGTGTGCAGTTTTAACTGTAAATTTGACTTGGCAAGTGTACCCACTTGCCAGGCCTAAACCTTCCCTTTTCGTACATGTAAGACACCCCTAAGGTAGGCCCTAGGTAGCCCCAAGGGCAGGGTGCAGTGTATGGTTAAGGCAGAACATTTAGTAATGTGTTTTATATGTCCTGACAGTGAAATATTGCTAAATTTGTTTTTCACTGTTGCAAGGCCTGTCCCTCTCATAGGTTAACATGGAGGCTATCTTTAAATATGATTAAAGTGTAGATTCCCTTTGGGAGCGGATGGACATGTGGAGTTTGGGGTCTCTGAGCTCACAATTTAAAAATACATCTTTTAGTAAAGTTGATTTTAAGATAGTGTGTTTGAAAATGCCACTTTTAGAAGATGAGCATTTTCTTGCTTATGCGATTTCTGTGACTCTGCCTGTTTGTGGATTCCCTGTCTGGGTCAGTTTGACAGTTGGGCTGGTTGCACCTCATACTAGACAGTGACACAAAGGGAGCTGGGGTATAGTCTGCATTTCCTGATGAGCCATCTGTGCTAGGAGGGAGGGAAGGATTGGTCACTCACACCTGAAACGGCTGTGCCTGCCCTCACACAATGCAGTCTCCAATCCCCTGGTGAGTGTCTGGGGCCCGGCCTGGGCAAGGCAGGATTTCACATTCAAGAGAGACTTTGCTTTGAAATAGGCCTACTTCAAATGAGAAATTGGGTATAAGAAGGGCAGCCAAGACCACAAACTTTAGAACACTTCTTGAAACCAAGAGGAACCTCTGCCTGGAAAATAGCTGAAGAGCTGAGGAAGAAGAGCTGCTCTTCCTATGACTATGCTTTGTGGAGCTATCCTGCAGTTGCTGCTTCTGCCAGAGTAAGAGGGCAAAGACTGGACTTTGTGTGCCTTCGATCTTGTGAAGATCTCCAAGGGCTTGATTTAGAGCTTGCCTCCTGTTGTTTGAAGTCTCGGGGACAGTAAAGACTTCTCTCTGCCAGCACCTGGAGTCTCTGGAGAGACTGCTACTCTGCCCTGTGGTGCCCATCCAGTTCCTGGGATCCTGAAAGGAGAAGCTGGCAGTCTAAGAGGAAGAAATCCACGCATAGGACGCCGTGCGGGAAAAAGATCGACGTGACTCCGATCTGCGGCTAAAAACTTGACGCATCGACGGATTCGCGGCTGAAAATCGACGCTCGCCTGCAACGCGACCTTAAGATCGATGCACGGAGCTGGAGAAGTGACACGCAGCATAGCTGACTGAGGCTGGTGAGATCGTAACCAGCGTTGCGTGGTTTTCGGATCATTGTGCAGCTGGATTTCCAACGCAAACACCGCTGGGCTTGTAAAAACAACGCAAGGCCTGCCCGGACCCGAGAGGGCTGACCGGATTGACGCATGGCTCTCCTACGGAGAGAAGAAACGACGCACCCTGACCCGTTGAAATGAGAAACAACGCAAGGTCTCGCTTGTGAGTGAAACTGACGCATCACAAGCCACTTTTGATGCACACTCACCCGTGCAGGGTTATTTTTGATGCACCCAAGGTACATTTTCACGCTAACAGTGTTAGTGTGTGTTTAAAACTACATGAAGACTCTTTTTGCTTTTTAATTGATAACTTGACTTGTGTATTGTGGATTTTTGTTGTTTTGGTCTTGTTTTGTTTAGATAAATCCTCTCTATTTTTCTAAACCTGTGTTGTGATACTTTGTAGTGTTTTCATTAAGTTACTATGTGTGTTGGTACAAATACTTTACAACTAGCACTCTGAAGTTAAGCCTACTGCCCTTCCCAAGCTACCAAGGGGGTAAGCAGGGGTTAGCTGAGGGTGATTCTCTTTTACCCTGACTAGGGTGAGGGTCCTTGCTTGGACAGGGGATAATCTGACTGCCAACCAAAGACCCCATTTCTAACAAACTGTGAATCAGGATAAATGGGGAAGGGACACACCCTTGTAAGCCCTTGTGCTTTTATTTCTTATTTTATCTGAGTGGGCCAGTGTTTCCCCCAAATCGACACCCTCATGTGAGATCTCCGGGAGTGTTTTTTTCTTCTGAGGGGAGTCCTGTGGTGTTTATTTATTCCCCTATTTTCCCTCTCCTCCCCACTTCCCTCCCCGGTTTCGTGCTTTAGAAATAATCAGACTGCGCAAGAAGTCCGTACCTGCGAGAGCCACGTCCAGGGACGAAGCAGGTCTCTGCGCCTGTTCCGGCATTCCGCTTCAGATTTCCTAAGTCCACTCCTGGTCTTTCCTCTCCCCCGGTTTCGGTTTTTTCGGGTGCCTGGGGTGTAGGTCCCACTCGGTCCTGCTCATCCGCCATGCGGTGTCGTTCCAGCTGCGTGGTTTCTTCTCTCCATTCCGCGTACTCCTTTGCTCTTGGCCTTCCTTCCGGATTCTCTGTCCTCTTGAAGACTGGGATTACTGAAGCGAGCAGTATGTGTCATCTCCACTGCCCAGAGTCAGTTTCCAGGCCAAGTTGACCAGTGGTGAGTACCTGTTTTATTTTTTGATATATTTTTATTTTTTGATGTACTTTATGACCCACCGCTTTTTAAAAGCACCAACTGCTACTGATCCCATGATTTTCAAATGGAGATTTCGGCTGCATTCAGCATGCCTGAATGAAATGTTTTCACAGTGGTTCTTTAACTAGTCTTGAGTACTCCACATTTGTGAATGTATTTCTTGCTGCCCCCATCCCCGTGTGCTGCTTCCCCCCTCGCACCATTGCCCTTCAAAGCTCTCTTTGGTGCTCCTCCATCCCAGCTCGTTTTTATTACCCCCACCTGTGGTCCCACGCTCCTCTGGCTTACCAGAGTTGCTCCCTAGTCCTCTCCACTCCTCCGTTGTTCCCCGACCCCTCTTGCTTTTTCATTTATTTAAACTGTCTAGGAAGACCCCGCAACTGCAATTTGCTACCGTCTTTGGGCTCCAGAAGAAACTGAGCTACACAAAACATTTTTAACTGCCCAGGATCACACCATTTTGAATAAGTGGGAGTGCTGGGAGTTGAACTTGCGTGCGTCTCCTGGATCTTTATTCAAGAAGTTAGCAATTACAACTCCCTCGCCCTCATGGATGTGGTCAGTAAAATGACTCTACATTCCAATACACTTAAGGAGGATTGCGAACTAGACATTTGTTTCTAAGCGTTGCACCACGTGCAACAGTATTTCATGTCATGTTTTATTAATTCCTTCCACATTTAGACTCCATCCGATCATTGTATTTCATCAAGATTCTGAGGAAGAAAGTGCCTTGGTTTGGCCCTTTCCCAACCCCTACTGAAAATGCTCTAGTCTCTGAGGACTGAGGTACTTATTAACCACCTGTCCTCTTGTGTTCTTTCTCCACAGCAATATTCCGCAGCACACGGACCCCAGCGGTGTTTTGATCCCTTGGCCTGGTTGTAGGCAGTGTGGAAGTGAAGTACAGTAATTAGACAGCGTTTCGGCGGTAAGGATTTAGTTTTTATTAAAAACTGCCATGTAAGCTTAAGACAAATTATCTCATTAATCAAAAGCCATCAGCCAGGGAGTACCCTCGAGGAGTTTAGATGCGTATGTGTCTCTTTCCGTCTAACTTTTCACCTACATTTTGGCATTGCATGCATGCGGCTCTGGGCATCAATGCCTTAAAACCGCCCGACTCGAGACAGAAACACAAAGAAAAAATCTAAGCCTCGAGAAAAGTAGGCGCCAGAAGTGAAGCATATCTTCTTTTCAACAGGACCTTTGGCTTCTCTGCTTATGTCTTCAGCTACCTCGGTGTCATCAAGGCAGGGGTGGGCACCCAAATACATTTACTTATTGAACGAAGCCAAATACAAATATGTATAGGAGGATGTGGGACATTACTAACTGCAAATGACCGTGCCAAAGGTCAACAATGCCAATAAAGCATGCCAGCACACTCATCATCTCCATTTCGTCTGCCCCTGTTTGCTCAGTTATCTGTTGTGTTTAGTTGGCACTTGCATTTTGGGCATCCTCGTGGGTTTCCCTATTTTCAATATTCCAATAAACTTCCTACTATACATTTTAGAAATAAATTGATTGTTTTTTATGGAACTCCAGCATAGTGCCAAAATCATCAGGAGCGAGTAAAAGGTGGCATGACTTCACAACCGCATAGGATGTCGTTCACTTCAGCTGGACAGTGCGATCTGCGAGCGCCTGGAAGTAATCGTCACGGAAAGGAGTTGACGACTTAATAAAAGATTTATTAAAGAAACAGAAGTATAGAACAAAAGAGCCCACGACCGTCTCTCTCGTGCCCTTGGTGCCCAGTGGTAAACTGACAATCATTTCACAGAACACCCCCGACCGAACGAGCAGAACGTGAAAGTCATATTGAACAAATACACATGTCCTCTGGATGAAAGGCCATGCTAATAATAGACACCGCATAGCATCATCCTTCCCTTTACAAAGAAATAAGTACCAGAATAGCATATATCTTTGAATAACAAAAACAGAAGATGTACAAAACAAAATACTAACTCTAATACAAAATCACTGCAAACAATAGTCTTTGAATTTTAAGGGTAATGATACATTTCGAACAGGTCTCCCTGAACAACTACCAAAATGGCTAGGAATTGAGGACTCTTCTCCTCCTGTGGAAGAGAAATTTATCAACCTGTCCACATTGGCATTAAAAAAAGATGCATCGCCATCACTATCCTCATTTGAGTCAATAGTGTCAGAACAAGGAGATGCATCATGTTGAAGAAAATTTGGAGTCCGTGATGTAAGGTGTATTATGATAGCTCGATATTTTTCTCTGAGAACATTTTCTACTTGTAACCCTGATGACAAAGCTGTTTGTATTCCTCCTTTCAGTAGGCCATTAGAAATAGGTGAGTACAATGCTACTTGTAAATGTTTGATATTTAACCTTGCCAATTTTGTCATTTGATGAGATTTAAGTTGGGTACCATTTTTCGATTACAATTTCATGAGGTGGCCCTTCAATCAGAAAAACATATTGTAAAAATGAAATAACAGATCTAGAGTTAGGTGCAGCACGAAATGTAAAGTAGATCCACTTTGAAAAATAGTCTAAGAGGACTATTAAACACCTCTTATTAATTGGCAGTGTTTCAAAAGGACCTGCAAAATCCATTGCAGCTTTACTCCATGGTGCATTAAGTAATGGGACCATATGTGAATTTTGTTCACATATTTTCCAATGTTTATCAGAAACTAAGTATGTATTGCAATTTCACACCCATCTATTTACGTGTACATCCATTCCAGGCCACAAATAATACAGTTTCAATCTGCGATCAGTAGCTGTTATACCTTGATGGCCTTCACGAGCATGTACAAATAGTTTCTCTCTTAATTTAGTGGGAGGTACCAATAACTCATAACGTAGTAACAAACCTTCAACTACAGAAAGTTCATCAGCAACTTGAAAAAAACTATTCAAGTCAGACTCTAGATTTCTTTCCTTGGGCCAACCATTTTCAGAACGGTTAACTACTTTTTGTAAAGTGTCATCTTCACACAGGGCATCCTTCCAAACTTTGCGAGATATGATATGTCCTTCTTGTAAATCGTCAACTAAAGCCACCACATACTCAATATCATCTTCATGAAGACTGGCATTTTTGTCTAACACCGACATCCTAGACAAGCAATCCGCTCTGGCATTTTGCCCACCAGGTAAGTATTTTATCAAGAAATTAAGGGGGTCATTCCGACCCTGGCGGTCATAGACCGCCAGGGCCGGGGACCGCGGATGCACCGCCAACAGGCTGGCGGTGCATCCAGGCCAATTCTGACCGCGGCGGTAAAGCCGCGGTCAGAAAAGGGAAACCGGCGGTTTCCCGCCGGTTTTCCCCTGGCCTGAGGAATCCTCCATGCCATGGGGATTCCGACCCCCTTCCCGCCAGCCTGGTTCTGGCGGTTTTGACCGCCAGAACCTTGCTGGCGGGAACGGGTGTCGTGGGGCCCCTGGGGGCCCCTGCAGTGCCCATGCCAATGGCATGGGCACTGCAGGGGCCCCCTAAAAGGGCCCCACAAAGATTTTCAGTGTCTGCATAGCAGACACTGAAAATCGCGACGGGTGCAACTGCACCCGTCGCACCCTTTCCGCCGGCTCCATTCGGAGCCGGCATCCTCGTGGAAGGGGGTTTCCCGCTGGGCGGGCGGCCTTCTGGCGGTCGCCCGCCAGCCCAGCGGGAAACTCAGAATGACCGCAGCAGTCTTTCGACCACGGTACGGTCTTCTGGCGGTTCCCGCCGGGCCGGCGGCATCTGCCGCCGGCGGGGGTCAGAATGACCCCCTAAATTCTAGCAGTTTTGACAGAATACGTACCTATGTGGCCGAGGCTTTACTTGTGCCAATACCGTTCAATAAGTAAATGAGAGGCCAATTATCTGTGAATATTTCACATCGGGTGCCCCATAAAAAGGTTTTGAATTTTTCAACAGTCCACGAACAAGCCACATCCTCTCTTTCAAAAGTGCAGTAATTCAGTTCAGATGACGTGAGAGCACGTGATGCAAATGCAATTATGTGTTCTTTTTTCCTACCCATTGAGATAGTACAGCCCCAAATGAAATTGACTGGCATCCACCATGAAAAAACATGAATGTCCAGCTGTGAAGGCAGATAAAATGGGAGCTGAAGTTATCAGGGACTTGATTTTAATTAATGCATCATCAGATTTAGTGGACCATATAAAATCCTGCCTTTTTTTTACAGTTCTCTCAAAGGTTGTACCACAATAGCGTACCCATGTATGAAACATGAATAGTATTCACACAGGCCCAAAAAGGATTGCAAATTGTCTTTGGTGTGTGATAGTTTGGTGTTTTGAATTGCACCTACTATTGACATTTTGGGTTTGTTATCTTTGTCAAAGATGTTGTGACCCAGGTAGTCCAATTTGTTAACCATAAACTTACATTTGTCTTTTCTAAGTGTGATACCTAGACTCTCAAAAACTTGAAAAACCTTTCAAGAAATAAATTGTGTTCTAGGACAGTCCTAGCAAACACAAGTACGTCATTTTGGAATACTTGTGGGCCCATAATTTCTTCCAGAACATTATCCATACATTTTTGAAACACACTAGCTGCAGAGGCAAGTCTGAATGACATACTCAGAAATTTAGAAGCTCCAAACAGAGTGATGAAGCTTGTAGGGTGTTGGCTCTCTGCAGCAAGTGGTATTTGATGATACAGTGATCTGAGGTCTAGCAACGAGAACACTTTAGATCCCCCCTAGTTGGCCACCAAATCTTGTACTTTGGGTAAGGGATGACGGTCCACCAGCAAAAAATCTCTCCTTCCGGGGCTGCGATCTTCTGTTTGCCATCATGCACACACCGAGCGAGGCTCCAGCGTCAGCCAACAGCAGTCCATGAGAGGTTTCTGGTAACAGGTTCCAAAGGTAAATGTGATGATCCTTCCTGGTCCGTGAGCTCAGGAGGGGTTCTGCCCAATCGTCGCCAAGATGCTATGAGGAAGTAATCGTCACGGGAAGTGGTTGACAACTTAAGAAAAGATAGCATCGAGCAAAATAACCCACGACCTTCTCTCACATGTCCTCGGTGCCCAGTGCTGAACTGACATACATTCAACAGAACACCCGAGATGGAGGGAGCAGAACATGGAAGTCATATTGAACAAATATACATTCTAATAACATGTCATCTCGAGGAAAGATGATGCTAATAATAGACACCGCATAATAGCCTCTTCAAGGACTCGGCTCTCGAGGCTTTCAGCATTGTGAGGAGGTTAAGTCTATTCTCATTTAGAATGTCTTGTGGACAAATAGAGAGTCTGAGAGAAGCTTACAAATAATGTATCTTATCCTCAGAATGCATATGAACAGTATTGTAACGCAAATTGAAGGGGCCACTATGCAGAACAGGGGTTCCTGAGTCTACCAAATCTCACAACCATTCATTGGCCTTGGGCTCAAAGGCAGCCCCTTACTGGTTGGGGGCCATCCTGCACCGCAGGGGTTGTAGTGGCCTGTGTAATGCCCATGATCATAGGGGTTCACAAAATTTCCACACTTTGAGAAACAATAGCTGACAAAATTATAATGATATAATAACATGAATTTATTCTAAATAAAATGTGACCCTGTTTTTGGTTTATCTTTAGACAGTCGTTCTTTTCTCCTCTGCTCCTCCCTTCTCAATGACCCTACATGTTTTAGGTACATTCCCCTTTCAGTGACCTTGGCACAGTGCGCTGGTAAGAGTTGTGAACGGGGAAGCGGTAAACAAATCCAGTACTTTACATTCCCTGCCCATGATTATGAATCGGGTGGAAAACACAAACCCATGGTTGAGGATGGCCAAAGTAGCTGAGACATCATCAGTAAACAACAGGTGGCCATAGCCAACCATCAGCATGCTCACTGGACTGTTCATGATTTGAAGGACAGCTGTTTCTGTGCTAAAGCATGAGTGACAGACAGACTGGTAGTTCTGGAACACTTTTTAAGGGAGGTGTTAGCTCGCAGCTAGATGGAAACTCACTTTTATTATCCTTTTTAGGGTGGTGTCTGGAATCCTGCGCTGTCCCTTCTCTGTGTATGCATCTCGTTCGGTGGGATGGCTAATTGGCCCTGAAGTGATACCTCAACGGAGATCTGCATTTAACAGAGAAGTAGAAGTGACCTTTTTTAGACACAGCTCTTCCAGCACAAGTCTCTCCTTGGCATCATAGGTTCTTCCCAGCATGTGTCTGGGTGTGCAAAATAGAAGAAAAAACAAGTCGAAGAACAGGAGGAGGTTTTCCTATCATTGTGACAGTGGTGTTAGTTACTATATATCACAAGGCTCGGGTGAAGATCGTTGTATATATTTTCATGAGAGTGAGGGGGTACAGGGAAATCTCAAAGGGAAAATAGCCATATCAGCTTTCTATTGACTTCCTTTCTTTGCGGTATGAGATTATCTGTACTTTAGCAAGGGTATGTAAGGTGGCAGTAAGGTACAAGGGCAGGTTTGGGACAAAAAAGGATAATGACAAGGGGGGAGGAACTGGGTGCTTTGGTGCAGCAGTTACAATGATTGTTAGGTGTTTCTCTCTGTGACTGATGGAGTTTTTTTTTATCTCTGTCCTCTGTAGCAGTGATTTCAAATGGACCAGTGGCATATTCCCATTTCAAAGTGCTAGGGTGAAAAGATTGACCTTTTTCAGTACATACACATCATAGTTGCATCTTGGTTGCAGACCACAGGTGCTAGGGTGACAGAATGACCTTTAACTTACAGCAGCATTATAAAGTGACCTTGTGCACCCTGTATTACTTCAGGTTGATAGAATGATCCTAATTATGGCACACTCTGAAAGAAAGATCAGGATGAAACTGATTGCTGTTGTACAGACTGGAGTGATGATAGCAAGTACAAAGGATGACCCTGGATGTTTTTTCTTGTTACTACTTGGATGGAGCATGGTGTGGTGAAGAAGTTGTTGCTATAAACTGGGAGTAGTTTATAAATGCTACAATACAACACAAACATAGGATTGCATCTGGGGGAGATGTACCTACCACCGTCTCTCTTTGTGTTACGATCTTCCAGAACCTTCCATTTTCGAGCAGTTTAGGTAAGATAATCTGTATACTCTAAGTTATGTTGTTGGGGTACTCTGGACACTCCAATGTTTCCTCTCTTCTTCTCCATGCTAGGAATGGTTTTATTGTGGCTCCTGTTTTGAAATATTTGCTTATATAGTGTATTGATGTGGACTGTCAGACTGACCTCCGTGCTACAATGCTATTGGGCTAAATTTTGCTCTGCTGGTGGTTCTGGTCGTGTAGGCAAGCACCTACCAAGAGGAGGGCAAGGGACTACCCATTACCCAGATCCACCCAAGATCTGGAGCCCTTGCTGTGGTGACATTGCCTGCCGGTGCGACTGGTTGTTTTCCAACTGATAATTGATGTGGCTAGTCAGTCTCTGAGCCAGGCCACTCTGAATCTTTTCAAACTCTAGTAAACCAGTCCACCTTAGAATAACCATTGAGGGCTCAAGACGAATCTAGTGTCCACCTACCCAGCTCTTTGATTGTCCCTGGGTCTTGGGGTGAGTGTACCCCCATCCGTCAACTGAGCAACTTGAGGATGTTTACAGAACCAAATTTTCACTGGGTTTCTCCTTTCTCAGACATTCTGCTTTCAGTGGACACTCTAAAAAATCATTTCTAAGGCAGACTTCGGGCATGCCCATCCATCCACCTTGCCAAACACATTCACCATTTGCTCACTGCCAGCACAGCTGTCAAGCTCCCTTCCTGTTGCCTGTGGAAGCTAGCAGTCATCCCATTCCCATTAGTCCAGATGTAGCATCTAGCAGTCATCCCATCCCAGAAGTCCATATGTAGCACTATCACCCAGAGGAGCTGACAGGAGCATGGTCACAGGTCTTTTGCCAATCTAATAGCAAAGTTCATGCCTGTAACCTACTCACAACACTTCGCCTGACCTATCACCCTGTAGGGAAGGACTCCCACAATAGGTCATAACACAAGCCCAAAAATTACTCATTGTCTTTTTAAAAAACAATGCATTCATGAAGTTCCATACAGTCGTTCTTTATTTAAATAAGGTGACAAAATCTGCACCCCCCCCCTGGGTTTGTAAAGATTAGCCTCAGGTCAGGGCCCAAATTCTTTACCATTGAAAAACTGGTGTCATGAATCTCTGGTATAAAAATAAAGCAGCAGTGAAACTAACCCAGTACCTGAACAATGGCAGAACAAAAGACCAGAGTTACTAGGAATTAGTGAGTAAGTTCCCTCTTTCTCAGGGGTTTAAAGCAAGTTCCTGTTAGGTCAGCTATGTTTGATGTGGTGTCAGCTATATGCTTTTGTAGTTCTTTGTGGTGCTTTCAGATCATTCAAAGATACAGAAGTACAAAAATAGTACCAGAAATAAAAGATGCAGACAGCACTCAAAGACACATTGTCCATCTTGCAGTCAGGGTACACGCATAACAGAACTTCAGTGCACCACCAATTTAAATAGATTTGCAGTGGCAGCTAAAGAACACTACCAGGTTCATAAAGTATGCCTATTCT
The DNA here is from genome assembly GCF_031143425.1 of Pleurodeles waltl. Taxonomy (NCBI): domain Eukaryota; kingdom Metazoa; phylum Chordata; class Amphibia; order Caudata; family Salamandridae; genus Pleurodeles; species Pleurodeles waltl. The sequence goes on from NC_090442.1 coordinate 648,519,994, forward strand.
CTTCTTAATTGTGCTGTTTTTACAGACTTTTCTTTTTACTGGCTGTATTAAGGTTTCCTCCCGCCTTTTATTGCACCTTGTGAATTACAGGCTTTTTGACATTTTGCTGCCCACGCCTATTCCCTGCTAAGTCACCTTTCACCATGTTTTCCCCCTTGTCGTTGAACTCCTTTTACTCCTTTATTTCTTCCTTGGTCTTAAGATCCTAGCGCTTGAATAGAAACAATATTTGCTGACAACTACTCTGAATAAAAACGTCATTTTAATGTGCTTAACCTATTCCTTCCTCTTGAAGACAAACAGAAGCAAAGGCAATAGGGTAGTCCTAGTGTGATGGTTAATTTTTTAAAAAATGTTGTATTACCTCTATGTCCCCCAAAATAATGAAGGAAAATGCATTGTGCCTTAACGTGGCTGTTATGTTATTTATAAATAAGTACTAGAATACACTTTTATTTGTATTTATTAATGTATTATTTATTGGTATCTAACATTCTTCATAGCAGCGTCCTTGTTTTCTTGAACTTAGGGCCATATTTACAAGAAAGTGGCGCATCACTAGTGATGCGCTACTTTTCTTGCAGCTCCCTTGCGTCCCTTAACGCCACCATGGCGCATGTTAGGGGCAATAGAATAATTCTTTCGATGCTATTGTAACGCTATACTGGATTAGCGTTAAAAAAATGATGCTAATCCAGTATAGTGTTAAGAGGCCTATTAAAATCAACGAGAGCCTTATTTTAACACCTGCTTCAAGCAGGCGTTAAAAATGACACTAGAAATGGTGCAATAAAATATTGTAGATTCCATGTGCCATTTATAGTGGCCCTCTAATGAGGATATGCCCCCTTTGCATACATCATGCATGATGTGGCGCAAAGGGTTTACAAGGTGGCGCAAACCTAGTTTGCACCACCTTGTAAATATGGCTCTATGGTATTTGCCCGTTAGCATCACATTTGCAGCAAAATGTTGCCTCCAATTTGGCACCAAGGGGCACAAGGCCCTTGTAAATCTGGCCCTTAGTTCAAGAGTTATAACCTTTGGTGGTTAGTTGCCTGGAGGAAGGAAATGGGCAAGTTGTGCAGGATGTTGCTCTCACTGTTGGTGTTCCTGTGCTTGAATAAAGCTTTTAACTACATTTCTTATGTGGATTACTTTACAATTTTGACCATATCCTTCTGCAAAACCAAAAACCAAGCAACACCTTTTGTGAGCTATTTTTCATTGATAGATTGTCTTCAAACAAGGATGAAGTGACATCATTTCTTGGCCTTGTAGAATTTTATACAAAATTTGTGCAGAGGTTTGCACATAAAGTTTACAATGGTAGACATCTTCTAAAAAGAAAAACTAACTTTATCTGGTCTTCAGAATGTCAAAGGGATTTGATGAAATCAAAGGGGCAATTGTTAAAGCCCCTGCCTTAAAAACATCGATCCTGGTCTTGAGAACATCAATACAATGGATTCTAGCAATAAAGGTTTAAGAGGTGTTTTAACACAGAAGGATAATGAAAGCAATGTCATGATTATAGGAAGGATGGTGTGTTGCAGGAACATATGGGCTTGATAGAGCAAGGTGGCCTAAAAAGTCTAAGCTAACCTGTTAGACCTGGCATCCTTGATGTGGTTTCCCTTAACTGTTTGCCCTGACCTCCTGTTCTTCTGACTTATTTTTGCTAACCTTTAGGATTCTGGGCACTTTACCACTGTTGACCAGTGCTAAAGTTCAGGTGCTCTGTACATTAAAACATGGTAACATCGGCTTATCCACAATCAGCATATTTAATTTACTTCTAAGTCACCTGTAAAGTGCAATATATGGGCCCAGGGCCTGTAAATTAAATGCTACTGGTGGGCCTGCAGCATTTAGTGTGCCACCCACTACAGTAGCCCCTCAAACATGTCTCAGGTCTGCCACTGCAGAGCCTTTGTGTGCAGTTTTAAACTGCAGTTTTGACCTGGCAAGTGTACCCATTCCCCAGTCCCAAACCTTCCTTTTTATTACATGTAAGTCACCCCTAAGGTAGGCCCTAATTAGCCCCAACAGCACGGTGCAGTGTACTTAAAACATTGGACATGGACTTTTAAATTTAACATGTCCAGACAGTGAAAAATTCTTGCATTTGTTTTTCACTACTGCAAGGTCTATTTCTCCCATAGGATAGCATTGGGATTACATTAAAACACATTTTAAGAGTAATTACCAATTGGGAAAAGATAGAAATTTGGAGTTTGATGTTTCTGGACTCACAACTTAAAATCACAACTTATGGTGAAGTTGGATTTTAAATTGGAAGTTTAAAAATGCCATTTATAGAAAGATGCCATTTTCTTACTTTAACCATTCTGTGCCTCTGCCTGTCACTGAATACATGTCTGGGGTTGGTGACAGCTGGGCTTTATGGATTCCCTCTAGACAGTCATACACAAAGGGAGCTTGGGTGTAACATTTGCATCCTGATGGCCCCTCACCAGGCTGATGGTCCTTTGTGGGCTAGATGGGTAGGAGGACCTGACACACCTGATTAGGTCTGTGCCTCTCCTCACACAAAGGGAGCCTGGAAAGGGAAGGGTAAGGACCGTGTGATCCTCAAAGGCCTCCTTTGAAGTCTTCCCACTTCAAAGGCACATTTGGGTATGAGACCTGGACCCTAAACCCCACCATTACAGTTCACTTGTGGGTCCTAAGGAAACTCTGCCAAGAAGAGGAGCTGTGCTGCCATGAGGGACTGCCACTTTGAAACTTGCTCTGTTGAGTTGGCCTGCTACCTGCTACCTCTGCAGGGAGGTAGAAATTGTAACTACCCTCTACAAACTCACCAAGCCCATCTAGCTCCATGGTTTGTTGGCTTGTTCCCTGTTTGCGTTTTGCAGAGAGAAAAACATAGCAGAGTCCCAAGTAACGACAGTGCCCCGTTTAGGGATCATCCCGCTGTGTGCCAGAGAGAAAACACTCTGGAGTCCCGAGTGACAACAGTGCACCATTTTTGTACCTTCCCACTGTTTGCCCAAGTGCAAACCAGGGCCTGCCCATGAGGGGGTTACAGCGCAGGAGTCCCGAATGGAGATCCTTTCCAGCTGCTGCCTGTATTGTTCTCACCAGCAGTGAGGTACTGCGACCAAAGGACACGCAATGTCCCAGCAGCTTGCCTCTGCTCTCACGCGAGGGCCTTCACCTTCTCTGGGGGCACCTGTCCCAGCGAAGCACCATACTTCCACCGCTTGTCAGGATCACATGGAACTTTGCCGAGTTCCCCACCAGGACCATAATTGCAGGAGTAAAAGTCCCCTGGCATTTCCCATGTTGCACTAAGCTATGGAAATTGACATCTCTATGACCTTACAATTACTTATTGGATTTTTGTAGTTTTGGTCACATTTGTGAACCAGATAAAGAGTTTCTGTTTTGCTAAAACTGGTGTGGGGTAGTTTTGTGGTGTTTTCTAGGAGTTGCTATTAATTCTGCATTGTATAAATACTTCCACTTTGTCTCTTAGGTTAAGCCTGACTGCTCTATGCCAAGCTAACAGAGGGTGAGCGCAGGTTAATTTAGGGTGTGTATCTAACTTGACCTGACTAGCGTGGCGGGTTCTGCTTGGCTTAGGTCCATACCCTAGCCAACCAGAAGCTCCATTTCTAACATTACCCCTGAATTAAAACATTTTTTGGGAAGTTAAGAATGAATTGTCTGTAGTAAAGAATATAGCTAGGGGAGATGACCAGGAAGTTCAACCTATTACTATGAGAGGTACTGTTGTTAGATTATATCATTAAGGCCAGCGTGGTATTGTGAAGACTAAACAGAAAGTGAAGAAGTGGTATTGGTGGTCAGGATGACATATGTTTGTAGAGAGTATTTAAGAAATTGTATGACTTGAGTGAATTCCGACAAGTCCTTGAGAACATTAGGACCCAACATGTACCAGTGGTCAAAACTATTGATAAGGTGGACACTGATGCTGTGTTAAGTTTTATTGGTAAAGTATTCATGGATGAAGGGCTGCTGGTTCAAATCATCAGTGATAACGGAGTTCAGTTCACTTCCAGTAGGGCTAAAAACTATTTTGAAAGAGTAGGTATGGAATGCTGTACTGACTGAAGGGGCCAGTTTCTCCTGCCCACAGTGACTTCTGTCAGCCTAGCTGGGGTGGAACTTCATCCCCCAGCCTTCCCTGTGCAAAATGTCTGAATAGCGCAAAAGGCGCTGGACATTTCCTGCAGCACGGGATGGCGTACTGATTGAAGGGGCTGGTTTCTATTGCTCACAGTTATTCATGGCAGCCCAACTCAGGAGGGACTTTGTCCCCCAGCCTTTCCTGTGCAAAAGAAGGATAGTGCTAAAGGTGCGGGACGTTTCCTGTTGGACACCGTACTGATTGAAGGGGCCAGTTTCTCCTGCCCGCAGTGATTCCTGGCAGCCTGGCTGGGGTGAGACTTCATTTCACAGCCATCCCTGTGCAAAATGAGGGGCCTGAATAGTGCTAAAGGTGCCAGACATTTCCTTCTGTAGGGGAAGTACATGTGTTGCACCCAGGTGTGTGCCCTGGCGGAGACCGGACCAAGAGCGGGCCCTTCTGCACCTATCAGAGGAGGCTGCGCCACCCTGCTTGGTCACTTGAAGTTATCTTCAGTATATCATACACTATCTGTCATTGGAGAAGCATAGGTAAGAGAAAGGCCAGTGTTATTAATGCTTCCACTAATGAGGGCCGGGCGGCAGGCTTAATTATCAACTACCTGTACGCTGCAATGAGTGCCTTTAACTCTGAAATTGAGAGTGTGGAGGAAAGATTGGGGGTAGTGAGGAGATCTTTAGCACGTACAGAGAATAATTATCATGTATGCAATTCGATGCAAGATGGCAGAGCTACACAAACTGATGTCGGGGAGTCCCAAGCGAGGTCGGCACAAAATCAAATCCATGTATATAGATGGGGGACCTAGACATTGCAAGAACACCACAGGGGCAACAGACCTGCGTTGGGAAATTTCCTAACAAAGATGTCACAGACTCCTACCCCACTAAAAGGAAGAAGGGCAATTTGATCTTGGTACGCACACATAAGGCTCGCAACAGTAAATGCACGAAGGAAGCGTGGAATGGAAACAAGAATGGGCAGCCAAAGTCCATAGTACACACACAGGCACAACCTATGTCATCAGGAAATGGTAATGTCGCTAATGCTTTCGGAAGTAACAACCAATTAGATGGGATCTTTGCAAATTTATTTAGCCCTGTAGAGGCAGCGCTCCAGAGTATTGACAAAAACTTGAAATAACTTCTTTTACAAATCCAGAACGAATCTCCAGATTCAACGGAGCAAGTAGAGCTACAGCAATTCCCAGTGGAGAGCATGGAAAATGTCCCTCCCAGCCTAATGCCCAGCCCAGCTACTGCAGATGAAAGGAGAGCTAATAAATGTACCCAGCTCCTATAAAACAGACTGCCTCGGATGGTACTGCCCATAATTTTAATCATAAGACCTTTCCTCCCTCAACTGTGAGCCTTACAGTTACCCCCGACTTTACCCCGTATATAGTAGTTCTACAAAAATTTCCACTCTTATGCCCAAGTCAATATGAGATGGATCATCAGCTAAAGAACAAGGTAATCCATTGATTCAGTACGAACCTGGGGAATATCAGTGGTATAGTTCTTTCTAGAGTCATAATAGGTTTACTGTGTTGGAAGCAGCCCAAAGAAGGAAGTAAACAACTGCATTGTAACTATTTTGTGTGACCCATAACTAGTAGGGCTTATTCTACATAGGTTTTCTAGTCCCCAGGGGCCTTTATTAGGGATAAAGCCTGGACCCCTAGGCTTCTTCTACAGACCTAGGAAAGACTTATACTTCACCTGATTGATTTGTAATTCTGAAGGCAACAGACATTTACCATCCGGACACAAAACCATTTTGTTGTCCTTGAAGAGGTCAACTGACCGTCTTATGCCTAGGTAGGCCTGATATTAGTGAATCAATCGCTGTAACTGTTGGACCTACTGAAACACACCATTCCGGAGCTGACCAAGATAAGCCTGTTCAGTCCCTTAACAATGGAAAGCCTAATCTTGAATTTAAGCATCATTATCTGTTACGGATACAAAGATCAGTTGATGGGCACCTCTATTGATCTACCCACCATTGATAGTGACATTTATTGCAAACCTGCACACTCTATTGCCTCACCACCTAGTTGGCTTGAAGATCCCGTCCAATCTTCCTACCGAGATCTGGTGCCATTGGGAGAAGCAAATACTGACACTGTAGCTCCCGATTTGAGCCTTCTTTTCTGGAATGTTCCTAGCATCACAAGCAAACTTTACGACAAAGCCTGGGTAGCATTGATAACCAACTACTAGATTGTCTGCCTCCAAGAGACTTGGGGTCTGATTTAGATCTTGGCAGAGGGAATACTCCATCACAATTGTGAGGGACATCCCGCCCACTGTATTATGATCCCATGATTTCCTATGGAGACTGTAATGTGGCAGACAGTATGTCTGTCATGTTTTTCACAGAGTATTTGATCCGCCAGATCTAAATCAGGCCATTGGTCTCAGACATATAGGCATATAAATCTTTTCATTCAGTTATCCACCTCCTTCCCATGCCGTCAATTTCAGGATACCACAGTGGCAGTCTCATAACTTTAATAAGCATCACTGTGTCAGCTTAGATTGTGATGGCTGTTAGAAATGAGGTCTCTAGTTGGCAGTGGTTTGCACCCTGTCAAAGTAGGGACCCTTACGCTAGTCACAGCTAAGATAACTCCTGCTCATCCCCTTGGTAGCTTGGAACGAGCAGTCAGGCTGATCTCAGAGGGAATGTGTAAAGTATTTATACACACAAAGTAACACAGTGAAAACACCACAAAAATACTCCAAAACAGTTTAGAAAAATAGCCAATATTTATCTGAGCAAAAACAAGACCAAAAAGGACAAAGATCCAACATAGACAAGTAAAGATACAAACTTTCAACGATTAAATCTTAGTGTAAAACTTCAAAACACAATAGCTCCAACTGGAGCTATCACAGCATCTTGAATTAGTTGTTCCCAACAGTTTGACGCCACTCGCGAGGGAGTGTGGGTCAGTCACAGAGTAACAAGGACCCCAGGTAAAGTACCTTGAAAAACGACGAGGAAACAAAGACATTTCACGGAGTTGTGGAGGTGAGGCATCACTGGAGCCGGTATGGCGTTGGTTCCTTACTTTAACCAGGGAGGTGAGGCGTTGGTTCCTTACTGCTATGCAGGGGAGGTGAGGCATTGGTTCCTTACGGTTGCATGGGAGGTGATGCAGCATCAGTGGCAAGGCATCCGTTCCTTATGTCAATGCGGAGTGGATGAATCCAGCAGGTCAAGATGCGAAGCGTTGACTTTGCAGTGTTGTGATCACTCCACTGAGCCAAAGGTGCTGCGGCAAAGTTGGGTGTCACGAACGTTGGTGACACAGCACTCAGGACTCACGCTGTGATGGGACTAGGGAGGTGCTGCAGCAGCGTTGGGCCTGCATTGCAGATCGTGGTCTTTGCACTCAGCAGGGACCACAGCTCCGATGGAGGCGGCGGCACAGAGTTGGAGAGCAGAGCCGGTTCTGCAGTCGATGTGCCTAGTTTCTTCTTTGTTGCACCAGAGCTCACTTCCAAAGGCAGAGGAAATGGATTTGGCAGCACTAGCAAGTCATAACACTTAACAAGAGAGCCCAGGTGCTGGTAGGTTAAGTCTTTGATGGCCCTGAGACTACTTAACAGGAGGTAATCTCAATTCAAGCCCTTGGAGAACCTTGGAAAGCAGGATATAGAAAGCGAAGTCCAGTCCCAGGACAAACGCAGCAGGCCAGCACAGCAAAGCAACTGGCAGGGTGGCAATCCATCCTACAACACCTAGCTCTTCTTCCTGGCAGAATGTCCTCAGTCCAAAAGAATTCTAACTTTGTGGGGTCAGAGGTCCAGTGCTTATACCCATTCTGCCTTCTTTGAAGTAGGCACAAGACCCTGCCTTTCCAGGGGGTTGGAGACTGCTTTGTGTATGGACAGGCACAGCCCTATTCATGTGCAAATGACAGCTCCTCCCACCACTCCAGCTCAGGAAGACCCATCAGGATATGCAGTGCACACCTCAGCTTTCTATGTGTGATTGTCTAGAGTGAACTCACAAACAGCCCAACTGTTTTCCTGACCCAGACATGTATTCCACAGCCAGGCAGAGGCACAGAATGGTTAAGCAAGAAAATGTCTACTTTCTAAAAGTGGCATTTTCAAACTTACAATTTAAAAAACAACTTCACCAAAAGATGTATTTTTAAATTGTGAGTTCAGAGACCCTAAACAGCATCTATATCTGCTCCCAATGGGAAATTACACTTAAAAGTTATTTCAAGTATTTCAATTCCCATTTTACCCTATCAGAGTGAAAAACGAATTTAGCAGTATTTGACTATCAGGACATGTAAAACACACCAGTACATGTCCTACCTTTTAAATACACTGCACCCTGCCCATGGAGCTGCCTTGGGCCTACCTTACAGGTGACTTACATGTAGTAAAAGGGAAGGTTTGGGCCTGGCAAGTGGGTGCACTTGCCAGGTCGAATTGGCAGTTTAAAGCTGCACACACAGACACTGCAATGGGAGGCCTGAGACATGTTTGCAGAGCTACTCGTGGGTGACACAATCAGTTCCGCGGGCCTGCTAGAAGCATTTGATTTACAGGCCCACTTGGTGCACTATGCTAAGGACATACTGGTAAATCAAATATGCCAGTCATGGATAAACCAGTCAGCAATACCATTTAGACAGAGAACACTTGGGCTTTAGCACTGGTCATCAGTGGTAAAGTGCCAGCGTCCTGAAGCCAGCAAATATGAATTTTTACACAGGATCAAAAACAGGAGGCCAGAAGCAAAACATTTGGGAATATCCCTGCAAAAAGGGCCACTCCTAACAAAGGCCTCTTTGGATTCCTCTTACTTTTAGATAATGTGTGTGTCCTGTGTGGGGACACCACATGCTGTCCTTATTAATTTTTATCACAATAACTTTGATAACAAGAATGTTTTAACTGTAAAGTCACTCGCTCAAGCCCTAAGCAGGGTGTTGGCAGAGGTGAATGAAGACTATGGGCTTGATTTGGATCTCGGCGGATGGAATACTCCATCACAAACATGATGGATATCTCATTCGCTGTATTCCGATCTTCATAGGATATAATCGGATTTTAATACGGCGGACGGGATATCTGTCACGTTTGTGACAAAGTATTCCCTTCAGCCACAATCTAACTAAGGGCCTTTGTTATAATATGGAGGGGGAGGGGTAGCTCTGATGATAGTGTATGTGGAGCAGGTAACAATTCATCTTGTAACTACTCACCTTTCAAACATAATCTCTGTGGCGGCAGATTGAGCAAGCTGATGGTGTCCCATGACCTTAATCTTAACATAGATCTGGCCTCAAATGAAGTCTCCAAGCAGGAGACATATACAGGCAGGGTAACCGGGTCCTTGATCTGCTACATTGCAATGTCTAAGAAATGGGCGAGGAAGGTACATAAGTTTAATATTATCAAGTGCTCTATGAGTGAGCATAACCTGTTGGCATTCAGGGGATCATATTGACCCGGCGGGAGGCGATAATGTGGCGGTAGTATCGCCAACAGGCTGGCAGAACTTACCGCCACATAATGACTGTGGCGGCCCTGCTACGGTAATACTGCTGATACTGCCCGGCTGCCTCCAGCCTGCAGCCTGGCGGTCCCGGCGGTTGTAATCCACTAGTACAGCGCTGCAAGCAGCGCTGCCCTGGGGATTATCAGTCCCTATCTGCCAGCCTGTCCTGGGTGACTCGGGGCCCCTGAGTCACGCGGTATGTTGGCGCCCGCAGCTTCGGTGGTCTTTTCAAAAGACCGGCGAAGTCGTAATGAGGGCCTACGTCTTTATTTAGGGTTGCCACCATTGGTCTGTAACAAGGTGGTTGCTCCATTTGAGTACACCAGGAATGAGGGTGTACTCCGTAAATGGTGGGATATTGACTCAGACGTGTTTCTACTCCTACTTCTGTAAGAAAAGAGGAATCAATTAGAGCTATGCCTACGTTCTCAGCATGACCTAGTAGGGGCTACGGGGACCTTCTATGACATTTGTAATAGTAGCTGGGTTACAAATGGTGTGATACTCAAAGCGAGCCCCTAAGCTTAAAAAAATGGTTTGACAAATTGTGCTCTACCAGGAGGCCACTTTGGCCAAAAAAGAGAATATCAGAAGGGAGGCTTGGGAGCAATTAAACACAGCTTGTGTCAGGAATGATGTATCCCAATTCTGACATGTAGTAAATGTACCCTTTTTCACAATTAGTCCTGCCACCAGGATAGATGTGACTATCCCAGAGCACATGTGAGTTAACCATTTTACCAATGTGTATGACTTCTACTACTTGGCGTCCAGTGGCAGCAGTACATGGAAGGAGACAATATGCCCTGGGAACTATGATCAGTTAACAGTTTCACTCAAAGTTGTTATATCTGCTGTCCAGAGTGCCCTTTTTAAGAATAATTTGGCATTCTGGGATCTAATTCTGGTGAATGTGATGAACAGTGCAATTCTTGCTGCCCCCCCTAAATCATGGTCCAGGGTAATTATTGTTCCCATTTTCTACAAGGGGGGCAGGGCAACCTTCAATGTCACTGCCCAATTTCTCTGATAGACTCTACATCTAAGATGCTAGGTAGAATATTGCTGGACCAATTAGAGAACTGTGCTAATGAAAAAGGTATTCTAACTACAGCTCAGTATGGATTTAGACAGGGATTAGGGACAATGGACCAGTGTCAGAATCTACACCTCCTAATCAGCAAATATGTGTTGCCAAGGAGGGTACCTTGTTTTGGCATTTATGGACCTTAGCGCAGCTTTCCATAATGTTACAAGGGATAGGTTGTGGAGTATGTTAGTGGAAAAAGGTGATGATCCAAAGATTGTCCATTTACTTTCTCAGTTCCATGAGGAAGTGGAAGGCAACATTAGGTTTGGGCCCAAATGGGGATGCACGTCACCTATAAAAATAAAAGGGTTCAGACATGGGTGTGTGCTGGTCACGCTGATTTTTCTTTTTTATATAAAGGATCTTGACAGCTGTTTTGATTGAGTCAAAAGTCGACTCTCCCAGGGTGGAGACCAGAATGTTACCAGTACTCAGTCGCAGCTCAAATTTAATGGGCATGGTGGGGCACCACGGGCACGCATGGGGGAGAGGAGAGGGAAAGAGGACACAAATTAAATAAAAAATAATAATAAAAAAAACACTTACCTCCTCCACCGTGCGCCGCTCCATCCACTCTGCTCCGTCTCCTCATGGCTGCAGGCACAGGCTCCCAGTCTGCCCTGCGGCCAATCCTGATGATGCTCAGAGCAGCATCAGGATTGGCTGGGAGCGCCCAGCCAGGGCCCTCCCAGGTAGACTGGGAGCCTGTGCAGGCTCTCTCCAGCCCAGCAACAATGGTGCTGGGATGGAGAGAGCCCTGTGCGCATGTGTGTTTGGCCGGGCCGAGACGGCCAGCCAAAACACACTTGCGTTCTGAGGGGGAGTGCTGTGCACTACCCCTCAGGGCACGTCACCCCGTGGCCCCGCCCCTTTCCCCAAAACACAGTTTATGATTGTGTTTTGCTAAAAGGTTTGCAGGTGCCACTTCTGGCGGGGGCGACGCTCCTCCGCCCCTGCCAGTACTGATGTATGCTGATGATTGTATACTCATGGCAAGAACAGGACAGGGACTCCAGAGGCTTCTAAACGGATTTGTGGCTTTTATGTCTGATTTGGGCTTATCAGCTAACAAGGCAAAATGATTTGTTATGGTGTGTGGCCACCCTCTGAGCAAGATCACCGCCTTTCATTTTGATGGCACTGCAGTCCAGTGTGTACCCTTCTTTACTTACTAGAAGGTTCCCTTCTATAACACTGGCTTCTGGAAGCACCTAATGAATGTAAGAACAATGCAATTTGAACAGACTATAGCTTCACTGTTCAAATCTGCTGCTGAACTATGGTCCATGCCACTTGATGTGGCTATTAACATTTATAAGGTCAGATGTATATTGACTGCCTACGGCGCAAGGTATGGCCACTCACAGCTCCAGGTTAGCGAAAACAGTTTTCTGCAAAGACTGCTATCGCTCCCCAATAGTGTCCAAACTCTACTAAGTCATGAGGAATTTGGGCTTCAGTGTTTAGGAGATATCAAAAGGCTAGCACCAACTATGTTGTGGCTTTCAGATTGGCCCATGCCTGAAGCCGTACTTAGCCTAACTTAGCCAAATGGTGATTGCTTGCTGCTTAAAATGTCAAGAGTACAGAACATAAAATGGCTGATGCATGTAAAAGAAGACCTGAGGACTATTGGTAGGATTGATTTGTATGACAACCTGCAGAGCATCAACCGACTAATTAAAACCTCAGTGAAAAGTGATATTTTAAATTTTGTAGGAGGGAATGACTCTTTCACCGACCCATCTGCCGCTTCTACAACAAGACTGTCAAGAGCATGTAAACCAATAAATTGGTTCAAAATTACTTCATTCATTCATGGAACTATCTGTGGCTCTTATCAACTGTACTTCCCTTACTTCTCTGGAATGTATTTGTCATTGTCTTTTTCTTTTTAATACATGTTCATTACCTTCCTGAATGCTCTCCAGTTGAACTAGTGGATGAGGTCCTAAAACCATATTTTTCCTCCCATATGGTCCGCAGGGTCTTGTCCCTAGTGAACATTTCAGCTATACCAATTCCTGATGGGATTATTTGGGATAAAGTATCTTTTGATTTACATGGCCCGACAGAGGTTATTCAAATTCAAAATGTATTTAAACTTTCAATGAACAATGTCATAACACCTTTAGTTGTTTCTGATGATTGGGATGTAAAAACAGTTGATTCTATGTTATCTGAACTAGAGTATTTTACTGTATTTGAAAGTGAAGATGTTAATCAATCAAAAGAAAATTATGGAGACATGTTCTACTACAATTATTATGGACAACATTACAGTCATAGAGCAAGTATCTCAAAAACTATTTTTAATTATACACAATGGGAACATCGTCTAACTCCGCCAATGGGGAGTTCTAAAACATACTCTGAAAAGTTTGCATATTTTTCTGGGCACAATGTTGAAAATGCTGAGTCATATTATTTGAAATCGCCAATAATGGAAATGCACCATATTCTTTTGACTGGTAAAAAATTGTTTTTTTTCTGATTTCTTTGTTTCCCGGTTGGCTATAGAAGGCTATGAATATTGGCTGAAGTCGATTGACCTAATGAGTGTATGGAGAACTAAAAATTGGCAAATACAGGGAAAGGAAGCTTTATTTAGAGCATGCCTGATACCTGTTCAAATGAGATTTGTAAATGAGACTGTATAACAGACAAGTTGTTTAAGTTTGGCAAAAATGAATGAATTGAATGCGCCCAGTATCCCTGTTCCTGCTAAATTTTATAAATAGCAAAAATACATTAATGCAACTGAAGATCAGCTCGATTAGTGGGTACAAAATGGAACATTTAACACATCACTTTCACATCCTGGTGGATGGGTATTGTGGCCAGTGGACACAAGTGGTTGTCATCAGTGTTTTGTAAACTCCACAGGGGGTTTTAGAATGAATAGACCAGACCCTTGCTATGTGTCATCAGAACATTCGGGTATAGTACCAACATACAGTGTAGGAAAATTGTGCCAGCAATGGTTAAAAAGTACCTCACTAGATGCTGTTAAAGAAAACCTCAGTCTCCTGTCTAACAACACAGATTGCAGGATTTCCTGTTAGGCCGCAGAAGACAACGTTTAAAGCGCTTCTTATGTGCAGTTTATAATGAAATTTGGAAACTTTCCCAACAAGAAGCCGCTGCCCGGTAAAGGCAAATAGATCAGGAAAACTTACAGAAACCATTAGCTGTTGTAGATAATGGGATTAACCCGACCAAATATACACAACATCGCTCATCTGCAATAGACATTGTGCAAAGTCACATGTCATTTTTACAACATGGACAGAGCCAGCTTAGGTCCATTATGCAGTTGTGTTGGACACTACAAACATTGAAATCTGGTCGCGTTCTCTGGCAACATGTCAGCGCGAAGGACATTTTTTGGCATTTAATTTGACGCAACAGCAACAAATTATGGCTAAGAAGGAAGCAACTTAAGTTTTGTTAAACATCGAGAAGTTTGAAAAGTTGCCTTTTACTGTGAATGAAATACCATCTGCTGAATGGTTAATACATGGGGTTACCAATCTGCCTATTTCAACACTGCAATTTATGTTGTGCTTAAAACACATTAAATGGGCAGATATGAAAAGCTTGGAGATAGGTACATTCATGAGGTGTGGGAGCTTCTCTTTTCACACAAATGTTTCAATGGCATGAAAGAGGTTTTTTCCTAGCAGCAGTGAATGAGAGACGTCTGTCAGACATTCGATGGTTTGTAGGTAGCTGTTCATGCACTGGGCGTGTAACGCTTCAGCAGCGAATATAGCTTGCAATATGAAGGGAGTTCCAGCCCCCCTGATTAGACCAGCGTTCCAGGTGGTCTCTAAAGGAAGATAAGTGCTTCTTACCAGTGAGAGCTGTTGTGGAATGTAAGATGGAATAGCTTATGTTGTTTTGGTCTCCCAAATCATCACCTGTTGCGGTAACGTCCCCCCCACTCTACAGACGAAAGTATCAGATATTTGGCCCCATATTGCTACTTCAAATGTGAATTTTGACGAGTTAAGCAGACGAAAGGCTTTATTGTTTAACAACACGTGGCTCTGACATCTGCACACAAGACCTATGCACTCCAAGTGGCGAGGTCATCTGCAGAAATACAGCCCCTTTTAAATACAAACTTTTCGAGACACTTTGGTGTGATGGATTTTTAACGCATCTAGTACAATAGGGATTGTACATTTCTTTAAGGCTGTTGGTTCTGGTTTCGTTAACACTTTCTCCCCTATATTTGGCATAATACCTTCAGCCATACACTCAATATTTTCTAGTATTTCAGGGGATTTCCAATTACTTTGGCTATAATAGGTAGCATCTTGCTGTTTCTGTTTTTTATTTGCAATGGCTGCCCCTTTGCAACAAGGAGGACTAATGGCGCTTCCAATAGTGGAACTGGGTCGTGAACGCATGATGCGGTATTTTAGAGCACCACTCCTGGAAGAACTGAAGTGCAACTGGTCTCTATCATTTAGACTGGTTTTGGATTGTGTGCAGCCCGTGTTTCAATGTCTCTGGTGCATTTTCCAATGTGCACTAAAAGTTTGTCTTTCTACATGGCACTTTAATTGGAAGCTGATCTGTTGATGTTCTCGCTAAGGGCTCAGTACCAGACATGCATGTTGAGGATGCATTTGCTTCGGGAAGTCATCTATGAGCTGCCTTTTATGGAACATGCAGCACTTGCTTCAACATTGGGCACAACACAGAATGCTGCTGCCTCAGCTGGAGCTCATTCTTTAGAACATCAGTGCTCTTTGGTTTTCCTAGGCACCGATTTGGTCACATTACCAACTGCTGAAGTGGAACACTTCCTTGATTCAACTGCCCGGCAAAATGACAACGACTTTTAATTTCGGCTCCATTGGCGCCACTGCTGAGTTTCTAAATTGATCACTTCTTAACGTGCTCCAGTGTGTTTTGACTTGTCACAGCTGGCGATTATGTACATATGTTTTAAAGCATTGGATTTTAGTTGCTTTTAACGTAGGAACTAGGCATCTTTACCACTTCTGAACCGACAAGGGGAGGGTGTTGTAGAGCCATTTTAGTGATGTCTGTGGGCATGTTATTTTAGCAATAAGGCCTGCTGCTTGAGCCCTTTAGCCTAGTAATGTTTCATTTTATTCTTTTAGAATCAGCCACATTCGGGGTGGTGTTTTTTTCCCTTATTTTGTTGTTCTTTCGCATAGGAAAGCATCATATTTCTTAGCATGACATTCTTTCACTCTGCGCTTTCTTCAAGGCTGCAGAGAGATAGAATTGTCATCACAAGTGGCACACTGCATATCTAACATACACAGAAACACGCATATTTTTAATGGGGACACTTTTTCAGAACATCAGATGTTTTACCATGAAAACATTTCTCTGTCCCAGGCACATAAGAGGGAGGTTCCTGCCTTATGACCACGACCACATGCTCTCTGACTTCATTACAGCTGCTTTCTGAGACCACCCATTCCCTGGCCCACATCGGGATGGTGTCTCTATAGATGACAGGCTTCTTCACTACTGTCATACTCCAGTATGGTGGATGATGTCTTCCCAGAGGCAAATCCTAAAGGGTTGATTAGGGCTTATCCTGCTGTGCTTTAACATAGCTTAGGTAGGAATTACATATATTGTGCCTAGTGACAGTATGGTAGGGATTTTCCTATGTTTCACTTTTCTTGTCACCATTTTGCTTCTAGTATGTTTCATCATTCTAATGATTGCATTCCATGTTATTTTATCTTATTGAGCCATTTCCTGCCTCTGATTGTCTTTGCATGTGTGAGACTAATGTAACTGAGAGAAAAGGATGTGGTCATATCCACCATGATTTCCCTGAGAAGTCACAATGTAATGTGCCTGGTTGCCACAAATCATCCCTGCTCTTAGGCAGAGATGAGGCGCTGCTGGTTGGCCGGAAACAGATCAGGCTGACAGTTTTCACATGGTGTGGGATTGGACTCAGTTCCCCACAATTCAGGTGATGCTGCCGCCCAATTCCAGCAGCATCATTGGTGCAATGAGAGCCAACACGTCAAAGTAAGAGAGTCGACTAGTTAGCCTATTTTTTATTGTTGTTGTGGGGTTATTTTTATATTATACTTTTATTGTTATTTATGGTATGTTCTAAAGACCCCGGACAAGTTACACATTGGAAAAGTATTTTATTGATTTTAATATGTGTTTTTTTCATAGATTATTTGTAATTATGTATGTATGTAGAGTAGTTTTGAGCATGGTAATTCTATTACACATGAGTGGGTCTTCTAAGAATGAAATGTATTTTATATGTGTGCTTTTATGTTTTATTTTAACCGAATAAAGATTGAACTTGACTTGAGTAGGTATTAAGCACAGGAATTCTTCAATATATAATCCTACTGCCAATGGAATGATAGAATGCAGTGCAATTGGCAGTGAAGAACAACAAAGATTGGGAAAGACGTGTTGAAATTGGTTTGGTTGTATAGGACAACCATTCATGATGCTTTGAATGTGTTTCCTTGGTTTCTTTAAAATTTCTGTTTTTGTGTTATGTTATGTCATGTATATAAATAGATACTAGTAAACTCCTTATGTTTAGTTTTTTTTATAAAGGGGGAAGATGTGTTATGGCATGTATGTTAATAAGTGCAGGTATGGACTTTTATTTGTATGTATTCATGTTTTATTTATTGGTATCTAACATTTTTCAGAGCAGCCTTCTTGTGTCGTAGAACTTATTTCCCGTGTCAGAACCTTTAGTGGCCAGTTGCCTGGAGGAAGAAAATCAGCAACCTGTGCTGGACGTTGCTCTCACTGTTAGTGTTCTTGTGTTTGAGTAAAGTACTTGAGTACACTTCTCGTGTGGAGTACTTTATAGTGTCGGTTTGTTCGTTACAACAGGAGTTGAAACTAAAAATACTAACCAGCGTAGATCATTTTAAGATTTCAGCACGGGTGCATCCTGGCAGGGGGTGTACTTTAAACAGGCATACAAACCCACATTAATATAGGATTCTTTCAGCTTCAGAGAATAGAAAAGGTATCTGTTTGTATTCCTGTTCTTTTAGAACTAGGTAGAAACACCCACGAGGATGACTCAAAAAATAAAGGAAAGAATGAAAAAAATCATTGAGAAAGTGAAGTATTGTCCCACCAGCCCAGTTCACTTATTTGAAGGCCGAGATGCACATGTTTAAGAAAAATGCCACTATTCTTAGTGCATTGCCCCAAACTCTCTGCTGCGGAGGGCAGAAGCATAATGTGAATGACAGCTGAACATAGCAGTGGATTAAGAGAGATGACCAATGTATGTATTTATATTAATGATTTTCTTTATTTGCAAAAGGTTTTGAAACATTTAAAGTTGTCTCTAGGCCAGACCTAAAAATAACAGCACGTGTTTTTCAAGTTTAGGCTCGTCAAAATAGTGACAGTACTTAATCTTGTTTTCTGTTGCTTTGCTTCACTTTATCATTAGTGATCTGTAGCTCCTGGCTGAGACCCTGTAAAAAACAAAAAATGACCGAAGTTAACCTCAACTCTAGCCTGCGGGCCTCGTTTTATTTTAACACGTTTGGTCCAACGCCTACAGTAGAGCTGAAAACACTGTGGCCTTTTTTTGTGATTCTACACGCTTTGACAATGTTTTGTTTTTCTTCACAGGAATGCATTTGGTTGACTCATACATCAGCTTAACAGACATTGCACCACCCTCGCTCAGTGAGTGAGATCTTATTGTGCATCGATCAGTGCATTGATTATTGTTCCTATGGCACACCAGCCTTGCATGGCGGTACTGGAGACGAGGGCAGGTCTTCTGAAACGTTGACACCATCCTTATTTTGGATGGTCTGTGATAAAAAGTTTCCAGCTGCAGAGTCTGCCAAATCCTGAAGGCCCCTTAGTATCCTCACTACAGTGGAAACATCTCATTTGTAAATCCTTAGCAATAATATGCTGATGCCTTGACGATTATTATGAAATGTTTGCTGGTGAGTTTCTTCACATTTTCCATTGTCTGAAAATAAATGTCCTTTTCTCACTGACTTGCACAGTTCCAAAGTAAAACTTTTAGTGTGTCTAAATGTCACAGTATCCACTTAGTAAAGAAACAGACATAGGGCCTTATATAGAGTGTGGCATGTTGGCAGCACCGACATGGATGGGGGTGCTACCATTCCAACAAATTTGCAGTACCCCCACTCTATGTAGAATCAGGGGCAGCACCAGGTTTACACAGACAGCGTCTCCTCAGGCACTGCATGTGGAAACCCGTGCCTTGGTGACCCGTCCTCCAAGGGGCCACCTCTTTCCTACTGAGGGCGGGGACCATCACTCATTGTCCCTCCCTTTTCAGCACAATCTAGGATCTCTAAACAGGGCTGACTGTTCTCCAGGGGCTTAATGAGGCACACGTCTTTAACTGTCAATATTTATTTGCAAACACATAATTAGTCAGACCTTTCTACAAAGGCAAGCATGCAGAGACATTGAACCTGTGACAACTTATTTCACCGCTACTCTTACTACTACTAATAGTAACAACGAGCTATTTCTATTTGCACCTTATAGCAATATTAGTAGTAGTAGTGGTATTGATTGATTATGATCTGGATTATTTTACAATATTATTTTAGTGTCATCTTGTATGAAATGCAGGTAGAGACAAAGGACCCACAAACTTTTATTTTTAGGAGAGGCGGGATGAGAATGAGAGGACAGGCATGACTTGTGTTGAATGAAGGGAACGATAACACCTGTGAATTGTTATATTTGTTGGAGTTGAGTATAGTTCCTTCTTACAATCACAGGCTGCTTGGGGTGAATGTCTGAGTAGAAAGGAAGGCAATCATTATTACCATGAGACTGTGAAGGCTGGTGAGCTTAAACAGTGATGCGGCTTCCTCGTAGAAAGGTAGATGGGGTGTCCCGTCAAACCAAACAAATCGAAGAAAACTGTCCCCAAATCGTTCATTTTACAACATGGTCTTCACAACTAAGAACCGAGAGCACTGGACGAAAACGGCAATACTTTTGTGACTGTCAGAAAAGCTTTGCCATCCATGGGTGTTGTGTCTAACATTCCCAAGAAAACATTTAGAGAATCGTGGCAAAATGTTAGCTCTTTCAGCATAATTTCCTTAAAATTGGTTCAAGAGCTATATGGCAAATAAAAAACTGAGATTGCATTCTCACATGGCTTATCATTTTATAAATGTATTCTGCATTTACCGTCACTTAATTTTTCCATTGTATATCAGTTATCCTATTTTATGACTGAGCTGCTTCTTAGAAGGATGATGATGATGTAATACAAACCTCACAGCCACAGGTCAAAAGAAATACCTCCACAGAAAACCAGTCAAGACATAACAGCCATAGAAATAATTGTACTTTGGCACTAAGCTATACATCAGAAATAGGCTCCAGATTTCAGCCCAAATTACAAGTCAAATACCAATTTATGTTTCATAAATGTACAGACATCACTATGACATACCCCATTTTTATTTTGCATAAATAAGCTCGATTCCCCCAAACAGAAGGTTATAATTTCCACAAAATAACATGTTCTCTTTATTTTTGTAAATAGTTTTCAATCCCAAACATCAGCTTTTCAATTCTCCATGTCCTCCTACGCATTTCGGTGAGGCATGATCAGATTCATTCATGCTTTCTAATTGTCATAATTTCTTACCACCGCTGCCTACCACAGGGCAGCAATTTCCACCACCATGTGCAAAATTGTGCCACATTTATCCACCATTACGTCAAGGACACACAGAACGTCAAGGGTGGCAATCAACGTACCATTCATGGCCAGAAATACATCAACAAGGCCCACAAAAAGTCAAGGATGTGCACCATCACTCGCGTAATACCCATCCTAAATCGACCCATTCCTTTCAGCAAACCTCCACTCACTCAGGCAGACATCAATGAGTCAGATACATACTCGCACACAGTTTTCCTTGTTATTTCTAGTCCTTTATTTTTTCAGTCATTCTTTCGTTCTTTGTTTTTCATCTTATTTTTATTTTATGTTTTTGTCTTTAACTGTGTGTCTGTAATGTAATTGTCTTACTTAAGTTATTTGCTCTTTGCCTTTCCTCCTTGCACCTCCCTTTTCCAGCACCACTTCCCACTGGATGTCACATTTCACATCTTATTTCAAGGGGCGCTCTCCCCACATTCTATCTCACAGGCAGTAAGTAAACAACTGCTGCTTAGCAGCTGTACACCAAACAATCCCTGCCACTAGAGATCCCACCTCTTGGAAGGTATAACATTCAACCGCAACAATTTACCAGTGCCTGGCTGCTGAGAAGTGATGGATAACATGCTGGCACTCATGTCCCTGAGTGGTAGAGGGAACATTTCGCTATACTGTGCATGTTCACTCATGGTACCTCGTTTCCTATCCATTTCAATTACAACGTGCACTCACATAGGCACAACTTTGAAACTGCACTTCTACAGTCACATTGCTCGCACTGGACTACACAGGTAAATGTTTCATACTGCACTTATACAGCCATATCACTCACTGTACTCACAGGGGACACCTCTCGCTCTCCATTCATGTGGGCACAACTCCAACACCATTCACTCAAACAAGCACAACACTCTCCCTGCATTTAACATAAGAACACCTCTCACCCTACATTAATTCAGACACACACTCCTGCACTCACAGAGTTGCACTGCTCACCCTGCACTCACACAGGCATACCTAACCCTGGAAACACACAAGCACACCACTCATCTTGCATCACATGGGCACTTCCCTCACTCTGCACTCACACCACCCCTTCCCTGAACTCACACAAGCACACTGCTCAGCCTGCATTCACACGAGGACGCTACTCATCCTGCATTCCCATAGCACACCCCTCACCCCGTGCTCACAGAGCACACCCCTCATGCAATACTGATAAAGAAGCTCACCTGGGCACACCTCACAATGTACACTCAGACACATCTCTCACAACAAGAAGCATTTCAATTCTTTACAGCTCCTTTTTTGATGAGAGGCGATGGCTTTCACTATTTCTGAAAGAGGCTAGTTAATGCAGCTATGGGGTGAGGGAAACAAATGGGAGGAGAGTGCACAAAGGGAAAGAAGGAGGGTCGTAGGGACCGACTGATGGATGGATGGATGAACACATGAATGAATGGATGGATGGATGGAAGAAATTAATGAAGGGAAAAGAGGATGGAGACTGTTAGAAACAAGAACGAGCGACTCATATTGAGCAAATTAACATATTTCAAGGTAAAGACCCTCAGACCACAGAAAGAAGGGGATTTGTCAGACATTGTCCTGTAGAAAAGGCAATCATTAAAGTGGTTGATGTCAGCAGCTTGAGTCTTATCACGTACCACACCAAAGTAAACCAACATCACATAATCCATGATGCAGACAGATGGCATTTCAACAGTCCCTGATCAAAGGGACATTATAATCCAATTTGCATGCATCTGGTTGTATGACACAAACATATTTTAGTGTTGTGGCACAGGCACTGTGGCCTGCAATGATGATAACAAGCAACTGGAAAGCAAAGTACTTTGCAAGGAAACTGACACAAACAAAGCAACATCATCAAGGTGGGGATGTGTCAAAAGCTATCTCATCAAGCACCCTTTGGCTGAATATTTTAGAGTACCAGCTCCCTAGCTGTTTCAAAAACACTCAACTCCAAACATTCTCAGAACTACAGTTCATCGTACAGTCACAGTCATTACATCACATGACATACTTACACTCATGTAAAGTAGCTGTTGTTGAGATCTTTTCACAAGTCAGTTCCTTCCTCTTCACCACTGTCATCCTCACTTGGCATACCAGGAGTCTCACCCAGAGGCACTGCAAGCTCCCCTTTCTCTGGGATAAATGGAATATTCCTCAGCAGGGTAATATTGTGGAACATGCGGCATGCCACAGTGATCTGACACACTTTCCCTGGTGAATAGAGGTCTCCACCTGTCCTGTGCAGACACCTAAATCTGGCCTTCATGAGCCCAAACACCTGCTCTACTGGCCACCATGTTCTTCCATGGGCCTCATTGAAGTGGACTTTCCCTGGAATAGTTAAATTCCTCAGAGGCGCCAACAACCAAGGATGGTTTGGATATGCTGAGTCTCCTGTTAAGGAATGGAACATAAGTGCAACAATGAGTTTCTCACTTCATGATTGTAGCACCTGACATTGCACACACAAAATCAGGACAGACGTAACTTACCAACCACAGGTCCTCTCTGGGTGCAGTTGTGAAATCAGCTGGGGTAAGGTGCTGTTCAATCGTGGGCTGATGCTGGATAACGGGCACAGACATTTGAGATGTAGAGATCTGCTGAACAGACAACTTACACGTTGATGGAATGGAAGTTCTTTCTGTTGTGGTAGACTTGTTTGGTGGTCTGCGATGGCACTAAGCCTACATGTGTGTAGACATGACTCACAGTACACATTACAGTTGGCACGTACACAAGGGACACATGTGGCCCACAAGGTTGCCAACACATGTCTCCACTACATGGATTTGGACAAAACTTGAAGATGTGCTACACATTTGCCCCTCGAAATGTGACTGTATATTCCGAATGCCTAAATGACCATCGTTGGTGGTGGACCGTGCACAGCCATCAACACACTACACTGGTGGTTGTGTAGAAGGACCTACATGACAAGACAGAATAAGGATGTTTGTGATACTACAAAACATATATTGTATGTGTGACACAGTTAACAAAGCCAAATACACCATTTCAGGCTGCCAAAATGGCAGACACCTGACCTACTCAACTAGACATTAGGAGCCACCCGCGACCCCCAGCAGAAGTCGTCAGAGTGGTATACGGTTCCGACCCCAGTGGACACAGCAATAGGCTTACGTTGTTGCCTGTGGTGGTCGCGTACCAATGGCTGTGTCTGCTGATGGTGACGACCATGTACGTGGTGCATGTGACCCGCGATGTTGTGCACATCCACTCACTTGACTTCTGACACTGTTGCCAGCAACACCTCCACTACCTGGCTGCTGTGTGCCACCTCTGGGACCAATCATGCCATGTCCAGAAGGTGATAGGACCCCTACCTTCTCTCCAGGTGACCTGGAGAGGCTTGTTGATGTGGTCCTATCCCTGTATGAACAGCTCCATGACTCACCAGAGGAGGAGTAAAGAATCTCATTGGCACAATTGATTCTGTTCTACATTATTCTTTCCCTCCTCCCAGACTACAATGTGCCCCTGTGTGCCAGTTAGACTTCTTGTGTGCTGTAAATTATTTTTAAAAATGCTTTCCTAAAATTAGAAATTTTGTCACTGTGAAAAAATTCAAATTTTATAAATTGGTGTTTTGTCTTTTATGATTTATTTTTAATTGAAAAGGGACTCGTGATCAGCATGGCGGAGGTGAACTCAGCGCCACCGTGCCTGACCACAAGTTTAACCACCGTCAGCCCATCGGGAACTAGGTTTCTGGTAAGGACGGTGGTCTGACTGCCACCACGAGGCTGGTGGTCTGACGACCGCCTACCTCATAATGAGGCCCATAGTCTTTTTTTCAGTTTCATTTTCCTGCCTTTTTTTACTGCTAACTCTTATTTTGTAGCCTCTTGCCGGTGGCAGTGCTGCTGCCCACACGGGACACCAGCACCCTCGTAATGCTCCCACTGTGGACTCCTGTACCTGTTCTATGCCAGTCTTTTCATGGCAGTAAACCACCATGAAAAGGCTGGTGGAGAACAAGGTCATAATCAGCAGGGTGGCGCTGACTTCAGTGCCACCCTGGCTGATTACGACCTGCACTACCATCAGCCTGTCCGGAACTTTGTTCCCAGCAGAAACAGTGGCTGTTTGGCGCTCTGACCGCCAAACTCTTAATTTGGTGGTTGGATCTCCAAACCAGAGGTGGACATGACTTCCACTGTGATTCTGGAGGTCCGTTGGCCACCAGACTTGTAATAAGGGCCAGTATTTGGCACTTTTGTAGGTTACTATTTATTTTTTGACATGCTTTTGGCTATTAATTCTAAATAATCTACTCCTTTGATGCTTTTAGTTGATGCTTTTGAAGATTTTGAATTTACATTGTAGTGTGTCATACATTCTTTTAGTTTTTTGCTAAGTTTAGGTGCAATTTGGTAACAAGTTGCTCTATTCGTAGTTGTTGGTACCTTTGCTCACATATAAACTTATAGAATGTAGATTGGGTTCTGCCTAGTGCGGATTGCAATGCATTGTGCCATCCTTTCACTGCGTTGTTTTTTTTAGCTTCCTGTGCAAAGATGCTGTCACAGGCAATGAACAATGGTATCTGGAACTTCTGTTGGCATCTGTGTCCAAAATCATGCAGTCTGCCAACTCAAGTGTCTTCAAAATAATCAATTAAGGAGCTTAGTTTGTCTTTATTTCGTTAGTAGAAAGGACTTTTTATCAGGGCATTTTAGCGGTTAACTACCTCTGTGACAGGGTCCTAGGCTAGAGCTATCATTATTTTATTTCAAATGGGAATGGGCTGTTTCTAGCATATGCTACACTTAGGGCCTCATTACGAGGTTGGCGGGTTGACTGCTGGCCCGTCAGCCCCATGGAGAGGAGACTGCAATGGAGCTGGCAGTCTTCCCCCAGCCCTATTACAAGGTTTCTACTGGGCTGCCCGGCACAAACCTAAAAAATCTGAGGTTTCAGCCAGTCAGTCCAGTGGAAACCATGCAGTGGCAGTTGCCAAGCCGATGCCAATGTCGTCACACAGAGGGTGCTCCCAGCAACCTCAGAATACACACTGTCATGGTCATGGACAGTGCAGGGGCCCTCCTATAACCCCCAGCAGTGGCTTTCTGCCAGTATTTTCATAGCAGGGTGCCACCATGAAAAAACTGGCGGAAAGTGAAGTTGTGTTAAGCACGGCAGTGCTGCTTTAAACACTGCTGTGGCTGAGCAGGACTTTGACCACCACCTACCAGTTGGAAACCTTCTTCCTGGTGGTGGCCCAACCGCCATGGTCGTAATTTGGCGGTCCAACTGCCAGGAGTGCGGCGGTCTGACCACCACCACGAGTCTGGTGGTCTAAAGATCCCCCGACTCGTAATCAGGCCATAAGTGCAGATTGGTGGAGGTGTATATGCTTTGATTCAAATGATGGTAGCAACCTTGTATGGTTCTTTGGGGGTAATTTTTTAAAATGGTCTGAACCATGGCTTGTTCATCATCTATCATTCTGTTCTGTAAGTATTCGTTATTTGTTTTATGTTTAATCTTGTTTAACCGTTTGTGGTAAGTGTTTCTTTGTTTATCTGGTAGTAGAGCATATACAAAAGGAATATTTGTGTTTTGCTATTCACCATGCATAAGTGAATGATTTGGGGCACATTTTGAAGGTCTTATTCGCCATTCAGGTTTGACAATGGCTTATTTTTAGTAAGTTATGTGCTGTAGCAAATATTAGGATTTATTTTTCATTGTTTAGGTTGTCTCATAAAAGGAAAGGTTCCTAATAATGTGTCATTGTTTAATAATCAGCTATTTCTATGCCCTGGTGTCTTCTAGGGGCAGGAGGAGTATCACTAGTAGCTTTTTCAGTTTGTGCAATTAAGCATTTTAAAGTGGGTGTGTGTGGTAGTTGCCCTGTGTTGTATTTGGGGACTTTAGGCTAAATATATTTTAGGATTTTGGTTGTGGGTTCCTGGGAGCTAATGCTTGGCTCTCTCTTATATCCTGCAAAACATCCCTTACTTCTATTTCTGTCACAATTAAGGGGTGGTTGTGTTCTCTTACATAAATTACAACATAATCTTTTGTAGTGGCCCTCCCATAGCATGCATTAGAATAAAATTTGGTACATTTCCAATTTATATTTTCTGTAGTAAGTGTAACCCATGTGAGTTACGGCCTCATTACGAGTTTGGCGGTTCCACCGCCATGTTGGTGGTCTCCCATACCGCCCTATTACGAGTAAACCAGGCAGGACCACCAAATAAAAATGGGAGACTGCCACCAGTGCAGCAGTCAGGAAAAAGGTGGGCCGACCTCCCACCCCGTCAGCTCTGCGACCAACCACCAAGCATATTACAAGCACACAGACACCATGGTGTTCCTTCAAAGGCTGTCACCCAACAGTGGTCCGAACGATGGCGGTTCGTGGTCTGCAAAGTAAGAGACAACTGCACATTGGATGAATCTACACTGAAACACTCAAAAGCCAGAGCACCTATACCTTGAGAGCACATAGATTAGACAATCAATTTTATTTCTCCATCCCGTAGAACACCCTGAACACACCCTTGACCATTCACCCTCTATTGCACCTTCCCAATTAATCAAGCCCCTGTCACCCCAAACTTATTTTTTTCACAACCATGTTACATCTTGAAAATCCCCATTTCACAGATGAAGAGTTAAGAGTCATGGTGGGTGAAATCATAAGAATAGAGCCACAGTTGTTTGGCGCACAAGTCCAGCATACTCCTCTCAGTGGGGAAACGGAAATGTGGAACAGGATAGTCAGAGTAAATTCTGTAGGCTCCACCATGCACACAAGGGATGACATCAGGCAGCGGTGGAGCAACCTCAGGGTCAAGGTCCATCCCTGGGTCTCCAGGCACCACCTGTAGGCCAAGAAGACTGGTTGTTACCCTCCCAGAGTCTCATTACATCTATTACCCTAGGAGGAGAAGGTCTTGGCCATCCTGCATCCTGAGGGCTTGACAGAATGCTGGGGGAGTGGGATCTAGTAAGTTACAACGCAAAAAATGTCACAAAAATTGCATGCATAAATACAAGTCACCTTTTGTCCCAATTACTGTCACTCCACTCACCAGTCGTAGTCCACCTGTACAAAGACTAAGGCCATCATTACAACCATGGTGGTAAATGCCGCCTACCTCCGTGCTGACGGCAGCCACCATACCGTGACCGCAGCGGTATTCCGCTACGGGTATTATGACCCACACTGACAAATCCGCCACAATACAGACACCCACACAAGTCCGCCAGACCAAAGGTCAGTGATAAACTGGCGGTACCAAAACCCACACCGTTACACCAACAGGAATACGCCCACAGTATCAGGACCCACGAATCACCACAGTGGGCTTTCAACCGCGGTAAACCATTGGCGGTACACACTGCCGCGCTCAAAATACACACACACTTATAAAACTACACCACATTGGAGAATTCAAACTACACACACCTGACACACATACACACACCACACCCACACCACTATGAAAAACACACACCCACATTACCCACAACCCTTTCAACAACAAAAAATAGCAAACAGAGAGACACAAGCCAGGAGCACCCACTCTATCTCAGACACAGAACACCATCAACCATACATCATCCACGCACCTCACAGCACACACCACAACACATCACCCCACACATCACCCCACATATCCTCACACATATCACTCACACCACATCCATGGCACTCCAAAGACATCCCAGGTTTTCAGAGGAGGAGCTAAGGGTCATGGTGGAGGAAATCATCCGGGTAGAGCCACAGCTATTCGGATCACAGGTGCAGCAGACGTCCAATGCAAGTGAGATGGAGCTATGGCGGAGAGTCATGCACAGGGTCAATGCCATGGGACAGCACCCCAGAACAAGGGACGACATCAGGAAGAGGTGGAACGACCTACGGGAGAAGGTGTGTTCCGTGGTTGCAAGACACCAGGTAGCTGTACAGAGGACCACCTCCTCCCCCACAAATAACAACGTGGGAGGAGCAAGTCTTGGTAATAATGCATCCTGAGGGCCTCGCAGGAGTAACAGGAGGACTGGACTCTGGTAAGTCATATCTTCACTACTATATCCCCCACCCTACCTGCATGCCATCACAAACTCCTACCTCTACCCTGAACCCCATCACTCCACCACCTCACATATGCCCCACTATCACAACCCAACCAAAACCAAGCCCTGCATGTAACACCAATCCATGGACCCCCATCACAGACCTGCATGGACACCCATCACCACAGCATGCCCATTAGAGAGAATCACCTAGCCCACAAAATCACCACTCACACAAGGCAAAGCTGACAGGGCTATTCCAACCATACAGGGAAACACACCCATGCAGAAGATGGCACACACAGATACAATAATACTGCATTTACATCCCCACAGGACCCTTACTCAACGTCACTGGAGAGGAGTTGCCAGCATTATCCAGTCCCCCCCCAAGAGGAGACCCACAGTGATGACAGCAGCTGTGCATCCCTGGATCAGGATGATCATCCTGGCCCCTCAGGGACCTCTGGACAGCCGGTTACCCTGCCACAGTCCCAACTCACCACAGAGCCACCCCTCTCAGGAAACACCAGCACAGCACCCACCCAGTGGGCCCATGCCACTGTCCCCAGGACACGTCAATCAGCAGTGTGTCCACCACTACAGGGACCCCAGGCAACCCCACAAACCCAGGACAATCAGGGACCTGGAGTCAGTGGAGTGGGCACACGGTTCAGGGGACAGAGGCACAGGACAACAGGGAAGCTGGGAGGACTGCTGTGCGACGGGGTGGGGGGCAGACCCAGGGAACCCAGTCTCCACAATTCACTTGCAGGGATCCTGGGAGCATACCACCATTCCCAGGAGACCATGGGCCAGATACTGTACAAGTTGCAGGAGACCCAGCGGCTGCAGGAGGGACAGTACCTGGGGATCAGGGAGGACCTCAAAAACATCTACACCATCCTGGTCACCAGGATGTGCTGGCTGACATGGGCAATACCATGAGGGAGGCAGTGGCACAACAATGGGCCCCTCACACTAGCCACACCGAAAAACAGCCCTCCACCTCCGCCGGCGCTAGTGGACAGGAGGCCCCTCCACTGGAACAACAGGCCACCAGCACCCCACCCCCTGCAGAAGGGTAGCCACCCTGCAAATGGTCACTGCAATCCAGGCAGAAGCCAGAGAACATTGCCAAGACCCCCGCCAGGAAATAGGACTCTCCTGATTGTCACCCTTCTGTCCCACTCTGTCGCCCTATCCACCTTGAACTGCCATTACTCCTCTTCCTTTTCCCCATTGGACAATGCACCTGTGATACCAAGAGATTGGACTCTAACTGAACATTCCTCCACCATCACCCCAGCCCATTGCACATCCCCCCCTACGTATGAGCAATTAACTAAACACCCTTGCAACAAATACAAATCTGGAGTCTGTCAAATGATTGAAGTATGTATAAGTATATAAGTACATCATTCTAAAAACATTGCAAGTCATATGTACAGTTATATATACATTGGTATGACCTTTAGTGGGCAGCAGTAAACATATCAGGAGCCAGAGTGGGCCAAAGAGATCTGAAAATAGAGATGCCAAAGGGTACAGTAAGTGGCCATAGACATAGGGAAATCAGGCAGCCATGTACAATGTCCAACAGACAACTGAAAAGGAAAGTGAAGTTACAGTGTCTTACCTGTGTGTCACTGAAAGTACTGCTGTATTATATTACTTCTGTTGTCCACATCTTCTTCCCCTGCCTCCTCTTCCTCACTGTCCACAGGTTCCACCACTACCACAAGACCATCTCCAGGATCATCCTCCTGCAGAAAAGGCACCTGGCGTCTCAAGGCCAGGTTGTGCAACATGCAACGATGATCTGCACACCTTCTTGGGTGAGTAGTACAGGGATACACCTGTCAGATGGAGGCACCGGAACCTGGCCTTCAGGAGGCCAAAGGTTCTTTCAATTATCCTCCTGGTTCACCCATGTGCCTCATTGTAACGTTCCTCAGCCCTGTCCTGGCATTCCTCACTGGGGTCAGTAGCCATGAAAGGTTGGGGTAACCAGGGTCACCTGCAAATATCGAGGGATACCTGTTAGACACACACTAACACTTAGGGACGACCTCATACCCAGACACCAACTTATACTGGGTGTGGACCTTGGGCTCACCTATTTGCCACACCCGGTGCCTCTGGAGTTGGCCCATCACATATGAGATGCTGCTATTCCTCAAAATAAGGGCATCATGCACAGAGCCAGGATACTTGGCATTCACAAGGGAGATGTACTGGTCTGCCAAACACACCATCTGCACATTCATAGAGTGATAGCTTTTTCTATTCCTGAACACTTGTTCATTTCTCCGGGGGGGACAAATCCAACATGTGTACCATCAATGGCACCAATGATGTTGGGGATTTGTCCCAGGGCATAAAAGTCAGCTTTCACTGTGGCCAAATCCTCCAGCTGGGGAAATAGGATGTAGCTGTGCATGAGTTTCAGCAGGGTCGACAACACTCTGGTCAACACGTTGGAGAACATTGGCTGAGACTTCCCTGATGCCATGGCCACTGTTGTTTGGAAGGAACCACTTGCCAGGAAATGGAGCACTGACAGGACCTGCACCAGAGGGGGTATACCTGTGGGCTAGTGGATAGCTGACATCAGTTCTGGCTCCAATTGGGCACACAGTTCTTGGATTGTGGCCCGATCAAGTCTGTATGTTAGGATGATGTGTCTGTCTTCTTTTGTCGCAAGGTCCACCAGGGGTCTGTACACCAAAGGATGTCACCATCTCATATTCATCCTCAGCATTTGAAGCCTATGGGGGAAAACGGTGAGCAGAGGGTCATATTCACACATCAGTTGAAGTAACGATGTATCTTTACCTTTACAGAACCTGTACGTGAATTCTAGAGTCAGTTGCTGTGCGAATGTCTGCTGTGACGCAGTTAGGTGCCATGGCCTGTGCCGCCTTGAAATGGCGGCTGCCTGACCTGTGAGGTGGGACAAGTGGAAATGAAGTAATTCCGCTGGCGTTGTGCACCGTTGCGGTCGGCGGTCGATGACCGCCATGCAACTTCGCTTTGGTTATCATTGGTCCCTATGGGTTCTAGGAGTCAATCGCGATGTACGCCGGCAGTGACGGTACGCACCGCCACGGACATGACCGCCATTTTCTATCTATTCACTCACATGCTACCTGACCTTCAACAGGAGAGGACTTACACTGCAAGTGCTGCTGTGACCTGTGTCAGGAAACGACAATGGCTCATGTGTCTGGGGAAAGGGCCCTTCCTTCACTCCGGAGGAGTGGAGAAACTGGTGGATGGGGTCCTACCCCAGTACGCGTTACTCTACGGTCTTCCAGACAAACAGGTGAGTACACTGTGAGAATGATGCGTTGGGCATGAATGTATGGAGTGCTGTGTGTGTAAGCTACATGTAGGGGGGGGCTGAGGCATCCTGGCCAGACTGCTGCATGTATGGTGTCAATGTATGTGTGTCAGGGAATAAAAGGGATCTGGTGGGCCATGGGTGAGATGGTCTGGACGCTTGACTAATTCCCTTTTCTGCTGTCTTTTCCATGCAGGTCAACACCCATCAGAAAAAGGGTATTTGGCGTGCCATTGCCAAGGAGGTGCAGCCCCTGGGGGTCTTTGCCAGGCGGCGCACTCACTGCCACAAACAGTGGGAGGACCTGCGCCGCTGGGCAAGAAAGACAGCAGAGGCCCAGCTAGGGCTGGCCTCCCAACGAGGAAGGGGTGCCCGTACCCTGAACCCCCTGATGTTCCACATCCTGGCGGTGGCCTATCCGGAGTTGGATGGGCACTTAAAGGCATCACAGCAGCTACAAGGGAGTGAGTACAGATTCTGAATCAAGACTGTGCGTGCGTTAAGGTTTACCTGGGTGGGGGATGTGGGCTGTGGTGCTCTGAAGCACTCAAACCCCAATAGTGTTAGTGGGCATCTACTACTGGGCAAGGTCCTGTGGGTTTCAGGTGTTCAGCTAATGGCGTTAGGCATTGTACCCCATGGGCTGGTGACTATCTTAGTAACTAGTAGTACATGGCCTAGTGCATAGGGCTGCCCTGTGTGTGTTGTATACGCCAACGGTAGTGGTGTTGCTGGCATTGACCAAGTTTATCCTCTGTCTCTCCCCCCCTTTTTGTTTTGTCACCCTGTCCTTGTGTGCATTAGCATCATCTGGCGGAGGAGCAAAGGCACTGATGACGGAGGGAGCTGCATCCCACATGGGCTTGGAGGCCGAATCCACTGACGGTGCGGGCACCAGTGGGACGGAGGGCAAGGGGAGCACCACAAAGGGGACAGGAGGGGACACCACAGACTTCGACTCCTCCTCCGATGGAAGCTCCCTGGCGGTGGCGGATACCTCTGTGCCCACCCCAACAACAGGTACAGCCGCCACCCCCCCTACCAGCACTGTCCTCCCAGCAGCCCCTCAGGGTGTTTCCCATTCCCGCTCACCCAGGAGGGTGAGCATCTCCTGCGCCCCAGGCACCTCAGGCCCTGCCCCAGTCAGCCCTGATGCCCTCAGTGAGGAGGCTATTGACCTGCTGAGATCCCTCACTGTTGGGCAGTCAACCATTCTGAATGACATACAGGGTGTTGAGAGGCATTTACAACCAACAAATGCATACCTGGAGGGCATTCTCTCTGGCATTGCGGCCCAACAGAGAGCATTTCAGGCTCTGGCCTCCGCACTGATGGCAGCCATTGTCTCTGTCTCTAGCCTCCCCCCTCCAACTTCCTCTACCCAGTCCCAATCCTCTCAAACCCAGCCTATCCCAAGCACACCTTCACACCAGCATTCACCCAAATCAACACACAAAAGTGGCTCAGGCAAACACAAGCACTACACTTCATCTCACAGGCACTCACACAAGCACCATCCCCATGCAGACACACCAACATCCACTGCCTCCACTGGGTCCCCCTCCTCCTCATCATCCACCTCCCTCCCAGTAGCGTCTCCTCTCACACCTGCATGCACTACATCCTCATCCACTACCTCCATCACCAGCATGCACATCACAACACACCCCTCACTGGCAGTCACCACCCCCACACATCCCCTGTGTCCTCTCCCAGTGTGTCTGTGACCCCTTCTCCCAAAGTACACAAACAAAAGCACCCACCCACCCAACAGCCATCCACCTCACAACAGCATCCAGCCAATGCATCTGCACTCAAACTCAGCAGACAGACACCTCCTACAACCACTCCCTCTTCCTCCACTCCTAGACCCTTCTCCCTCTTCCCGCCCTAGTGTCCCTAAGAGGATTTGTCTGGTAAACATTGACCTGTCCCTACCCCTCCCCCCCGTCCTTCTCCTCGGGTGAGGGTGGCCAGAACTCAGGCCAGCACCTCAGCCACCAAGTCAACATCCGCTGTGGTTCCTGCAGCTATCAGAGACTCAAAGGGGGCACCCGTCAGCACAGCCAGTGTGCCACTAACCCCTGCCAAAGGCCAAAGCCATTCCGCCACCTGGCAATATGAAGAGGGAGACAGCGCCCAGCAAGGGGGAAGGAGCTAATACCACCCAGCAAAGCCACCTCAAAGACTCCAGCTGCCAGACCCAAGGTCACACCGACATCTGCCAAGGTGAGGAAGGGGCACAAAACACCAGGCAAGGCACTTCAGCCGTCCGAGGCTGCAGGTGAAGGCCTGGTGGCTACCAGCACAACCACCAGCACTGCCACCTGCACCGCGGCCAGCACCTCCAGCAGCCCCACCGCTAGCACCGCGGCAAGCACCACTACTGTCAGCAGCAGCAGCCACAGTGGGCAACTGTCAGAGACTGCAGGAGAAGGGCTAGTGCCTTCCTCCACCACTGGCAGCACCGGCACCTGCACCACAGCCAGCACCGCCACCTGCACCGCCGCTAGAACAGCCGCAAGCACCGCCACCTTCACCGCTGACAGTAGCACCACTAACAGCCGCATCAGCCCCAGTGGGCAGCCATCCGAGGCTGCAGGAAAAGGGCTGGAGCCTCCCTCCACCACTGGTAGCACCCCCAACAGCACCGGCACTACCACCAGTTTGCAGCCAAAGCCGCCGCAGGATGGAGTCTCCCTGGGGATCAGGGAGGACCTCAAAAACATCTACACCATCCTGGTCACCAGGATGTGCTGGCTGACATGGGCAATACCATGAGGGAGGCAGTGGCACAACAATGGGCCCCTCACACTAGCCACACCGAAGAACAGCCCTCCACCTCCGCCGGCGCTAGTGGACAGGAGGCCCCTCCACTGGAACAACAGGCCACCAGCACCCCACCCCCTGCAGAAGGGTAGCCACCCTGCAAATGGTCACTGCAATCCAGGCAGAAGCCAGAGAACATTGCCAAGACCCCCGCCAGGAAATAGGACTCTCCTGATTGTCACCCTTCTGTCCCACTCTGTCGCCCTATCCACCTTGAACTGCCATTACTCCTCTTCCTTTTCCCCATTGGACAATGCACCTGTGATACCAAGAGATTGGACTCTAACTGAACATTCCTCCACCATCACCCCAGCCCATTGCACATCCCCCCCTACGTATGAGCAATTAACTAAACACCCTTGCAACAAATACAAATCTGGAGTCTGTCAAATGATTGAAGTATGTATAAGTATATAAGTACATCATTCTAAAAACATTGCAAGTCATATGTACAGTTATATATACATTGGTATGACCTTTAGTGGGCAGCAGTAAACATATCAGGAGCCAGAGTGGGCCAAAGAGATCTGAAAATAGAGATGCCAAAGGGTACAGTAAGTGGCCATAGACATAGGGAAATCAGGCAGCCATGTACAATGTCCAACAGACAACTGAAAAGGAAAGTGAAGTTACAGTGTCTTACCTGTGTGTCACTGAAAGTACTGCTGTATTATATTACTTCTGTTGTCCACATCTTCTTCCCCTGCCTCCTCTTCCTCACTTTCCACAGGTTCCACCACTACCACAAGACCATCTCCAGGATCATCCTCCTGCAGAAAAGGCACCTGGCGTCTCAAGGCCAGGTTGTGCAACATGCAACGATGATCTGCACACCTTCTTGAGTGAGTAGTACAGGGATACACCTGTCAGATGGAGGCACCGGAACCTGGCCTTCAGGAGGCCAAAGGTTCTTTCAATTATCCTCCTGGTTCACCCATGTGCCTCATTGTAACGTTCCTCAGCCCTGTCCTGGCATTCCTCACTGGGGTCAGTAGCCATGAAAGGTTGGGGTAACCAGGGTCACCTGCAAATATCGAGGGATACCTGTTAGACACACACTAACCCTTAGGGACGACCTCATACCCAGACACCAACTTATACTGGGTGTGGACCTTGGGCTCACCTATTTGCCACACCCGGTGCCTCTGGAGTTGGCCCATCACATATGGGATGCTGCTATTCCTCAAAATAAGGGCATCATGCACAGAGCCAGGATACTTGGCATTCACAAGGGAGATGTACTGGTCTGCCAAACACACCATCTGCACATTCATAGAGTGATAGCTTTTTCTATTCCTGAACACTTGTTCATTTCTCCGGGGGGGACAAATCCAACATGTGTACCATCAATGGCACCAATGATGTTGGGGATTTGTCCCAGGGCATAAAAGTCAGCTTTCACTGTGGCCAAATCCTCCAGCTGGGGAAATAGGATGTAGCTGTGCATGAGTTTCAGCAGGGTCGACAACACTCTGGTCAACACGTTGGAGAACATTGGCTGAGACTTCCCTGATGCCATGGCCACTGTTGTTTGGAAGGAACCACTTGCCAGGAAATGGAGCACTGACAGGACCTGCACCAGAGGGGGTATACCTGTGGGCTAGTGGATAGCTGACATCAGTTCTGGCTCCAATTGGGCACACAGTTCTTGGATTGTGGCCCGATCAAGTCTGTATGTTAGGATGATGTGTCTGTCTTCTTTTGTCGCAAGGTCCACCAGGGGTCTGTACACCAAAGGATGTCACCATCTCATATTCATCCTCAGCATTTGAAGCCTATGGGGGAAAACGGTGAGCAGAGGGTCATATTCACACATCAGTTGAAGTAACAATGTATCTTTACCTTTACAGAACCTGTATGTGAATTCTAGAGTCAGTTGCTGTGCGAATGTCTGCTGTGACACAGTTAGGTGCCATGGCCTGTGCCGCCTTGAAATGGCGGCTGCCTGACCTGTGAGGTGGGACAAGTGGAAATGAAGTAATTCCGCTGGCGTTGTGCACCGTTGCGGTCGGCGGTCGATGACCGCCATGCAACTTCGCTTTGGTTATCATTGGTCCCTATGGGTTCTAGGAGTCAATCGCGATGTACGCCGGCAGTGACGGTACGCACCGCCACGGACATGACCGCCATTTTCTATCTATTCACTCACATGCTACCTGACCTTCAACAGGAGAGGACTTACACTGCAAGTGCTGCTGTGACCTGTGTCAGGAAACGACAATGGCTCATGTGTCTGGGGAAAGGGCCCTTCCTTCACTCCGGAGGAGTGGAGAAACTGGTGGATGGGGTCCTACCCCAGTACGCGTTACTCTACGGTCTTCCAGACAAACAGGTGAGTACACTGTGAGAATGATGCGTTGGGCATGAATGTATGGAGTGCTGTGTGTGTAAGCTACATGTAGGGGGGGGCTGAGGCATCCTGGCCAGACTGCTGCATGTATGGTGTCAATGTATGTGTGTCAGGGAATAGAAGGGATCTGGTGGGCCATGGGTGAGATGGTCTGGACGCTTGACTAATTCCCTTTTCTGCTGTCTTTTCCATGCAGGTCAACACCCATCAGAAAAAGGGTATTTGGCGTGCCATTGCCAAGGAGGTGCAGCCCCTGGGGGTCTTTGCCAGGCGGCGCACTCACTGCCACAAACAGTGGGAGGACCTGCGCCGCTGGTCAAGAAAGACAGCAGAGGCCCAGCTAGGGCTGGCCTCCCAACGAGGAAGGGGTGCCCGTACCCTGAACCCCCTGATGTTCCACATCCTGGCGGTGGCCTATCCGGAGTTGGATGGGCACTTAAAGGCATCACAGCAGCTACAAGGGAGTGAGTACAGATTCTGAATCAAGACTGTGCGTGCGTTAAGGTTTACCTGGGTGGGGGATGTGGGCTGTGGTGCTCTGAAGCACTCAAACCCCAATAGTGTTAGTGGGCATCTACTACTGGGCAAGGTCCTGTGGGTTTCAGGTGTTCAGCTAATGGCGTTAGGCATTGTACCCCATGGGCTGGTGACTATCTTAGTAACTAGTAGTACATGGCCTAGTGCATAGGGCTGCCCTGTGTGTGTTGTATACGCCAACGGTAGTGGTGTTGCTGGCATTGACCAAGTTTATCCTCTGTCTCTCCCCCCCTTTTTGTTTTGTCACCCTGTCCTTGTGTGCATTAGCATCATCTGGCAGAGGAGCAAAGGCACTGATGACGGAGGGAGCTGCATCCCACATGGGCTTGGAGGCCGAATCCACTGACGGTGCGGGCACCAGTGGGACGGAGGGCAAGGGGAGCACCACAAAGGGGACAGGAGGGGACACCACAGACTTCGACTCCTCCTCCGATGGAAGCTCCCTGGCGGTGGCGGATACCTCTGTGCCCACCCCAACAACAGGTACAGCCGCCACCCCCCTACCAGCACTGTCCTCCCAGCAGCCCCTCAGGGTGTTTCCCGTTCCCGCTCACCCAGGAGGGTGAGCATCTCCTGCGCCCCAGGCACCTCAGGCCCTGCCCCAGTCAGCCCTGATGCCCTCAGTGAGGAGGCTATTGACCTGCTGAGATCCCTCACTGTTGGGCAGTCAACCATTCTGAATGACATACAGGGTGTTGAGAGGCA
Source organism: Pleurodeles waltl (assembly GCF_031143425.1). Taxonomy (NCBI): domain Eukaryota; kingdom Metazoa; phylum Chordata; class Amphibia; order Caudata; family Salamandridae; genus Pleurodeles; species Pleurodeles waltl. The sequence goes on from NC_090442.1 coordinate 648,558,324, forward strand.
TTTACAACAAACAAATGCATACCTGGAGGGCATTCTCTCTGGCATTGCGGCCCAACAGAGAGCATTTCAGGCTCTGGCCTCCGCACTGATGGCAGCCATTGTCTCTGTCTCTAGCCTCCCCCCTCCAACTTCCTCTACCCAGTCCCAATCCTCTCAAACCCAGCCTATCCCAAGCACACCTTCACACCAGCATTCACCCAAATCAACACACAAAAGTGGCTCAGGCAAACACAAGCACTACACTTCATCTCACAGGCACTCACACAAGCACCATCCCCATGCAGACACACCAACATCCACTGCCTCCACTGGGTCCCCCTCCTCCTCATCATCCACCTCCCTCCCAGTAGCGTCTCCTCTCACACCTGCATGCACTACATCCTCATCCACTACCTCCATCACCAGCATGCACATCACAACACACCCCTCACTGGCAGTCACCACCCCCACACATCCCCTGTGTCCTCTCCCAGTGTGTCTGTGACCCCTTCTCCCAAAGTACACAAACAAAAGCACCCACCCACCCAACAGCCATCCACCTCACAACAGCATCCAGCCAATGCATCTGCACTCAAACTCAGCAGACAGACACCTCCTACAACCACTCCCTCTTCCTCCACTCCCAGACCCTTCTCCCTCTTCCCGCCCTAGTGTTCCTAAGAGGATTTGTCTGGTAAACATTGACCTGTCCCTACCCCTCCCCCCCGTCCTTCTCCTCGGGTGAGGGTGGCCAGAACTCAGGCCAGCACCTCAGCCACCAAGTCAACATCCGCTGTGGTTCCTGCAGCTATCAGAGACTCAAAGGGGGCACCCGTCAGCACAGCCAGTGTGCCACTAACCCCTGCCAAAGGCCAAAGCCATTCCGCCACCTGGCAATATGAAGAGGGAGACAGCGCCCAGCAAGGGGGAAGGAGCTAATACCACCCACCAAAGCCACCTCAAAGACTCCAGCTGCCAGACCCAAGGTCACACCGACATCTGCCAAGGTGAGGAAGGGGCACAAAACACCAGGCAAGGCACTTCAGCCGTCCGAGGCTGCAGGTGAAGGCCTGGTGGCTACCAGCACAACCACCAGCACTGCCAGCTGCACCGCGGCCAGCACCTCCAGCAGCCCCACCGCTAGCACCGCGGCAAGCACCACTACTGTCAGCAGCAGCAGCCACAGTGGGCAACTGTCAGAGACTGCAGGAGAAGGGCTAGTGCCTTCCTCCACCACTGGCAGCACCGGCACCTGCACCACAGCCAGCACCGCCACCTGCACCGCCGCTAGAACAGCCGCAAGCACCGCCACCTTCACCGCTGACAGTAGCACCACTAACAGCCGCATCAGCCCCAGTGGGCAGCCATCCGAGGCTGCAGGAAAAGGGCTGGAGCCTCCCTCCACCACTGGTAGCACCCCCAACAGCACCGGCACTACCACCAGTTTGCAGCCAAAGCCGCCGCAGGATGGAGTCTAGCCCTGCCTCCATGGACTATCATGCCACCTGGTCCCTGCATATCTCGTGCCTCAGACACCCAGGTGAAGTACTGTGAACTGCCACACCCCAAGTGTTGCATCACTGGGCACAAAGCCCCCTCCAGAACCAGTGGAGATATGCATCCACTCACCTCCTCCTTGGCAGGATGAAGCACACTGGGCACAAAGCCCCCATCCAGAACCAGTGGGGAAAGGCATCCACTCACCCTATCCTTGGCAGGATGAAGCAGACTGGGCACAAAGCCCCCTCCAGAACCAGTGGAGTTATGCATCCACTCACCCCATCCTTGGCAGGTTGAAGCACACTGGCACAAAGCCCCCTCCAGAACCAGTGGATAAAGGCATCCACTCACCCTATCCTTGGCAGGATGAAGCACACTGGGCACAAAGCCCCCTCCAGGACCAGTGGAAGAAGCCATCCACTTGAGAGACTGTGGCCTTGCACTCCCCAAGACCGAGCAGTGGACAATCTACCCACTAGAGAGACTGTGCCCTTGCACTCCCCAGGACCAAGCAGTGGGCAAACCACCCACTTGAGAGACTGTGGCCTTGCACTCCCCAGGACCAAGCAGTGGGCAAACCACCCACTTGAAAGACTGTGGCTTTGCACTCCGCAGGACATCGCTGTGGGCATGGAGCCCCCTCCGGGAGCAGTGGTGTTATTCCACCTTCCGGCTAAGGTGCCCCCCTTCCCTGTCCCCCTGAGGTGCTTGTGTGTTTTCGACCTGATGCCCCTGCAGTGTTCTCTCCGTATTGAGGCAGGAGTCAAGTGTGGGCTTGGACTATGAGTTGTGGCCCAGTGGCCCACAGACATTTTGAGTGGACAATGTACCACCTTATGCACATATTGTGTATTTTTGTAAATACTGTTTTTAAAATTATTATGTATATCTGACTATTTCTAAAATATCACTGATTTGACTCTATTCCTTTTGTCCTTGCGTTCTTCCAGGGGGTTACGGGGTGTAAATGTCATGTTGATGCATGTATTTGTGTGGATGGTGTTGTGAGTGGGGGGGGTGGGGGTGTTGCATGTTGCGTGTGTGTGTTACTCTCTTTTTCCTCCCCCTCCTCTGTGTACTAGGTGCAGTACTCACCGTGGTCATTGCCGCCGGCTTTCGTACTCCTGGTAGATGAGGAGGTAGACCAGCATGGGTAGGACATGCAGCTCGGGCTCCATGGTGTCCTGGTTCTTCCTTGAGTGTTGAGAGGTGAGTGGTTCCCCTTCTGGGTACTGTTTCCGCTGTGCTTTTGATGCCATTGGTACCACCCCGGAAAAGCTGGCGGATGGGCCAGTTGTGATGGGGTGGGCGGTACATTGACTTCTGCCAGGCTGTTGGCGGTTACCGATGCGGTGTTTGTTGCTACCGCCGTGGCGGTCGGAGTTTTAAAGTGGCTGTATGTGTTGGCGGTTTACGCCGTGGTCATGATCCCATATTTTTACCGCCGGCCTGTGGGTGGTATTACTGCCTCTTTAACAACGACTGCCAGGGTTGTAATGAGGGCCTAAGTTTTGGCAAATCACACTTGAAATGTACTCACCTAGGGAGATGACATCTGTACAGTGTGTGTAGTACAGGGACTAACATGACTACAACTCCCAGGAGGCACTGTTCCTGTAACTACAAACATTACCGGAGTGGTATCATGATACTAGACATCTGTAATAAAAAAGATCAAGAAGTGTACTCACCGGGGGGGATGACATTTGTACAGTGTTTGTAGAACAGAGAGTGACATGTCTGCAACTACCAGCATACCTTGGGTCTGTGACTCCAAACAACAGCACAGGATTCACAGGCCCAAATAAACTAGCTGAAATCACTCTAATGCTCTAGACTCCCCTGGGAGGATAGCATTTCTCAAATGCTTAGTAGTAGAGACACAAGCCCATTGATCATTTACAAAAATACCCCTATCTGTCAAATCTCAATTGAAGTCTAAATACCTGGGAGAATACGATTGGTAGAGGGTGTGTAGTAAAGGGATTGGGTTGACTATGCTCACAATAGGTATTGTTTCTGTCACTCCAACCAACAGACCAGTGCACTCCTGTCCAAATACACCTGTTTATTAACTCTTAAATGAAGTGCACGCACCCGGGGGATGACATCTATCCAGTGTGTGAAGTACAGGACTGGGCTGACTACAGCTCCAAATAAACCTTTTTTCTGTCACTCTAACCCCCAGAACAATGTACTCCTGCCCAAATACACCTGTTTGTTAACCCTCAAATGAAGTCTACTCACCTGGGGGGATACCATCTGTCTAAGCGTGTGAAGTACAGCACCTAGGCTGACTACAGTTCACAATAGGCCCCGTATATGTCATTCCAACCACCAGACCAGTGTTCTCGTCTAGAAATACCCTCATTAGGTAACCCACAAAGGAAGTGTACCCACTTGGGAGCACAGCATTTGTCAAGTTGGGTGGGAAGTAGAGGGAATCACATGAATGGCAAGGCCAAGAGGCACTGTTTCTGAAACTACAAACACAAGCCCAGTGCTCACTTGCCAATATACCCCCCTGTTTGTGAAATGCTATTTGAAGTTCACTCACCTTTGACAGTAAAATTTGTCAAGTGCAGACCTGACTGCAACTCCCAGCAGGCCCTGTAACTGTTACTTCAAACACCAGACCACTGGTTACTTTTGCTTGCTAACTGTCAATTGTTGTTTACGCACTTGGGAGTGACCTAGATACAGATCATGCTCAACTTAGAGATTTGTCTGCCTACCTAGCTCCGTCTTGACATGCTAACCCAAGATGAAGCTAGTGAAGACAGGAAAGACACCGTACCCAGTTTGCCAAACAATGAGCCCCAAGGCCTCAAGATGCATCACCAGAATAATATTGACAGGAGACATATTCACACTCACTCATCACATGATCACTCCAGTCACATGTACAACAAACTCATGCCTCTGCCTGCATCTCAATCAACAAAGTGGCCAAACCCATATCCTGCACAGCCACTGTCTTGCCTGCTCTGGTGGTAAGATGCCATTACCAGGCCATCCTTCAAAGTACAAATGAGCTGCACATCACATCAGCTTCTTGGGTCAAAATGAATTTGCAGACTTCACGTCAAAACATCCAATACTACTTGTCACTTTGTACAATTGGATGACCTACAACTTAACTTTGAAGAAGGTCTCGGCTTAATGTAACACTGAACTGTTGCAGGTAGATGTCACAATACAACTAGTAACATTGTACGTTTCACATCAACAGGTCGACCTGTCACTGGACACACAGAGTACCTAACAAAACAATAAGGTGAGGAACAGGAGCAATTACTTCATAAATCATTCCTCAAACAAACACCACACAAATGTGTTTGCGAAATGCAACAATCAATTTGCATGAAAAGTTCATCACATCTTTGAACAATAAATTCCAAAATCTAGCAATCATGTAATTTGTATTCTGTTTTGTATTTATTGTAACATACAATTGTTTTGATATAGTACAACCATTCATCAATCTTCATTCTCATAAAAACAATGTTATTCATACATTTCCATGTATAACATTTACCATCCATTTGTTCATAGCATTGTTCAGCCTATCAAAACCATGATTCTCTTGGACTGAATTGTCTATTGGTGGTTATGCAATGCAATTCCCAAACAATAATCCACGCATCAGGTAGCCATATACAAATAAATGTTTTAGACCTGACAGCCTTAGGGTGGTCTTCCCCCAAACATTTGCCTGCCTCTCTCCATTTTTCTGACCTCATTGTTACTGGTTTTAGGACTCTGCGCTTGTTACCACTGCTGACCAGTACTAAAGTGCATTGCTCTCTTCCCTAAGCATAGTAACATTGGTTCCTACCCAATTGGCATATTCAATTTACCTCTAAGTCCTTAGTAAAGTGCACTACATGTGCCAGGGCCTGTAAATTGAATGCTACTAGTGGGCCTGCAGCACTGATTGTGCCAACCACATAAGTAGCCCATTAACCATCTCAGGCCTGCCATTGAACGGCCTGTGTGTGCAGTTTCACAGTTTTCTACATATAGGTCACCCCTAAAGTAGGCCCTAGGTAGCCAATAGGTCAGGGTGCTATGTAAGTAAAAGGCGTGACATGTATGTATCTGTTTTATATGTCCTGGCAGTGGAAAACTCACAAATTAGTTTTCCACTACTGTGAGTCCTGGTCCTCTCATAGACTAGCATTAGAACTCATACTTTTAAGTGGTAGATTCTGATCTGAAAGGAGTAGCCCTTTCATATTTAGTATGGCCAGAATGGTAAAAGAAAATCCTGCTTAATGGTGAAGTTGGAATTAATAGTACTATTTTAGAAATGCCACTTTTAGAAAGTGGGCATTTCTCTGCACTTACTGCCATCTCTGCCTTAAATCCAAGTCTGGTCTGTGCTTGTTGACAGCTAACCTTGTGCATTCCACCCAGACAGCCATAAACACATGACACTCAGTCACATCTGCATTCATCTGCATACTGAATGAGTCTCCCGGGACAGGAAGGTGGAGGGACTCGCTTTTATACTTCAAAGGCCAGTGGCCTGTCCTCACACAAAGGACTGATAACCCCCCACAGGGATCCTGGCAGACAGGACTTGGCTAAATAGGAAACTTGTGACTTCAAAACCACTCTTTGAAGTTTCCCCCATTTCAACTGCATTTTTGGGCACATAAGCTGGGTCTTTGACCCCATCAAATCAGACACTTCTGGACCTGCATCTGGACAACGTCAGAAAGACTGCCTGGCTGCCCAAAGGACTCATCTGGACTACTTTGCTTAAGGACTATTTTCCTGCTTGTTGCCCTGCTGCCTGGTGCTCCTGATTCTGCTGGAAGGACGCTGCCTTCCTCCAAAAGTGCTCTCCAAGGACCTGGATTGAGCTTGCCTCCCATTTCTGAAGTCTCAGGGCCAACAAAGACTTCACTCCTTCAGGAAATCCTTGTGTGTCGGAAAATCGATGCAACACCTGCAGAAATCAACGCAGCACCTGCATTGTAGCTGTAAAATCACCACACTGTGGACCGGAACGATGCAGTGACAGTCTAACAACTGGAAATCTGATGCAGCGCATGCCTTGCGGCTGAAATTTTGCCGCATGTCCTACCAGATCGATGCAGCACCTGCTCCTTCTACCAGCATGTCAAGGATTTTCAACGCACTGTCCCTGGACGTCGAAATATCCACAGATGGCAGTGAGGAACAAAGGCTGCACTCCTGGAATCTGATGCATCACCTTGCAGCGTGGAAAGAAACAATGCATTGTCTGTGCCCCCCCCAAAAATCTGACGTAGTGCCTTATTTTTCAACACATCTCCTCCCCCGAGGACTCCGTGCATCGTTATTTTTTATGCATCCCAGGTACTGTGTGTTATAAGGATACAACCACTGATTCTTAAGGGTTGAGACACTTTTAAACCTTATAAAAGTGAAATCTCGACTTTAGCATATTGGATTTATGTTGTTTTGATCTTATTGTATTCAGCTAAATATTATCTATTTTACTAAACCTGTGCGGTGTATTTTTGTGGTGTTTTCACTGTGTTACTTTATGAGTAATTGCTCAAATAGTTTACACATTGCCATCTACGTTAAGCCTACCTGCTCTGTGCAAACTACTAGAGGGTGAAAACAGGATGATTTGGTTTGTGTTGTGACTTACCTTGACTAGGATTGTGGTCACTACTTTGACAGGGTGCATACCTCTGCCAACTAGAGACCCAATTTCTAACACACAAGTATTTCTTTAGGTGTCTAAGCTTATTTAAACTGCTTGAGCATCAATCTTCAAAAATTGTCATTTTTTTTCATCTGGCTCCTTGACAAAACTAGTGTTGCTGTGTTTTGGCCTGTGTAATTTACTGGCTTCAGGTGGCAGCATTGCTGCTGGCTCGATTACAAGCTGGCGACAATGCTGCTTCCACTTTCCCACTGGGCTGACTGGCGAAAACCTTGATTTTCCACCCGTCAGTCCAACAGGAAAGTCATAACAGGGACGGCAGGGAAGTCACCACTACAGCAGCGGCCACCCTGTCGGGAGTTTGGCGAACAGGTGTTCACACCCACCAAAGTCATAATCTGGCTCTCAGTCTTACTAACATGTTTCTGCACTTTATAGTGGCATTCTTCCGCATGTAAACAAATATCAAGATTTTGGCCCTCATTACAACCCTGGCGGTAAATCCTGCTTTCCGCCATGCCGAAGACCACCAACATACCATTGCGGTGGAGGAATTCCGCTTTAGGTATTACGACCCACATCTCGGAATCCGACACAATGCAGACACCCACACAAGTCCGCCACACCAAAGGTCAGTGATAAACTGGCAATAGCAAAACCTACACCCTCACGCCAACAAGAATATGCCCACACTATCACGACCCAAGAATCAAAGCAGCGGTCTTTCAACCGTGGTAATCCATTGGCGGTACACACCGTCGCACTCAAAATACACACACATTTACAAAACACAACCACATTGGACAATTCGAAATACACACACCTGATACACATACATACACCACACCCACAAGAGAGAGATTATCAAACACAACACCAGCATCCACAGACACACAACACCATCACTCATACAACATCCATGCACTTCAAACAACACACACCAACACATCCCCCGACACATCACAACGGACAGCACCTCACACACATCACCCACACCACATCATGGCCCCACAAAGACACACCAGGTTTTCTGAGGAGGAGCTCAGGGTCATGGTGAAGGAAATCATCTAGGTCGAGCCACAGCTTTTCGGATCACAGGTGCAGGACACCTTCCAGCACACCTCCATTGTAAGGAAGATGGAGCTATGGCGGAGAATCGTCGACAGGGTCAACGCAGTGGGAGAGCATCCAAGAACACGGGATGACATCAGGAAGAGGTGGAACGACCTACGGTGGAAGGTGCGTTCAGTGGTATCATGACACCAGATTGCTGTACAGAGGACTGGCGGTGGACCCCCCTCCCCCCACAACTAACAACATGGGAGGAGCAAGTCTTGGCAATACTGCATCCTGAGGGTCTTGCAGGAGTAGTAGGAGGACTGGTCTCTGGTAAGTCATATTTTTACTATGATATCCCCCACCCCTCCTGCATGCCATCACATACCCCACCCTTACCCTCACTCCCACCCCACCATCATTTCACATATGTCCCACTATCACAACCCACACATCCCAATATCAAGGCCCTGCATGCAACACCTATGCATGGACAACCATCACCAAAGCATGTCCAGTACAGATACCCATACAGACCCCAAACCAACTATCACAAAAGGGCAAACACAATTATACAAGCACAGGAGTAGAGGGTACCTCACCCAATGCACAATATGGCACACACAGATACTAAAACTATGCATTTATAGCCCAACAAGACCCATACCCAAAGTCACCGGACAGGAGGTGCCAGACATATCCAGTCCCCCCACAGAAGAGGCCCACAGTGATGACAGCAGCTCTGCACGCCTGGATCAAGATGACCAGCCCGGCCCATCAGGGACCTCTGGACAGTCGGTTCCCCTGCCATTGTCACAAGCCACCACAGACCCTCCCCCCTCAGGAAACACCATCAGAGCACCCACCCAGCGGGTCCATCCCTCTGTCCCCAGGACAAGTCAATCAGCAGTGAGTCCACCACTACAGGGAACCCAGGCAAACCTACCAACCCAAGAAAATCAGGGACCTGGGTTCAATGGCAGTGGGCACACGGTTCAGGGGACAGAGGCACAGGATAACAGGGAATCTGGGAGGACTGCTGTGCGGCAGGGGGAGGACAGGGAACCGACACTCCACGAGGAACTCTCCAACATCATAGGAGCATACCACCATTCCCAGGAGACCATGGGCATGTTACGGGCCAAGTTTCAGGAGACCCAGCGGCTACAGGAGGAACACTACCTGGGGATCAGGGAGGACTTGAAGTCCATTAACATTACCCTGGTCACCATTGCACCGGTGCTGGCAGACCTTGTCAACACCATGAGGGACACAGTGGGACACAAACGGGCCCCTGACACTAGTCTGGATGATGAACAGCCCTCCACCTCCACCTGTGCTAGTGGACAGGAGGCACCGCCACAGGACCAACAGGCCACCAGCACCCCACCCCCTGCAGAAGGAGAACCACCCCACAAACGGTCCCTGAGATCCAGGAACAAGACATAGATCATTGCCAAGACCCACGCCAGGAAATAAAACCCTCCTGAATGTCACCCTTCTGTCCCACTTTGTCACCCTGTCTACCTTAAACTGCCATTGCTCTACTTCCTATGTCCATTGGACAATGCACCTGTGAGACCAACAGACTGGACTCTGCCATGGACATTCCTCCACCATCACACCAGCCCATTGCACATCCCCTCCACTTATTAGCACAGAAATAAACACCCTTTGAATCATAAAACAATTTGAAGTCAGTCTGTGCTTTCACAAATGTGTAATTGTAACATCTCTGAAATATAGCAATGTCAATGTACTTGTTCACATACCAATGTTACACAGCTGTAGGCCAGTAGTGAACATAGCGGAGGGCACAAATTGGGACCCAGATCTGTCCTTGGCATGATGAAGCACTCTGCGCACAATGCCTCCTCCAGAACCAGTGGAGATTCACATCCACTACCTCAGTCCTTGGCAGGATGTAGCACTCTGGGCACAAAGCCCCCTCCAGAACCAGTGGAGACTGTTATCCACTTGTGAGACTGTGGCTTTGCGCTCCCCAGGACCAAACAGTGGGCAAACCACCCACTTGAGAGACTTGAGAGACTGTGGCTTTGCACTCCCCAGGATAAGGAAGTGGGCAAACCACCCACTTGAGAGACTTGTGAGACTGTGGCTTTGCACTCCCAGGACCAATCAGTGGGCATGGAGCCCCCTCGTGGAGCAGTGGCGTCATTCATTCATCCGGCTGAGGTGCCCCTCTTCCCCCTCCCCCTGAGTTGCCTGTTTATTTTTGATCTGATGCACCTGCAGTGTTCTCTCTCCGTTTCAAGTCAGGTATCTTGTGTGGGCTTCGCCCATGCATTTTGAGATACTGATCCACGGACAATGATTTCAATAATAACCGGACTTGTGTAGTTGGTGTACATATTTGTATGTAGTGATATTTGAATTTGCCCTATCTGATATTTGATTGATTACACTTGTTACAATCATTTCCTTTTGTCCTTGCGTTCTTCCAGTGGGTGACGGGGTGTATTTGTAATGTTGCAGCATGTATTTGTGTGTTTGGTGTTGTGGGTGAGGGTGGGGGGTGTTGCATGTTGCGTATGTGTGTCAATCTCTTTCCCCCCCCCTCCCCTGTGTGCTCGGTGCAGTACTCACCATCGTCATCTTTTCTGCTCCTGATACAAGAGGAAGTAGACCAGCATGGGCAGGACCTGTAACTCGGGCTCCATGGTGTCCTGGTTGTTCATAAAGTGTCGAAAGGTAAGTGGTTTCCATTCCAAGTCCTGTTTCCGCCATGCTTTTGATGTCGTTGGTACCGCCCCGGAAAAGGTGGCAGATAGGCGTGTTGTAATACAGGGGATGGATCCTTGTGTTCCGCCTGTCTGTTGGCGGTTACCGCTGCGGTGTTAATTTCTACTGCCGTGGCAGTTGGAGTGTTAAAGTGGCTGTCTATGTTGGCGGTTTCCGCCATGGTCGTGATTCCATTTTATTTCCGCCGGCCTGTTGGCGGTATTACCGCTGCTTTAACACCGACCGCCAGGGTTGTAATGAGGGCCTTTGTGTCTACACATGTATTATAAGGGTGTTTTTGTAGATGACAGGTTCTGCATTTATGTAAATAAACCAAACCTGATTTTTTTTTGTATTTTAATTGGTATGTTTTTAGATTGTAGAACGACATATCAGCCATATGTCCTGGTGAAGCTAGTAACTTATGCAGGCCGAAATACATCGACACGAGTTGTGTCAAGGAGCCAGATCAAAAACATGGCAAATTTTTGAAGATTGATGCTCTAGCAGTTTACATTTTTTGAGAATTCCATTGCATAACCATGAGTGGACAATTCACTACAAAAAATATCATGGGTTTTATATGCTGAACAATGCTATGAACTAATGAATGGTAAACGTTATATATGGAAATGTATGAATAATAACATTGTTTTTTATGAGAATGAAAACTGATGAATGGTTGTTCTTATATCAAAACATTTGTGTGTTACAATAATATACAAAACTGAATACACGCCTACTAGATTTTGGAATTTATCGTTGAAAGATGTGATTAACTTTTTATTCATATTGACTGTTGCATCTCTCAAACACATTTGTGTGGTGTTTGTTTGAGGAATGATTTATGAAGTAATTGATCCTGTTTCTCACCTTCTTGTTTTGTTAGGTAGTATTTCTTGTTCCAGAGAAACAGTGAATATAGGGGTACCCCTTTGTTATTTTGTCACTGGACACTCAGAGGCCACAGAGGAGACTGCCCCCCCCCCAATATGAAACCCTCAGTGAGGACAGCACTCCTGGACTGCTGGACCTGGTGGACGCCCCTGGCTCATCTGTGCAACCTAGTCAGGCGGCTACAGTGAGTCTCACAGTGCTCACATCCACACCTCCCAGCCCGGTTGCCTCAACATCACATGCAGCCATTTGCCCCCTAACCTGTGTACCAAGCACAGTGCCAACAATCTCATGCCACTCAGTCCTGGATCTTGAGTTGTGGTGCAACACTTCAGACAATGAGGGTCCTGGAACAAGTGGGAGAGGGCAACCTGTTGCAAGCGTACAGGCCGTGGGGGTGGCACGCATGAGAAGGGTGCTGTGGGCCAGTGGGGTGAGGCCACTGGGGCTGCCATCAGACAGGACTCCATCGGCTACGTCTTGGGGGTCTATCAGGACTCCCAAGGCATGATGGGTCAGGTACTGATTGAACTCCAGGAAATGAAGCAGCTACAGAGGGACATTTATTGTGACATGCAGGAGCAATGAGAGGCCCAGAACACCAGCATGGCCTCCCTAACAGAGGTGTTGAGGGATATCAGCACCACCCTGGACAGGGCTATTCAATATCATTTCACCCCTTCCTTTGATGTAGCAACACTAGGACCACCAACATCGGTGCCAGGCATTGGAAGGGAGGTCCTGCCAGAGGAACCCCTAGCTCCAGACACCCCTGCCTCTGTAGCAGCCTATCCACCCTTCAAGCGGGGATGTCCTGCAAGGAATCCAGGAGGTGCAGATTGCAAGACACCCACCACTGCCAGCAACTGACCTCTTCCTAAGGGACCTCCTTTCTGTGCCACACATTTACTCAGTTGATTTTTCCTGAACCACCTACCTAGGAGTACTCTGGACTTTGGACTCCTATTGGTGTGGCATCTACTCGGTTGATTTCATCCACCATGACTGACCCCTACACTTCACATTTAAGTTCATGTCTGTCCACAATTTATGTTTTGCACTAGCATTGTAATAAATTCACCCTTCACAAACTTGTTGTCTGCTTGCTTAGTTTTCACTAATTGCTATGTAGAGCTGTAAACTATGTGGATCATATGATGAGAACACAAGCTACTTGTGCAAGGAGGGATGTGTCACAGGTCCACAGTGTCTGGTGAGGACCATAATCATTACACACCAACACATTAGCTCAAGTGTCTGGTCACTGAAAGAAATGTAATTCCAGAGTAAAGCACATAGGCTGTCCATATGTCTGGTCTTTTAGAAACAATATTGTGTAACTCATTCTCAGTTATTGTACATATCCCAAGGTACAGCCCCCTAGACCACAGAGGAAAGGGATTTGCCAGACATTGACCCGTAGAATAGGCAAACATGGAGGTTTTCCAACACCACATAATCCAAGATACAGACAGATGGCAGTGCAGTAGTCCCTGATCACAGGCCCATCATGATCCAGTTACCAAGCATCTGGTGGTATGACACACACATATGTCAGTGATGTGAAACAGGCACTGTGGCATGTAATGATGAAACACATCAACAGCTACAAATTAGCCATGCAAAAAGTGTTTTGCCACTGTAAAGGAAAAAGTACCTGTCTGTCTTCTATGACATCGTGTCATGCCCATATGATGACAGACAGGATGCAAGTGGTCCATGCATAGCACATACAACAAGTCCAATGGGCACTTCTGACCTTCCATGAAGACACTGTGCAAGCTGTCTTAACACAGCTTTCCTACACCCACACTATGTGACCTACATTACCTGGAACAATCCATGTCCACTTCGTCTGTCCTAACAGCATCGCTAACCTGCCAGTGTCACAACTCTGAAATGCCCACATGAGGATGTCATAGTGAAGTTAGTTCAACAAAGACAAAACAAGTATCGGCTTGGAATCACAACCATGACACAAATCACATTTCAAGCAACTTGGAAAACACTTACATTGTAGGGATACAAACACTCACAAAGCAACATTCTCGCAGTGGGGATGAGTCAAACACAAATTAATTAAACTGCCTTCAGCAGGGTATTGCAGAGTGTCATCTCCTTAGCTTTTTTGTATAAAACAAACTCCACACATTCTCACAACTACAGTCCATTGTACATCATAGTCATATCATCACAGGACATACTTACACTCATAAAGAGTAGCTGTTGATGAGATATTCCTGGAAGTCACCCCCTTCCTCTTCACCACTGTCATCCTCACTTGGAATTTCAGGAGTCTCACCTGGTGGCGCTGCAGGCTCCCCCTTCTCTGGGATGTATGAGATGTTCATACGCAGGGCAAGGTTGTGGAGCACGCAACGTGCCACAGTGATCTTTCACACTTTCTCAGGTGAGTAGAGGAGGGCTCCACCTGTCCGATCAAGGTACAGAAATCTGGCCTTTAGGAGCACAAAAGCGCACTCCACGACCCTGCTTGTTCTTCCATGGGTCTCATTGAAGTGAACTTCTCCTGGCGTAGTTGGATACCTTAGTGATATCAATAACCAAGGACGTTTGGGATATGCTCTGCTAAGGAATGGGACATATTTGCATCAATGAGTCTCACACTTCATGATTGTAGCACCCGATATTGCACACACAGAAACAGTACAGACGTGACTTACCAACCAGCCAGGCCCTCTCTGGTCACAGTTGTGACATCGCTGGGGTATGGTGCTTTTCTGCATAATGAAGGAGACATGGACTGCACCCGGATAATGGGCACACACATGTGAAATGAAGAGATCTGCCAAACAGACTACTTGCATGTTGATGAAATGGAAGTTCTTTCTTTTCTAATAGACTTGCTCATTGGCACGCAGTGGCACCAAGCTAACATGTGTGCCATCAATGGCTGCCACCACATGTGGAAGGTGTGCAAAACTATAAAATTCAGCCTTTGCATTGGCTAAATCCCTCAACACCAGACTGAACATAGGTTGGGACAGGCCACCACACAGGGCCTTTGTATGTTTGAATGACCCTGTGTCCAGGAAATGCAACACTGACATGACTTGTACAATGGGTGGTATGCTGGTTGGATAACTAATAGCAGACATCAGATCTGGCTACAACTGACAACACAAGTCCTCTATTGTTCGCCTATCCAGGCGGCACAACATTATGATGTGGCGATGCTCCATTGTCTGCAGGTCTGGCAGTGGATGGTAGACAGGAGGTTGACGCCTCCTCCCTTTACCTGGGTGTCTGTGATGTAACATTAGTCAGTGTGTCCACAGCAACCTACATGGTGCATGCCAAGTTTATCATGTGACATAGCATTTCAGATTGCATAGACATGGCACCCAGTACACATCCCAGCTCGCAACTACACAAGAGTCACATGTGACCCACATGTCTTCACACACATGTGTCCACTACATGGTATTGGACTTTGTACGATATAACTGCCCCTCAAAATGTGATTGCGTCCCCCAAGTGCAAAGAAATACCATCTGCACTGCTGTTTAATGCCATCCGTGTCCTACAATATGCTAAAATGTTGTTTGATGAGAAGGACCTACTTGACAATACAACATAGTGTATGTATGTATGTATGTATATGAGCTTATATCACATGATTTTAGGGTGTGAGACAGTTCAGCATTTCATGCTGCCAAAATGGTGGCTGCCTGACCTACTCCACTGGACATTGGGAATATTTTTGGCACATTGTCACTAAAATAAAGTACTTTTATTTTTAGTAACTCTGAGTATTGTGTTTCTTATGATATAGTACCTATATGATATAAGTGGTATAGTAGGAGCTATGCATGTCTCCTAGTTCAGCCTAAGCTGCTCAGCTATAGCTACCTCTATCAGCCTAAGCTGCTAGAACACTACTAATCTACTAATAAAGGATAACTGGACCTGGCAAAAGGTGTAAGTACCATCAGGTACCCACTATAAGCCAGGCCAGCCTACTATACAGGGAGTGCAGAATTATTAGGCAAATGAGTATTTTGACCACATCATCCTCTTTATGCATGTTGTCTTACTCCAAGCTGTATAGGCTTGAAAGCCTACTACCAATTAAGCATATTAGGTGATGTGCATCTCTGTAATGAGAAGGGGTGTGGTCTAATGACATCAACACCCTATATCAGGTGTGCATAATTATTAGGCAACTTTACAAAAAACAAATATATACCCATTTCAATTATTTATTATTACCAGTGAAACCAATATAACATCTCAAAATTCACAAATATACATTTCTGACATTCAAAAACAAAACAAAAACAAATCAGTGACCAATATAGCCACCTTTCTTTGCAAGGACACTCAAAAGCCTGCCATCCATGGATTCTGTCAGTGTTTTGATCTGTTCACCATCAACATTGCGTGCAGCAGCAACCACAGCCTCCCAGACACTGTTCAGAGAGGTGTACTGTTTTCCCTCCTTGTAAATCTCACATTTGATGATGGACCACAGGTTCTCAATGGGGTTCAGATCAGGTGAACAAGGAGGCCATGTCATTAGATTTCCTTCTTTTATACCCTTTCTTGCCAGCCACGCTGTGGAGTACTTGGACGCGTGTGATGGAGCATTGTCCTGCATGAAAATCATGTTTTTCTTGAAGGATGCAGACTTCTTCCTGTACCACTGCTTGAAGAAGGTGTCTTCCAGGAACTGGCAGTAGGACTGGGAGTTGAGCTTGACTCCATCCTCAACCCGAAAAGGCCCCACAAGCTCATCTTTGATGATACCAGCCCAAACCAGTACTCCACCTCCACCTTGCTGGCGTCTGAGTCGGACTGGAGCTCTCTGCCGTTTACCAATCCAGCCACGGGCCCATCCATCTGGCCCATCAAGACTCACTCTCATTTCATCAGTCCATAAAACCTTAGAAAAATCAGTCTTGAGATATTTCTTGGCCCAGTCTTGACGTTTCAGCTTGTGTGTCTTGTTCAGTGGTGGTCGTCTTTCAGCCTTTCTTACCTTGGCCATGTCTCTGAGTATTGCACACCTTGTGCTGTTGGGCACTCCAGTGATGTTGCAGCTCTGAAATATGGCCAAACTGGTGGCAAGTGGCATCGTGGCAGCTGCACGCTTGACTTTTCTCAGTTCATGGGCAGTTATTTTGCGCCTTGGTTTTCCCACACGCTTCTTGCGACCCTGTTGACTATTTTGAATGAAACGCTTGATTGTTCGATGATCACGCTTCAGAAGCTTTGCAATTTTAAGAGTGCTGCATCCCTCTGCAAGATATCTCACTATTTTTGACTTTTCTGAGCCTGTCAAGTCCTTCTTTTGACCCATTTTGCCACAGGAAAGGAAGTTGCCTAATAATTATGCACACCTGATATAGGGTGTTGATGTCATTAGACCACACCCCTTCTCATTACAGAGATGCACATCACCTAATATGCTTAATTGGTAGTAGGCTTTCGAGCCTATACAGCTTGGAGTAAGACAACATGCATAAAGAGGATGATGTGGTCAAAATACTCATTTGCCTAATAATTCTGCACTCCCTGTAGTGTTGTATATTTCAGACTATGGCCCTCATTACAACCCTGGCGGTCGGTGTGAAAGCGGCGGTATTACTGCCAACATGCCGGCGGAAAAAAAATGGGATTATGACCACGGCGGAAACCGTCAACATAGACAGCTACTTTAACACTCTGACCGCCACGACGGTACAAACAAACAGCGCGGCGGTAACCGCCAACAGACAGGCGGGAGACAATGTACCGCCCACCCTATCACAAGATGCCAATCCGCCACCTTTTCCGGGGCGGAATGAACACAAACAAAAACACGGTGGAAACAGTACACAGAAGGGGAAATCACTCACCTCTCCACACCACACGAGGAACTAGGACGCCATGGAGCCAGAACTGCAGATCCTGCCGGCGATGGTCTTCCTGCTCCTCTATCAGGAGCTCCAGAGACGGCGGCGACGACCACGGTGAGTACTGCACCTACAACACAGGGGAAGGGGGAGGGAAAAGAGAGTGACACACACACATGCAACACGCAACACACAACACCCCCACCCCCACCCTTAACCACAACACTATACACACAAATACATGCTGCAACATTACATTTACACCCCCTCATCCCCCTTCAATAACGCAAGGACAAAAGTAATTGATTTGAACGATTGTAATCAATAAAAATCCAGTAGTCAAAACTCTAAATACAGTATATACAATTATGTATACCAACTACACAAGTCTGGATAGTGGTGGGGCACCTCAGCCTGATGAACGCACGACACCAGTGCTTCACGAGGGGGCTCCATGCCCACTGATGTATCCTGAGGAGTGCAAAGCCACAGTCTCTCAAGCCTTTTCAGTGGGTGGCTTGCCCACTGCTTTATCCTGGGGAGTGCCAAGCCACAGTATCACAAGTGGATGCCTTTCTCCACTGATTGTGGAGGGGGCTTTGTGCCCAGAGTGCTTCATCCTGCCAAGGACAGAGGTAGTGGATGCCTTTCTCCACTGGTTCTTGGGGGGGGCTTGGTGCCCAGAGTGCTTCATCCTGCCAAGGACAGAGGTAGTGGATGTGATACTCCACTGGTTCTGGAGGGGGCTTTGTGCCCAGAGTGCTTCATCCTGCCATGAACAGAGGTAGTGGATGGGATACTCCACTGGTTCTGGAGGGGGCTTTGTGCCCAGAGTGCTACATCCTGCCAAGGACAGAGGTAGTGGATGGGATACTCCACTGGTTCTGGAGGGGGCTTTGTGCGCTCAGAGTGCTTCATCCTGTCAAGGACAGAGGTAGTGGATGTGCTACTCCACTGGTTCTGGAGGGGGCTTTGTGCCCAGAGTGCTTCATCCTGCCAAGGACAGAGGTAGTGGATGCCTTTCTCCACTGGTTCTGGAGGGGGCTTTGTGCCCAGAGTGCTTCATCCTGCCAAGGACAGAGGTAGTGGATGCCTTTCTCCACTGGTTCTGGAGGGGGCTTTGTGCCCAGAGTGCTTCATCCTGCCAAGGACAGAGGTAATGGATGTATCTCTTCACTGGTTCTGGAGGGGGCTTTGTGCCCAGAGTGCTTCATCCTGCCAAGGACAGAGGTAGTGGATGTATCTATCCACTGGTTCTGGAGGGGGCTTTGTGCCCAGAGTGATTCATCCTGCCAAGGACTGAGGTATTGGATGTATCTCTCCACTGGTTCTGGAGGGGGCTTCATCGGACGAATGACCACTGGGGATGGCAGCCATGTCTGCGGGGGTGCCACTGGTTCAGGATGTTGCGGGGCCGCTGGCGGTGCTTGCAGTGGTGTCAGTAGCGGCGGTGCTGGCTGCGGGCTCAGTTGCGGCAGTGCTGGCGGCAGGCTCTGTGGCGGTGGTGCTGGCGGCGAGCTCAATGACAGTGGTGCTGGCGGCGGGCTCTATGGCGGTGGTGCTGGTGACGGGCTTAATGACAGTGGTGCTGGTGGCGGGCTCTGTGGTAGCAGTGCTGGCTGCGGGCTCTGTGGCAGCGGTGCAGGTGGCGGGCTCAATGACAGCGGTGCTGGCGGCCGGGTCTGTGGTGGTGCAGGTGGCAGTGCAGGTGGCAGTCTTCTCCGCCGTACAGGTTGGCGTGGATGTGGACAGAAGGTGTGACACTGGTCCCTCAGTCAGTGCCACCATGCCCTCTCCTGACCTGCCCTTCAGTTTCTGGCCCTTCCCCACCCTTGATGGTGGCGCAGCTGTCTTGCCACTATCGCCTTTTGTTTTTCCTGAGCCCTTGGTGGCAGGTGTTTTCTGCTTTTCCTCCAGGATGTGGGCAACTTTTTCAGTTTTGCAGGTGGCGGAATGTCCTTGCCCTCGCTGTGGCACACTGGCAGCCCTGATGGTTGGCGCACTCCAATAGCCCGGAGTTGCTGGCACCACTGTGCCTGGGGATGTGGTGGCTGAGGTGCTGGGTTGGGACCTGGATAGCCTGGCCCTAGGGGACGGAGGGGGGGAGGTGTAGGGAAGAGGTCAATATTAGCCAGGAAAAGTTTTTTAGACACACTGGGATGGGTAGTTGGAGGGGGTTTCGGAGTGGAGGTAGAGGTAGTGGTTGTAGGAGGTGTATGTCTGTTGAATTTGGGTGAAGGTGCATGGGCTGGAGGCTGTTGTGAGGTGGATGGCTGTTGGGTGGGTGTGTGTCTGTGTTTGTGTAGTTTGGGAGGAGGGCTCACAGACACACTGGTAGAGGACACAGGGGATGTGTGAATGGTAGTGGGGGTGGTGAGTGCACGTGAGCGGTGTGTGGTGATGGGCGTGCTGGTGATGGAGTTAGTGGCTGAAGATGTAGTACATGCAGGTGTGAGTGGAGACGAGACTGGTAGGGAGGAGGGGGACGTGGAGGCGGGGGACACAGTGGAGGCAGTGGATGTTGGTATGTCTGTATGGGTATGATGCTTGTGTGAGTGCCTGTGGGATGTGTGGTGCTTATGCTTGCCTGAGCCACCCTTGCGTGTTGATGTGTGTGCATGCTGGTCTGATGGTGTGCTTGGGATAGGCAGAGGTACAGGGGATTGGGTCTGGGTGGAGGAAGTTGGAGGGGGAGGCTGGGCACAGGGACAATGGCTGCCACCAGTGCTGAGGCCAGAGCCTGAAATGCTCTCTGTTGGGTTGCCTGGCCAGAATGAATGCCCTCCAGGTATGCATTTGTTTGTTGCAAATGCCTCTCAACACCCTGGATGGCATTCACAATGGTAGACTGCCCAACAGTGAGGGTTCTCAGGAGGCCAATAGCCTCCTCACTGAGGGCAGCAGGACTGACTGGGGCAGGGCCTGACGTGCCTGGGGTGAAGGAGATGCCCACCCTTCTGGGTGAGTGGGCACGGGACACACGCTGAGGGGCTGCTGGGAGGGCAGTGCTGGTAGGAGTGGTGGCGGCTGTACCTGTTGATGCGGGGGGCACAAAGGGGCCCGCCACCGCAAGTGAGCTCCCATCAGAGGAGGAGTCGCTGTCACTGCTGTCACCTCCTGTCCCCGCCGAGGAGCTCCCCTCACCCTCCGTCCCACTGGTGGCTTCAGACTCTGTTTTTCGCCCTCCAGGGGCAAGTGGGATGCAGCTCCCTCCTGCTCTGATGCCACTGCTCCTCCACCTGATGATGCTATGGCACACAAGTGCAGGGTGACCACAAAAAGGGGGGGGAGACAGAAGAAAGACATGTTCAGTGCATGCACCACCACTACCGTTGGCGGACACTACAAACACAGCAGACCTCTGCACTACCCCATGCACTTATAGTTCCTAGATTATTCACAGGGCCATGGGGTACAAGGCCTATGCCTGATTGCTGCACACATGGAAGTCACAGGAGCCTGACTAGGTGTAGATGGCACTAACCACTAGTGGGGTTGGGGTGCCACTGAGCCTGCCTCACAAGGGACCTTGCCTACCAAGCTCACCCTGGCCTATGGGAACCCACTGCCCACCTCCCCTACCCAGACACCTCGTAATGCGCGCAGAGTCAGATGATTGTGACTGTACTCACCCCCTTGTGGCTGCTGTGATGCCCTCAAGCGCCCATCCAACTCCGGATACGCCACCACCACCAGGATCCGGAACATCAGGGGGATCATGGTGCGACGGGCACCCCTCCCACGTTGGGAGGCCAACCCCAGCTGGGCCTCTGCCATCTTCTTGCTACAGCAGCGAATGTCCTCCCATCTTTTCCGGCAGTGGGTGCTCCATCTGTGGTGGACCCCCAGGGTCGGGCGTCCTTGGCGATGGCACGCCAAATATCCTTCTTCTGGTGGGCGCTGACCTAGAGGAATAGTACAGGGGAAAACGATAATCTTTACCCGTCCGGACCGCCATACTCATTGGCCCACGTTCCCACCCTTGCCCTGATACACATACACTCACCGTCCGCTCGGGCAGGCCTCAGTCCCTCCGCCATGCATCTTCCAGCCACACCACTCCAAACAGGCATTGCCCATGCAGCAGGCTCACAGTGTACTCACCTGTCTGTCTGGAGGACCATAGAGTAGTGTGTACTGGGGGAGGACCCCATCCACTAACTTCTCCAACTCCTCTGAAGTGAAGGCAGGGGCCCTTTCCCCAGACACATGAGCCATCGTCGCTTCCAGACCCAGGTCACAGCAGCACTTGCAGTGTAGGTCCTTTCCTGTCGAAGGTCATGTATCAAGTGAGTGAACAGACAGAAAATGGCGGTCACGTCCGCGGCGGTGCATACCGTCACTGCCGGCGTACATCGTCATTGGCTCCTGGGACCCATAGGGTCCAATGTTAACCAATGCAGGATTGCGCCGCAGTCTTCGACCGCCTAATGCGATGGTGTTGAACGCTAGCGCAGTTACCTCATATCCCCTTGTCCCACCTTACAGGTCAGGCAGCCGCCATTTCAGGGTGCCACATGGCATTAATAATAACCGCATCATACCTATCTAGGCCTTGCATACACACAGTAACAGGCACATTGCGGATTAATAAATGTGTGTAAATGACATTTTGTAATACCTCAGTGTTGGCTGCCTCTCTGCTCACTCTTCTCGTCCATAGGGCATTTCCGCTGGGGCAGGTGATGAGATGGCGGCATCCTCCGGTGTACAGACCACTGGTGGACCTGTCGACAATGGAAGACAGACATGTAATAGTCACCTACAGACTTGATCGTGCAACAATCCATGAACTGTGTGCCCAGTTGGAGCCAGATCTGATGTCAGCTATCCGCCATCCCACAGGGATCGCCCCTCTAGTGCAGGTCATGTCATTTCCTGGCAAGGGAGTCTTTTCAAACCACAGTGGCCATTGCATCAGGGATGTCCCAGCCAATGTTCTCTACCGTGTTGTCCAGAGTGTTGTCTGCCCTGCTGAAACACATGCGCAGCTACATCGTTTTCCCTCAGGTGTAGGATTTGCCTACAGTAAAAGGTGACTTTTATGCCCTGGGACATATCTCCAACATCATAGGTGCCATTGATGGGACACATGTGGCCTTGGTACCCCCCCGCAGGAGTGAACAGGTGTACAGAAACCGGAAGAGCTACCATTCGATGAATGTGCAGATTGTGTGTTTGGCCGACCAGTACATCTCCGATGTGAATGCCAAGATTCCTGGCTCAGTGCATGACGCTTACATTCTGAGGAATAGCAGCTTCCCTTCTGTGATGGGGCAACTCCAGAGGCACCGTGTGTGGCTAATAGGTGAGGACAAGGACCCTATATCCTGTGAATAGTTGTCTGGGTCTGGGGTTGTCCCTCAATATTTTCAGGTGACTCTTGTTACCCCAACCTGTCATGGCTACTGACCCCACTGAGAAATCCCAGGACAAGGGCAGAGGAATGCTACAATGAGGCACATGGGTGAATTAGGAGGATTATAGAAAGAACCTTCGGCCTCCTGAAGGCCAGGTTCCGGTGCCTCCATATGACAGGTGGTTCTCTCTACTACTCACCAAAGAAGGTGCACCAGATCATCGTGGCCTGCTGTATGCTGCACAACCTGGCTTTGCGACGAAAAGTGCCTTTTCTGCAGGAGGATGGTCCAGCTGGAGGTCTTATGGCAGCTGTGGAGCCTGTGGACAGTGAAGAAGAGGAGGCAGAAGAAGAGGATATCGACAACAGAAACAACGTTATCCAGCAATACTTCCAGTGAGACACAGGTAAGAAGATATCACTGCCTCCCACATCTCATACTATTGTTTGACCTATCATAAGTCTGTCATTTTTACCCAGTGTATGGGCCCTGACTTCTCACTTTGCCTTTCCATTTAACAGATGTGGGTCCCACTTTGTGACCTCTGCTATATTTCCTCATGGACTAGATCTGTGTTACATCGGTATGTTGACATTTAAATTGACATTGCTATATTCCATAGTTATTGCAATTACAGATTTGTGAAAGCACAGACTGACTCCAGATTGTTTTGTGATTGATGTGTGTTTATTTTTGTGCAAATAAGTGGAGGGGGTTGTAAAATGGTCCATGGCAGAGTCCAATCTATTTGTTTCACAGGTGCATTGTCCAAATGGGCATAGGAAGTGGAGCAAGGGCAGTTGAAGGATGGACAGGGTGACAAAGTGGGACAGAAAGATGACATTCAGGGGGGTCTCATTTCCTGGCGGGGGTCTTGGCAATGTTCTCTGTCTTGTTCCTGGATCTCAGGGACCGTTTGCGGGGTGGCTCTCCATCTGCAGGGGGTGGGTTGCTGGTGTTGTGGTCCTGTGGTGGTGCCTCCTGTCCACTAGCGCCGGTGGAGGTGGTGGGCTGATCATCATCCAGGCTAGTGTCAAGGGCCCCTTGTTGTGCCACAGTGTCCCTCCTGGTGTTGACAAGGTCCTGCAGAACCCCTACAATAGTGACCAGGGTGGTGTTGATGGACTTGAGTTCCTCCCTGATCCCCAGATAGTGTTCCTCCCAGCCACTGGGTCTCCTGAAAGTTGGCCAGTACCATTGCCATTGTCTCCTGGGAATGATGGTACGCTCCCATGATGTTGGAGAGGGTCTCGTGGAGAGAGGGTTCCCTGGGCCTGTCCTCCCCCTGTCGTACAGCAGTCCTCCCAGTTCCCCTATTTTCCTGTTCCTCTGTCCCCTGAACCGTGTGCCCACTGCCACTGCCCCCAGGTCCCTGATTTTCTTGGGGTGGTGGGTTTGCCTGGGTTCCCTGTAGTGGTGGACACATTGCTGCTTGACGTGTCCTGGGGACAGAGGGATGGGCCCGCTGGGTGGGTGCTGTGGTGGTGTTTCCTGAGGGGGGAGGGTCTGTGGTGGCTTGTGACAGTTCAGGGGAACCGACTGTCCCGAGCTCCTAGATGAGCCGGGCTGCTCATTTTGATCTAGTTGTGCAGAGCTGCTGTCATCACTGTGGGCCTCTTTTGTGGGGGGACTGGACATGTCTGGAACCTCTTGTCCGGTGACGTTGGGTAGGGGTCCTGCAGGGGTGTAAAGATATGATTATTGCATCTGTGTGTGCCATCTTGTGCAATGGGTGAGTGACCCTGTACTCCAGTGCTTGCATTCTTGTCTAGGTCCTTGTGTGATATTTGATTTGGGGTCTGTGTGGGTATCTGCTGTGGACATGCTTTGGTGATGGGTGTCCATGTTTTGGTGTTGCATGCAGGGCTTGGTGTTGGGATGTGTGGGTTGTGATAGGGGGACATATGTGAGGTGTTGGAGTGATGGGTGTGAGGATGGGGGTATGTGATGGCATGCAGGTAGGGTTGGGGATATAATAGCTAAGAGTTGCCTTACCAGAGTCCATTCCTCCTGCTACTCCTGCCAGGCCCTCAGGATGCAGTATTGCCAAAACTTGTTCCTCCTATGTTGTTAGTTGTGGGGGTCCACCCCCAGTCCTCTGTACTGCAATCTGGTGTCTGGAGACCACGGAACGCACCTTCCCCCGTAGGTCGTTCCAGCTCTTCCTGATGTCATCCCGTGTTCTGGGGTGCTGTCCCACTGCGTTGACCCTGTCGACGATTCTGCGCCATAGCTCCATCTTCCTAGCAATGGAGGTGTGCTGCACCTGTGATCAGAATAGCTGTGGCTCTACCCGGACGATTTCCTTCACCATAACCCTGAGCTCCTCCTCAGAGAACCTGGGGTGTCGTTGAGGTTCCATGATGTGGTGTGGGTGATGTGTGAGGTGGTGTCGGTTGTGATGTGTGAGGGGATGTGTTTGTGTGTGTTGTCTGAGGTATGTGGATGTTGTATGAGTGATGATGTTGTGTGCCTGTGGATGCTAGTGTTGTTTCTGGTGGTATCTCTCTCTGGTCTTCTATCGCATTTCTGGTCGTAAGGGTTTGTGGGTGATGTAGGTGTGTGTTTTATATTGGATTGGGTGTGTGGGAGTGGTGTGTGTATGTGTATAAGGTGTGTGTATTTCGATTTGTCCAATGTGGTTGTGTTTTGTAAATGTGTGTGTATTTTGAGGCGGCGGTGTGTACAGTGGATTCGTGTGTCGTGATAGTGTGGGTGTATTCCTGTTGGCGTGACGGTGTCGGTTTTGTTATCGGCAGTTTATCACTGACCTTTGGTGTGGCGGACTTGTGTGGGTGTCTGGATTTTGGCAGATTCCGAGCTGTGGGTCGTAATAGCTGTAGCGGAATTCCACGGCTGTAGCGGTGTGTTGGCGGTCTTCTGCACAGCGGTAAGCAGGATTTACCGCCAGGGTTGTAATGAAGGCCCATATGTATGTGCATGAAAGCATGAGCTGAGTATGCGTGTTGTATGAATCAGTTGTGAGTAATGTGAGCAATGTGTATGGTGACACAGAGACTCATTAACACATCTGCCCTTGCTAAACTGTTGCTTAGAAGGCATATCACGAGCCACTCTGCCCTGCAGGTTGCCACATACACAACATGCCAATTTGCTGTTGTCTGCATAATGTACTGCCATGCCTACAAGTGATGGGAATGGAGTATCATGTAGGTTCCGTCTTCTCAGCATACAGAGACAAGGGCCTGTCAAATGTATCTCCCAGTATGGGTCCTTGTGTAGGCTGGAGTAGGGTCAATATGGCTCTGCAACTGTGGTACTTTGTCCACTCCCTGTAACCCAGTAGATCCTGTCATGTATTGCCAATATGAGGCTCTGGTGGCAAATCCTGCCAGGATGATTAGACTAGGAATGGGTACAGAGGTAAGTTATCGATCTAAGACATATGTGCACTTGGCATCATTGTCAATGTGTGTCTTTGACTCATGACAGGCCCTTTACTCCTGCAGCCCTGTTGTCACCTTCACACAAGTCATACTTTTCCAGTGCAGGCTTATTGCTTGAACGGCAGTCCCACATTGTACACAGTGGATTGATTCCAGGAAGGCCATGATATGTGACTCAGTAGCTTAGTCACCTAGCAGTAACTGTACAACGCATGCCTTTGTTTGTTGAATGCCATCTCTGTAGGATGGACACATATATCCAAAGAACTGTTATGTACTACAGGTACATACCACAGAACACCACCCCCTGAAGTGGCATGAGTGCACTTGTTGTGATGTAGGCCAACACATGGATAGGGAAGTCACTTTCTGTACCCACAATGCCAGGTTGTAGGGACTGTATGCACAGAGTCAATCTCACAGAGCGTGAATGCGTTGGTCCATTCATGCCTAAGGAGTTTACCCTTCAGAAGCCACATAGTTGTGATGTGTTTCATAGTGACATCACAGTCAGGTTGCTAGAGCTTTGTCATTGTAGGCCCTGAGCAGGGTAGTGTGTCAGTCTGAAAATGGTGAATTATATGTCTGTAGTCATGTCCCTGTTATTATTGGCTTGTACGTGTCACACTTAGGGAGTGTCAACACAATACAAAAGTCCTAGCTTGATGTTTCTGACATGTATGTGACTCAACCATTAGTGAGGAAACTTGTGATCATGATCTTGTGATTTTTCTTTTGCATCAAAAGAATGGATTAAGAAGAGCCATCACCAAGAAGGTGTGTGGCTCCAGGGGATCACAGACAGTGGAGCGCCGACTGCAGGAAAAGGTTGGAAGACCTGAGATGCTGGGCCAGGAAGATTGCAGAGGCCCAGCTGGGGCTCTCCTCCCAACGTGGGCAGGGGGCCCATCGGACCATGACCACCCTAATGGCCCGCATTTTGGTGGTGGCCTATCTGGAGCTTGATGGGCATTGAGGGCAGCACAGGTCATATTTCTGCCTGTCACACTGCCAAGTGAATGAGTTTGGTTCTGACAGCTCCCCCTGACTATTAGGGGTGAGCCATGTGTCACACAGTAGATGAGTGATTGTTTGTGAAGACATGTCATGTGGTGCATACTGATGTCCCTTGTATATCGGCCCAGGGACCTAGGACACACCTGCGTAGAATCTACAAGCCACTTGTTCTCCAGGAATGACATAAAGCTGGGTATGTTGGTCATACAACTGCTGCTTATTGTAGTGTGTGTAATTTCTATGCAACAGACCACTATTCCTAAATATGACAGGCCAAAGGTAAGTAGGTATTGGATCACTGTCCTCAGCTATGTGTCTGGGTAAATGTATATATAGGCATCTGCCAGCCAGAGGCCAGTTGTCTTCAGCGTATGATGGGTGCTCACTGCAGTCTATAATGTGAAAATTTCCAACATACCTGTGACAGAGCTTATGTTGTTCTTTGTATGCAGCTTTAGGTCACTACTTTCCCTTGTTAAGAGGGGAATGTCCATTGACATGATTTCTGTGCCATCACTATTGCCAACAACCCTTGTGCCAACATGTCAGCATGAGTTCCTTTCTCTTTTGGGTAACATTTGCAAGCTCCTGTCTCATGCATGGTCTACCTATGTTGATAGAATGATGTTTGTATTCCCTCACATATGTGCACAGCAAATTGTTTATGGAATAGTACATTTATAATGGTGGTAAATTTCATGTTGTGCCACAGACAGGAGTGTGTCACCAATGTTTGTTGTCTGATACATACCCTCGCCCATAATAGCATGTCATTTGGCATGTACAACTGCAGTGGCAATGAGGGACATGACATGTAGGCCAAGAGTTTAGAGTCACAATGTGAATATCTCTGTCCTTGATGTGGTATCATGTGGAAAAGTGAACTGCACATGTGTAATGGGCAAGGTTTGTGCCCTGACTGTTGGCCAACATCATGCAGTGACATGCAGTCATGTTGGAGCCACATATGGTTGGGTACAACCGTTCATCCACAGGAGACAATGATGCAGCTTTCAAGTGGGCAACATTTTGAGTGCCTTCAAAAAGTACTTGCAAATCTCAGGGCCTCTCCAACATCCAAGGGACTAATGTCATTCACTGAAGCATTCAGAGCATGTAACTGTAAGGGGTACCAAATATTAGTTGTGATTAGGCTGGGGCTTGCTGATTCATTGTGTTGTGGATGTTGGGGATATCTCTCCATTTCATATTGCACATGATGTCTCCAGGGCCCATTTCCATGCCACAAGTGTGGCTTATCTGAGCAACATTTATACTATCTCCATTATCCTGTTGGGACAAATATCACTTGGTGAAGGGTGCATTGTTGATATGTTTCGAGTGTGATGTGGGTTGTTCCATGTTTGTTTCTCCAGGCTATTGTACTTTTGTCATCAACATGTCAGGACTTTGTATCTTCATTTCTCAGTGTAGGGTCATCATGTATGTGACAAATGAATGTGTGCATGACCTTGTGTGGGATCTGTGGGAATTCATTTGGCATTGGCCTACTATTGTATGCCAACAGTTAACTTGGGGCTGCTCCATGGGGCAAAGGTTTCAGGGTGATGGTGTCTCCTACTTGTTGAAAGGTTATTGTGATTGCACAACTTCATCCATGCATTTGTAGTTGTCTGAGATCTTGATTCAGACAGATCCTGAACTGTTGATAGTTCAGATGGCATGCATGCGTATGGTATGGTAAATGTATGGGCCACTTAGGTGGAGTTTGTTGCTGGGGCCTACTTGATATCCTGGCAATGTATTCTGATCAGAGCTGTTGTTCAAGTGTGATCATGGACATGTGATGACCCTATTTCTCTCTGTATTTGTAGCATCAGTACCGGCAAGTGAAGGAGATGGGACACAGCCGAGTGGGGAAGCACCTGACCACAGGACCTTGAGTCAAGAAACCACCAACACAAAGGGACCCAGTAGCCTGGGAGGTGAGATGAGTGCCATTGGGGAAACTGGAACATGTTTTCATCATCAGATTCTTCCCCCAGTGTACACACCCTAGTGGTGGTGGATCCATCAGGGTATCCCCATGTAGTATCCTTGCCTGCCACTCCCGTTCTATCACCGCCCTCCCTGTTGCTCCCCACCCAGTTGGCTGTGCCGGCTCACCCAAGAGGGTGGGCATCTCCTTTGCCACAGGCACCTCTGCACCTGCCCCTCCCCTGCTGCTCTCAGTGAGGCTACTGACCTCCTGAGAAGTAACTCTGTGGGTCAGACAGCCATTGTGAGTGGCATCCAGGGATTGGCATGTCACCTACAACAGACCAATCCATTCCAGGAAGGCATTCATGGTAAAATGTCTGGTCTACAGAGTTCTTTTCAGGCATTGACCTCCAAACTGACAGCAGCCAGTCACTCCCCCTCTTCCCTTCCCCCTCCACCTCCTTCTTCCCACTCCAAATCCACCTTCCCCTACCTATCCAAAGCACACAGACAGACTAGCACACATCCACATCTTCACACAAGAACAGCACACACAAATACAAGCATCACAAAACACACCGGCATCCACACAAACAACATCCACCAACAGACTCAACAACAGTTATCATTTACCCAGACACCCCCACCACCCACAGCATTACATACACCACATCCAGCATACCCTTAGGCACCACACCAACAGTCAGTGACACACTGAACACACCATGATACCCACAGACACCACCCTAACAGACCTTCAGACATCCACCACAAGCAACACACCGGCAGACACCACAGCAGCAGACACACACATACACCACATCCAGCATGCCAGCAGGCACCACCCCAGCGGCCACACACACATCCAACACTCCATCCCCCAGCACCTTAACCTCCCATCCCCCAAGACACACAAACTTACTCACTCACTCACCCGCCCAACAGACACCCAGCAAACACAAGCATACCTCCCAGAAGCATGCATCAACAACATCCACACCTACACAGTAGAGAACCAGTCCCTCAACCTCCAAAATTACCAACTTCCTTCTGCTGACCATCCACATGTCCCTAAGAAAGATTTTATGTTTGACTTTGACCTTTTCCCCTGTTCCCTTCACCCCCATCCCAGACCCAAGAGGCACCTTCCAGCCCCTCCCTTCCACCTTCATTGCCTACCCTGCCCCCTACAAGCACCCATACCTCTCCCCTCCCCAAGAAGAAGTCCACCCCTCCCAAAAAGCTGACCACCCCTCCCAAACCCAAGACCAAACTCCCACCTCAAAAATCCCGCCCCCCACAAAGGATGATCCCTGAGTTGCCTGCCTGCCTGCCACTTGATGCCTCTTCCTGTGGAGGTTCCATCACAGTTATGAGTCACGGTTTAGCACAATACTGTGCTATTATGGACAGGAAAATGGACTGCCCAATGGCCGTTGTTCTGATTTATGTGGTTTACATAAACCCAAACACCACTGTCATGCAATTCCTTTGCTACTGTTATGTTGTTCCTGAGTAATTTGTGTTGGCTGCCTACTGTTGTGTGTGTTTCAGCCTGCTTGCTGTTCATTTTGCTGTTGTTAAATTATGTGGTTTTGTGGGCACTGCTATTGTCCCCCAAGACAAGGGTATATGTTGACTGTCTGGATATGTGGGTGTAAATGCAATTGTGGTGTCATAGCAATGTTTTCTGGTAAGTATTTCATCTTGTGTTGTCCAATGTGAGCATGTATGGTGCTAGACCTGTCCCCCTGATATGGACCATGTGTTTATCTGATGTGTGTCAGCTTGAGTTTTATTTGTGCAGACATGGAGTGTGTTCAGTTGTGCTACCTTTGTTTGCTATTGACTGTGCATGTGTCCATTTAGCTGTTGTGTGAACCTTGCAGCTAGTTTCTGTAGGTGTATGTCTCATGCAGTTGGAGTGGCATGTGCTTTGTTGACTTGCCCTTCCACATTTTGCAGATAGGCATGTCATTTGCCTCTAGTACTATTTGTCCCTGTGATACATGTAGGGACATTTCCTGTGAAAATGGTGTTTGAGGGGCATTTGCATAGTCGTATGTGTCCCAGTGCAGCCTCCTTCTCTGAGTGCTCCCGATGGCCCCATCCCTAATGTGAGGGTATGGTCTCCATTGTGAGATTGGGACATTTATGTCTCTGTCTACTGTGCATACCTTTGTCCTTCCATTGTGCTGACTGTGGGCGATGTGTGTTTCCATTGCTGGGCTATTTAATGGGAGGGTTGTTTGTGTTCCATGCCACATCCATACATATGTGTGTTGGATTGGACAACAGTCCATGGCATGTGTGCAATGTGAGTGTGTGAGTAGTATTTGTATATGTTATGTTGGTGTGTTGTTGGCGTTATGTGACACAATGTTGTGCACCCTTCACTGTCCCTTTGCCTGAGATGGTCAGACGTGTGTTTTTGTGTAGTGTTGCGTTGCACTCTGAGTGAAGTGCCCAAAAGTGGCATATTGTGCCTGTAAATGTGTCCATCTTTATGTATGATTCTGAGATGTGCACTTGGTACCCGTAGTGTGAGCCCCATTCCATGTGAATGACGGCACAACAATCTGTTATAATGGTTGATGACACAGCTAGGTGTGTGTCCTTACAGTCAGTTGCACCCATCGCAGCGTTGATTTTGGTCTCCTTTGAGGATCAGCAGCAGCGGCAGGACAGTAGATGTGCTAGGCTACCTGCAGGTGAGTGTCTCCTTTTATAGTCCCTGTTTCCACCTGCTGGGATGTAGTGGTTGGACTGCCATGGTCACAATGGCAGTGTACAAGCTCACAATGTGTCTGGCGGAAACACAGGCTCTGCCAGCCTGTTTGTCCTGCCTTGTGACCGCAGCAGTCTGTTGGGGTGCTGCCTAGCGGTGCCAGCGGAACTACAGCAATCTTTGCTCCTTAGGCCCACATGACTCATAATATAGCGGTCTGACCACCAACCCGACGGCGGTCGGATCGCTACCGCAGTGGCTGTTGATGGACCCCCAAACTCCTAATGAGGCCCTTAGTAATTGCTTTACCTTCTGGGATGTTATATATTTAGCTTGCTGTAACATTGCATCTAAAAGTAGTGTAATAATATGAGTAAATACAAATGTTTAAAGTTTATACATTTGTTAGTTACATATATTTTTATGCAACTACTTCTATTTTTTTATACTTACATGCATGTTCTTTTTAGATGTTTCACACTGTATTGCAGGTTTTTCATTGGGGGTGTTGTGATGTGGATCAGGTCATTCTTTTTTTGCTGGAAGATAAAATAAAGCGTCATTTAACTGTTTATTTGTTGGAAGTTTTTAGAAATTTAGGTTGTTAGGTTTATGATTACTCTTTGTTGTGGTTAGTTTATATTTTTTGTTTACTTACTTTGATATATCTTTTTTGCCAGTTTGTGATAGGCCTTTTTACTGGCAGCTTTTTCGAAGTTGTAGTGTTTTCTTTTAGATAGTACACATGAAGAGATAGAAGTTGGTGAGTGTTATGCCAATTAATTGCTATTTTACATTTTTAGGTTAATTTGTGGAGTAAGTTTTAGTTTAAATATAAGTTTTAATTACTTGGTTAGGTAGTTGTTGAGATGTATATATTTCTTCTTTAAGGGCCTGATTAGAGATCCTGGCAGAGTTTCCTCGTCTTGCAGATTTTGTGGTTTTAGAATGATTTGCTTAGGTAAAATTAGTGTGCTTTTTATATTGTTGATTTAATTTTTTGTCTGATTTATTGGTTAAGGTTGTTTATAAATTGATTTGAGAGCTTAACTTAGTTTTAGATTGATTTTTTTTATCAGTTGTATTTTTCTATGGTAAACACTAATTACGTTTTATTGGTACATCTTGATATGTAGTTTGATAGCTCTGAAAATAATTGTATTTATATATATTTATTAATATTTAAATTGATGCATAAATGTTTGCAGAGAATGGCAATATTTTTGTTATGAGTTTAGTTTACTTATCTATATCTATATCTATCTATCTATATATATATATATATACATATATATATATATGTAGATAGATACATATATAGATATAGAAATAGATATAGATATATATATGTAGATTTTTTTGGGAGTGTATTGTGAATATATTGGTGATGTAAAATGTTTATTTTTAATTTAAACATGTTTATGAAATTGTACATAATTATTTAAAATAATTGTTTACGTAAAAAGTGTTTTATTTAATATGTATGAATGATATTGTAATCATATTCATGATATTGTTGTAATTGATATTGTGTGATTCAATATTTTTGACTTATTATGTGTTTATTTAAAGGTGACAATATTTTAGTTTCTCATATTATGGTTTTCCATACAAGTAGAAATCGATAGTTTAACAATGATGTTTGTGTTCTTCATATTTGTAGTTTTATTAGTTAAGTATAGGAATGTGGTATTTTTGAAAAAAATATTATTTTCCGATATTTTTGTGTTTTGATATTCTATGCAGCAATAGTATGTCAGTGATGCAGAATAGAAGCAGAACGATATGCAATAAAATACAATTGAATAATCATCTCCATCCTTGACAATGAAAGTTCATTTGATTTGCCCCGATCTTCCACGGAATTGCCATACAGAATATGCATTAGTTTAGAAAATTCCTTATTTACATCAGTTAAGCAAATTGATACCTAAGCACAATAAGAATACCCAAATTAACTGTAAACTTTTCTGAGTTTGGCCTTTTCATCTAAACAGGAACCTTGCTCTGAATGCATTTAGTGTCTTATGAATGATCCGTATTAAGACTAAAAAAATTATCCCAGTTCTAAAGTGACATCCAAATATTGCATTTGGTCCACTACAAGTGCTACATAAGAATACAAATTAACTTTATATTTTAAAACAACTCAGGTGTAGTCGTGAGGGCAATTGGACATAACGTGAGTCAAGGATAGCTCCATCCTTAGATTATATTTACATTTTCTGATTTTAGGTGATTTATTTCCAAATCACTTCCAATAACAAACAGGAGGAATCTCCAGGCAGAATTTAAGATTAATGTGAGAAACATTCCTAGAAAATCTCTTGTAAATGCCACAAACATTTTGTTAATTGAATCTATCCTACCAGCCTCTCCCCTCTTTTTTAACGATTCCTCTTGTAAACATGTTTTTCTTTACAAATGGAGATTGCCCACCTGGAAGCAATAACACATTAAGTACTTTTAGTATTCTTTTCCTCCGAAAATGGGCCTTAGAGTCGATGGATGAAATAGCTCTTCCAAACGAATTGCTGGCAATTAGTTGACACCATCATCCTTCAAACATAACTGAGAAACAAAAATGACTTTCACAATGCTAAACAATCACATAAGTAAAATATACATTTCTTCCTGACAGTTCGGACCATTTGTTAAAAGATGTGGTTTTCTTGAGCAAAATTGACTCAATCTCCTGATACCCTGTTCAGATTTAAAATCTCATAATCATTCAATACTCATTAATAATTTTCCCTCGATAATTTTATTCAGGGTTTTACACTAACCCCTTGCATACTTTCATTAAACCTTCAACAATCAGATAAATGTGCATGATATTTGACACAACCCTTCTCCATATTCACTGGCTAAGAAAGGGATCGTGTAAAAGACTGATCCAGGTATTGATACTTATCAATTAAATTCAACGTTTTCCTTCTAACTACCAGGCATGTGAACATTTGTCTTTGTGGTATATGTCAATTGAAAATTTGTAATGAAAATATTGCTGCAATGTATATCTGTATTTATTTGCCTTTCAATTGGAATCTGCTCAAAAAGAGCTAGATCACCTGTTAAAATATAAGCTCTCACATCGCAGGAACCTACCCTTGGGGAAAAGGTTGTATGAAGTAAAAGCCACACTTTGGCACAAAAAAGTGAGTAGGGCTAGGGCCAGGAGACAACTCTGTTTTAGACCGTTCTTAACCATATTTTTATAGACTACTTTGGAGACAACTAGATCAGTGTAACATACCCACAGAGTTGTTGACAACAGCACGATTCTGGCAGTGATTATTAGATGCAAATCGGTATGGAATTTCCTTGCTCTGTGCACTTTCAGACGGCCTTCTTCAACACAAACCCATGATCCATTCTGTCCCTTTCAGTGGAAATAAGCCACAAGTGTAAACCGAGACATGCATTGTTATAAAACAAATTAACAAGGATATACATCACTGACATGCAGTTTTTATCTTGAGCCCTTCTTAAATATTAGTTAATAATTGTCCCATGCCAAAAGACAAATAGAATTACATTCTTCCAGACCAATTGATAAACAGGACATCAAAACAGTGCTTACCATGCAACACTGAAAAAAAAGACAATTCCAGGGAGTTTATCTGGTCCAGCCGGGATCGATATGTTCATATCCTTGGCAATATTTGTGACGAATTACACAGTCATCAATTTCATTAATAATTCATAAAACCCAATAAACATTACTACCAAGAGATGATCCGGTGTTCAACTACAGTATAATAATATGATGGAGCCTGCCCACACTTCTTTGGTGATTACACTTGCACTCGTAGGTGCCTTCTATTGAGTAGAGCTCAACGCATTTGCATGACCCCAGAGTTAATTACAGCATATATCTCCTGCCCCTGTTTAACTAACGCCGCCATTTTACACTCTGCTACTTTTCTCTTACATGCTATTCTTGCATTGTCATATGCCATTAAGTCCAGTGGGTCCCCGTGGACCTGACCTTTACATTATCACACAAACTATATTCAAACATGCACAGTTACAGGAGATAAACAGGAGTGACCCCTTCTCGCTCCACAAGACACCATTAGAAATACAGCTATACAAGGTATGTAATGTGCCAGTCGTAAGTGCATGGTTAGACACAAGGACCGGTTGCAGAGGGGACATGCTGAAGGGCTAAATTCAAACTGCTGGCCCAATAACAGTGTACGATATATTGGTAAAATATATATATGACTTGGCATCATAAAGTGAATTATCTCAGTGATTTAAGTTAAATGGTTAAGTGATTATAGACACAGTATGCAGGGCAAAGACTAACATTTTAGAGATGTGTGATGAAATATGATTGGGGATGTTTAACCTTTTTTAACCTTCACTCTAATTTACATATTATGTCCTGACTTTTTTTATAATAACCATGATCATTCGGGTACATTTGTTATATGGACAAGAACTGCATAATAAATAACCATATACATTTTTTTTAAAGCGAGTGTGTGTGTATTCATTTAGGGTACAAGAGATGGTCTCTGCTTTATGATTACCTGCAGATAAGAGATTCTGTGACAGGATTGTCTGACTCCTAGCACCCTCGGTCTCACAGGGCACAACTCTATAATGGAGGTCTCCTTTCCTACTAAAAGGGAATATTTCCTTTCGGGGGTAAGACATTCGACTGAGTGTGGAGTGTGACACCAATAAAATTGTGGTGAACACCTTGTCAAAGTTTTTTATATTGAAAATGTGCATTTGCTTTTAAGACATTTTATCCATAGCTTTTACTATTATCCTGCTCCTGGCCTTCTGTAGAAACCAACTCATAATCCCTCCTGATTTACGAACCACTCACATGCTGTACAAGAAAATCTGCAAAAATAGCTTGATGGCCACAGTCAACCCTCTTGGTAATGGAACAATTAATACAGTTCTTAAATAGGCAAACACAAATGGAACTATAATTGACTGGATGTTTTAAATGTACTCCTTGCAGATATGTCATCAGAGAATCTATAATGCTGAACTATCACGTTATTCCAATAAAATCTCAATCAAGAAACCTGCTCTTTTCAGGTTCTTACTAACATGGTAGTCTCTCACAGGGACTTGTATTGCCTATAGTAAGCACTGTTACAACATACCTGTTCTAATAGATTGATTTAAAATCAGCAAAGGTGTTAGGTGAAAGGTTTTTAATCACTAAGCGCCTGATTACGAGTCTGGTGGGCCTATAACGACCGCTGCGCCAGAAGTCCCTAGCCTGCCATATTACCGACAGAACCACTGTCTGCCAAGCAAAAAGGCAACCAGCCAGTGGAGCTGTGGTCTGCTATGCAGGCAGTCCCACCTCCGGCGCAGTAAGCGCAGTCAGCGCCACAGCCTATTGGAAACACACAGTCACTGTGGAGGTCTACTTACGGCAGTTAGCCAAAGGCGGTCAACCACCATGGTCCGCATTCAGCAAAGTAACAAACAAGTGCACATTGAATGAATTCAAAGACAATATAGCTGACAATTATGGGCCCAGTGGATCCACCTGCAGATTACACTATAAAACACACCCCTTCACAGACCATGATCCTTTTAATCTCCACTGCAACCAGGAGACCACATTTGATTTTGTTCAGAGAGATTAGGCACCCTATTTTTCACTATCCCATTAAACCCCTCTCACACAATTTTCTCCATTTACTCCTCACATAACTATTCTTTTGTAAGCAGCTCCCTGTCACCCACTTTAATTTTCCACCATGTCACTTGAAAAAAATACCCGTTTCTCAGAGGAGAGTTTAAAATCATGGTGGATGAAATCATAAGAGTACAGACACAATTGTTTGGAGCCCAAGTCCAGCACTCTTCTCTCCAGTAGGAAAATGGAACTGTGACAAAGAATCGTCGACAGAGTGAATGCTGTAGGCATCAACCCGCGCACAAAGGAGGACTTTAGGTAGAGGTGGAACGACCTTAGGGGCAAGGTGCATTCCCTGGCATCCAGGCAACAGATGGAGGCCAACAAAACTGGTGGTGGCCCTCCCAATGCCCCATTGCAACTATTTACCAGGTAGGAGAAGGTCTTGGCATCCTGCATCCTGAGGGCTTGACAGGAATGCCTGGGTACCAGAGTCTGGTAAGTTACAACTCAAAAACTGTTGCTAAACTGCAATGTAATGCATGCTCACAGCTTAGCTTTTGAGACCGTGTTGTTCATTGACTCTAACAGTAAATACCCAGAGTATCTGAGAAGTAAGACTGTCAATGTGTATTCTTGGACCTAACATCACAGCTACCATGGCACATCACATTCCATATGTTGGAATGGTACCTGTAAGTATTTCAATAACAAAATGTAATTTCAGGACTCATGGAATGTCTCAACATGTAAATGTGTGCTCAAATCTAATTGCAGTCTGGCAACAGATATGTAATACCCAATATTGGCCAAGTGGTGGGAAGTAGGGGGATTGACCTGACTACCATTCCCAGGAGACCCTGTTTCTCTAACTCCAAACACCAACCCTGTGTTCACTTGCCCAAAGACACCTGTCTGTGTACCCTCAAATGAAGTTTAGTCACCCGGTCATATGCCATTTGTCAAGTATTAGAAAGTAGCGTGATTGACATCACTCAAAGCTCAATAAGCCCTGTTTCTCTAACTCCAATCACCAGCCCAGTGTTCACTTGCCCAAATAAAACTATTAGTGAACTCTCAAATGACATTTATTCTTCTGGGAGTTTATCATTTGTCAAGTGTTGGGAAGTAGAGGAAGTGACTTGACTACAACTCCCAGGAGGCCCTGTTACTGTAACTCCAAATACCAGCCCAGTGTTTACTTCCCCAAATTGTGTACCCTCAAATTAAGTTTACTCACCTGATAGTATGCCATTTGTCAAGTGTTGAGAAGTAGAGGGATTGACCTAACTGCAAAGCCCAATAGCCTCTTTTACTCTAACTCCAACCACCAGTCCAGTGTTCATTTGCCCAAAGACACCTGTGTGTGTACCCTCAAATGAAGTTTACTCACCTGGCAATATGCCATTTGTCAAGTGGTGAGAAGTAGAGGGATTGACCTGACTACAAAGCTCAATAGTCCCTGTTTCTCAAACGCCAAACACTAGCCCAGTGTTCACTTGCCCAAAGACACCTGTGTGTGTGTACCCTCACATTAAGTTTACTCACCTGGTAGTACGCCATTTGTCAAGTGCTGGGAAGCAGAGGAATAGACCTCACTGCAAAGCCAAATAGGCTCTGTTACTCTAACTCCAACCACCAGCCCAGTGTTCAATTCTCCAAATACATCAGTTAGTGAACTTCCAAATGAAGTTTACTCACCAGGGAGTGAGCAATGTACAAATCATACTCAACTCAGAGACGTGTGTGTCTAACTAGCTCCATCTTGACTTAGCATCCCAAAATGAAACTAGTGAGGACAGTAATGACACCTTACCAAGTTAGTATCCCGAGGCCCATATTTAGACGTTTTGAAGTAAAACTGCACAAATGCAGTTTTGTATCAAAAAGTATAGCACTGGCTTGTGTCATTTCAGAACGCCAGCCGGGTGGCAAGTTTTTGGAATCCCGCAAGCCGGCGCAAAGGGTGGGCTAGAGTCTTGGAAAATGACATTAGCTTGGTGGGGCTGGCGGTATGGAAGAAGGGGCTTTTGCACCAAAAAATGACTCTAGGCTGATTAGAGGCAAAAAAAGCCTTTAACTAGCCTAGCATCATTTCCTGATGCAAAATCATCCATACCACATGACTCGCCAGAACAGGGGACAAGGGTCCCCTGACCATGGCCATTGCACCCAGTGCCATGTAGGGGGCCCCATTTAAGGGCCACAACGGCACTTTACATTTTTTTTAAATACTTACCTCTACTTAACCTACTTACCTGGGTTGGGGTTCCCCATACTCTTGTGTCCCTCTGGTGTGGGTAGGGGTGTTCCTGTGGCTTGGGGTACCTATGGCCTGCCTCCCCCCCTCCCCGTGAACCATTTTTTCATGGGAGGATAAAAAAGGAGCTAGGGGCTTCGAGTCATTTTTTTGGATGGGAATGCCTACCTTGCATCTCATTGACGCAATATTTTGACGCTAGACAGGTCTAGCGTCAATATGTAAATATGGAGTTAAGTTTGCGTTCAATTCCCGTAAAATAATTATGCAAATTTGGCGCAAACAAAGTATAAATATGCCCCGAGTATTCCTAGGGCCCTAAACTGCATCATCAGATTGGTAGAAGCAGCAAACACTGATGCACACATGATGACTGCAGATACAGATACAACAAAGTTGTGTGTCAACTAGGCCTCCAGATGGTAAAATGCACACGTTGCCTCTCCAGTGTGTTTGCTTCACTGCTGGTAAGATGTCATTATTATTCCCTCAGCCACACTGCAAATGATCAGCACATCTACTGAGCTGTTTCAGTCCAATAGTCCAGGCAAGCTTCACACGTCATGTCAAAGACTCCAATACTATAGTAACATGGCACAATGGGTTACACTTCAAAAAAGCCTTTGGAGGTAGATGGCAAACAACAATAAACAAACAACAACATTGTACTCTCTTACACAACAGGTCGAGCTGGCACAGCCCC
Source organism: Pleurodeles waltl (assembly GCF_031143425.1). NCBI lineage: Eukaryota > Metazoa > Chordata > Amphibia > Caudata > Salamandridae > Pleurodeles > Pleurodeles waltl. The sequence continues at coordinate 648,599,063 of NC_090442.1, forward strand.
TGGTCAGACCTCTTCCACCAACCAGACTACTACTCCACCCCCGGATGAAGCCCTATGTGATGACAACACTCCTGGACTTGTGGATGTAGAGGATGGTCCTGGCACATCTGGACAACATGGTCAAATGGCAACAGTGAGTCTCACTGTCGCCATAACTACACCTCCAAGCCCTGTTGCATCAACATCACAACGCACCCACCAACCTGTGTACCTAAGACAGTTTCCACCATCTTGTGCCCCCCTGTCCTGGATCTTGAGGTCCAACACAACAATCCTGACACTGAGATTCTAGGACCCAAGTGGAGAGGGCCAGTATTCTGGCAGTGGCCTTCCGAGCTTGATAGGTGTTTGAGGGGAGCACAGCAGCTACAAGGGGGCGAGTCTTGTGCATAGTCCTGCCTGTTACATTGCCAAGTTGACATGTTAGAGTCTGTCATCTCTTCCTGAAGGTTGAAGATGGGTCATGTGTGATACACAAGATGAGTGATTGTTTGTGTAGGTATGGTAGTTGGTGCATGCTGATGGGCCATGCGTTTTGACCCAGTGACCTAGGACACAACAGAGTACAGTCCACAACCAATTAACTCTCCAGGACCAAAACATGACTGAGTATCTGGCCACAGTGATCGACCAGGTCATGTTGTTTGTTGTTGTGGGTTTCATTTGTACCCAGTAGTCCCCCTTGTCTTCAGTATGTTAGCCCAAACAACATGGAGTAATAGATCACTGTACTTATTCATGTGTTTGCTCAAGTGAGTCTATTGGCATCTGTCCCCCACAGGCCACTTGTCTTTAGTGTGTGACGAGTGCTGGTGCCTCACTACTATCTGTTATGTGAAGTTGCCCTCATACATGTGACAGAGCACATATTGCCCTTTAGGTGCAGTCTTAGATCAATACTTTCCCTTGGTAAGTAGTGAGAGTCCAGTGACATGAGTTTGGTGACATCACTGTTGCCACCATTCCTTGTGCCTACATGTTAGCGTATACACCTTTTGCTTTTGCCATATCATTTTCACTGCTGTTTCATGCATGGCCTATCTGTCTTCATGGGATGATGTCTGATTCTCTCACTTATGTATGCATGCCAACATGAGTTTTGAATTAGACATATGTGATGGGACAACAGTTCTTGTGGTGGCACAGACAAGAGTGTCACCTTTGATTGGTGGCTCACAAATACACTCACCCATCATTGCATGTAATTTGGCATGTACAACTGCAGTAGCAATGAAGGACATGACAGGTTTGACTACAGTTTTTACCCACAATGTGCATTTCCATGCCATTGACACAGAATCATCTAGGAAAGTGCATAGTACACGTTAACATGTGAACATTTGTCTTTGTGGCATTACCTACGTGTTAACATGCATGTGTACAACCATTCATCCAAGGGAATTTGTGTTTGCATGACAAAAAGGGACAGTGATATGCCTTCACATTGAGCAACATCTTACGGGCCTTCTAAAGGCACTTGAGAATCCCTGGGCCTCTACAACATTCAACTGAACATTGGCTTCTACTGATGCAATCAGAGTATGGTATTGTCAGGAGTACCAGTCAAGAGAGGTGATTCCCTTGGGCTAGCTGATTCATTGGGGTGTGGATTTTGTAGACAAATCTCCCTGACGTTTTGCCCAACTTGTCTCCAGTATACATTTCTGTGCAAGATGTGTTATCTGTCTAAGCAACATTACTACATCCTCCATGAGCTCATTTAGACAGCGCATATATAGTGAAGTGACCATTGATGATTTTTTCCAGTGTGACATGGGTGTTTCCATATCACCTTCTTCCAGCTACTGTACTTTTTTCAGCAACATGGCTGGAATATTTGGCCATCATTTCTCCATGATGTGGCATTGGATATATGAAGATTAGCTGTATGCATTACCTTGTGTGGGACCTTTGGAATTGAACTTGACATTGCCATACTATTGTGTGACAACAGGTAACTGAGGGATGCTACATGAGGTAAATCATTGAAGGTGATAAGGTCTCCTACTTGTTCAGTGGGTACTGTGAATGCACAATGTCACCCATGTAATTTGAGTTGTCTGTGAATCTGAATTTCATGTGGGCAACTGTTGACAGTTCATTTAACATGCATGCATATGGTGTTGCAAATGTTGGAGCCACTTTCCTGGATCTTTTGGCGGGGGGCTACTGTACGTCATGTAATGTTTGCTAATCGCAGCTGTTGTTCAAATGTGATCAGGAACATGTAGTGACCCTATCTGTCTTTGTAATTTCAGCATCATCCCAGGCAAGTGGAGGAAACAGGGCAGAACTAAGTGGGGAAGCAGTTGGCTGAAGTACCTCCAGTCATGAGACAACTGACACGGAGGGGCCCAGTGATCCAGAGGGTGAGGGAAGTGCCACGGAGGACACAGGATCAACATCATCATCATCATCTTCAGATTCTTCCTCCAGTGGCCACTCCCCGTAATGGTGGACTATCAGGACCTGCTCATGTTCCATTCTTGTCTGTCACCAGTTCCATCGCCACTCTCCCTGTTGTTCCCCACCCAGTTCGCCATGCACCCTCACCCAACAGGGTGGGTATCTCCTTCACCCCAGGCACCTCACCACCTACCCTCGTTACACCTGCTGCCCTGAGTGAGGAGGCTATTGACCTCCTAAGAAGTATCTGTCTGGGTCAGACTGCCATTCTCAATGCCATCCAGGTGCAGGGCCGGCAGCTCCAGCAGATGGTTGAGTAGCTAGAAGGCATTCATATTGCCATGTCTGGCCTGATCTCTTTTCAGGCTCTAGCCTCCTCATTGATGGCAGCCATTCACCCACTGCAATCCTTCCCCCCACAACCTACCTCTTCCCCATACAATTTCCCTCTTCCCCTACCTGGAACAAGCACACAGACACATTTGAACGCACCCACCTCAAGCAGCACACATAAACACAAGCACCACAAGACACACCGGCATGAAAGCACTCAGCAGTCACTCACAGATACCACAACAACCACCATTCCCACAGTCAGCACCCCCACCGACCCACTCAGCACAGCGCCATACCCACAGACACCACCCCAACATCCACTGACACATCCACCACACCCAACATACCCCCAGACACCATTTCAACACCCACAGCCACCACTCACGCCATACCCCCAAAAACCAGTCCAACACCCACAGATGCAGCTGCCATATCCACTGTACTCCATGACACCACCACAACACCCACAAATACAGCCACCACATGCCCCATACTCCCAGACACCACCCCAACACCCACAAACACAGTCACCACATCTACCATATCCCTAGACACCACCCCAACACCCACAAAAACAGCCACCACTCCCACATTACCCAGCACCTCCACCTCACAGACCCCCAAGAAACACAAACACCCACACTCACACACAAAACAGACACCACCCCAACACAAACATTCCTCAGACATGCACACACCAGCAGCATCAACACCCACAGGCAAGACAATCACTCCCTCATCTTCTCAATCTCTAAGTCCTTCTGCAGACCCTCCCTGCATTCCCCAAGAAGGTTTCCTTTTTGACCTTCCCCTTACCCCTCTCATCCCCACCCCCTCCCAAAACCAAGAGAACCCCTCCCACATCCTAACCCATCCCTTCCACATCCAAGTCCTACCTTGTCACACCTGCTTGCCCTGCAAGCAGTTATACCCATCCCACCCCAAAGAAGGTCACCCATCCAAAGGAGAAGACCACCCCTCCTAAGAAGAAGTTCACCCATCCCAAATCCAACGCCACCCAACCTAAGAATGATCCCTGAGGAGTCTGCATGCCCACTTGATGTCTCTTCCTGTGTAGGTTCTCTGGCAGTGATCAGAGTCAAGCTGGTACACAGTGCTATGCATGGACTTTGCCATGAACTGGCTAAAGGCCTTCGATCATCATCGTTTTCTTATAATAACCCCAAAGTGTTGTTTTTTGGGTATGCATTTGTCCTGTCATTACTTTTCTGCTTTTGTATTGTTCCTGGGTAATTTGTGCAGTATGCCTACAGTTGTGTGTGTTTCATCCTAATTGTGCATCCACTTATTGTGGTTGGCAAGATCTGGCTGTTGTATTTGCTTTCTTAACTTGCCCTTACATATTTGGCAGATTGGCATGTCACTTGGCTCTCCTATTAGTTGTCCCTGAGATACATGAAGGGCCAGTTCCTGTACAAATGGTGTTTTAGGGGAATGTGCAAAGTGAAATATGTACCAGGGCAGTATCCTTCCTGAAGTGCCCCTGATGCCGCCATCCCTATTGTACAGGTATTGTTTATATTGTGAGCTTTGGATATTTGTCTCACAAAATATTGTGCATCCCTTTGACCTTCCATTTTGGATCAATGTGGGTGATATGTATGGGTCCATCACAGGGATGTTTCATGGAAGTTGTGTTTGCGTTTAATGACACATCTATACATATGGGTCTTCAGTGTCATGACAGGCCATGGAATTGGCAGTGACCAATGTGAGGGTCTTTGTCTAACTATGTGTGATTTTGATGCTGCGTTGCTGTTATGTGACACAATGTTCTGTACACTTCACTGTCCCTGATACCGAGTTGAGCAGACGTGTGCTTTTGTGACGTGTGGTTGTCCAGTGTCAGTGACCTGCCCAAAAAGGGGCCTCATGTGGCTGTGTATGGATCATTCATTGTGAAGGCCTCCGACTTGGGACACAAAAAAAGTGTACTTGGTCCAGGTAGTGTAACCAACATACCAACTGGATTGTGGATTGCGGTGTGTCGATCAGTTGTTGAATTTCTGAACACAAGTAGGTTGCATCCATGGCAGTGTGGATTTTGTGCTCCATTTTTAAGCAGGAGCAGGACGTGAATGATCGGCTCCATGACAGCACTGGACGTGTGACGCAGCCTGCAGGTGATTTCTTGCCTTTTATGCCTCTGTTTCTGCCAGCTGGGACGTGGTGGGTGGACCGCCCCAGTCACATTGGCAGAAGGCAACATCATAATCTGTTCGGTGCAAACACTGGCTCCTATGGCCTCATTGGCCTATCTCACTAGCACGGCAGTCTGCGTTGCCTGGCTGTGCCGGAGGTTCCGTGGCGGTCTTTCATCTAGGGAACCACATACATCATAACACTGTGGTCCATGCGCCAAGCCGACAGCGGTTGGACCGCTGCCGCCATGGCGGTCCACAGCCTGCAAACTCATAATCAGGTCCTAAGCTTCTTCCTTAAGTCGACTTGCTTCTTCTTCTAAAACCAGGACATCCTTTGAATCACCCAACTTACTTGTCACATCATGACCCAATTAAAATCCAGTGATTTATGGGTAAAAAGAACACAAATGTTCTAAAGCACCTTTTAGCTTTACATAATCCTTCCTGATCTGATGATCTCTTAGCATAAATAGGCGGAAATCTACTAATAGCCCCCCAGTAACATTCCATGACTTATTTACATATATAATGATAACACAGTCAAAATTACTTGTGATGCTCTTCCTCAATTTGTGCAGGCTGCTTGTTGTGAAATACCACATACCCACCAAGGTTAATTTCTGTGAAGAACTCAGTTTCCTGCAGTAACGTAATTTTTAATTCCAAAAAAGCTTGATAATCTTCCAATATTCAGCTGTCTTTCCAGCCCATGAATATTCAAAACCATGACACAGAACATTGGATTAAGACACTTTACTATTGTGTCTGCCAATCATTCAATAATCTATTGATCTTTTTTCACATCTTGAGGATTCCCATGATATTTCGTAAGTGAAAGTGTAGACCCATTTTCAGGGTCTTCACATCATATTTTTTGTTTAAACTACCCCACCTTCCGGCCATCCCATATTCCCTAAAGTGTGGTCTAACAAATTTCCTACATCGGTATCTTTGCCCAAGTTTATCTTGCTGTCGTAAACATAACAAAGCTATGGAGTATGTTTTCTTTGGAACACCATTCAATCCAATTCCTAACTCCTCTAATGTTTTAATGTCATGTGTAGCTATTATTGGACATATATTAAAACATTTTGGTCTTGTTAACTCTCTTTTCTTACATGGCTCAACCCTAAACTGAACTGTTTCACTATTATTCAATTATATAGTATGAAGTTATTCCAAACAGTTTACAACTCTTATAATATTACCCATTTTAAGATACCATAGTTCTTTTCTCTATAATGCCACAGGATCATGTCAATCATTGAAGGGCCATAGCCCTCCCACTCTAAGTAATGCTTAGATTTCAATAAAGGAGGCCACATGTGAATTAACATTCTAATTGTGTAGCTGCACATCCATATTTGAACTTCTTCTGAGCCTGAATACATATCTAGCCATTTTGTTTTTACATTTGGATAGATTTCTGTGGTATTATAGCTATTTAGATTTCTTTCCTTCATCAGTGATTTATCTATGGTCTGCTGATCTCTTTGCCTTACATTTCCACATTCACAATTTTCTGCCCATCAATCAGGGTGGCTATGTATTGTTTATTTGCTCTCTCTTTTTGGGTTTCATCATACAATTAATATTAACATCCTTTGAATCGCCCAGCTTATTCAATACCTCATGACAGAATATGTGAGACTTAAGAGCTATTAAGTTCAATTGATTGGAGCTGATATTAGACAATCTGTTGTGATGTAACTTGCTTAAGTTCTAGATTGTGAGGTGTGTAGGATTACAAGGTTGCTAGTTGGATTGGGACCTCGGAGGAGACCGACGCCAAGTTGTGTGTTTCCCGATTAAATGCAATGGCAGAAATCTCCATGTGTCCGGACGTCAATTCATAACATTTTTGGTGATGAGCATTCCTCAAGATGGAGATCCAGTGCGATGTTACACAACCTGGTGCTCAATGAGACTTTTCCAAATGCTTGGTGAAAAGACGTGGAACCAAGCATTGTACGGCACCTGGAGAGCACGACGGTGGGTGTGATGGCTTACCTGTGATTATTAGTGGCAAGTGGGACTTTGTGGTGGTCTTTTTACCCATCCGACGTCAGTGGTGACAGAGTCTGGTGAAGGGAGAGTCCCGCGTGGAAGCACTCGAGCGTACTTGTAATTCTTCACGCGCATGCTTATGCAGCTGCGCGTACGCCATGAATGCTGTTTGGCTTCAGAATAGCCAATATTGTTACAGGATGCTGATAAACTAGTACGACAACCTAATTCAGCGTGGGAGGACCAGAGTGGAGGCCATTTTATTTGTGGCAGTTCTCATGATTTTAATTAAAAGGAAAGGTCTTGCTGACTGCAGTTTTCAGTATAAGCCACCTGCTACAATCTTAATCTTTACATTATAAAAAAAAAGAGAACACTATAATTTATTTTATTTTTTTATTGAAAGCTACCTGCTTCAAATTTTTATTTGTGCATTCGTCGTGTGTCATCTTGGTTATGGCTTCTCAGGGAAATATCATTACTCCACATTTTTCCTCGTCACAGGCAGGTCAGCCTGACATTTGTTGGGAGGATTGGATTGAGATTTTAGAGAATTACATAATTGACCTTGACAGTCAAAACGTTTCACCAGCCAGAAAGAAAGCATTTTTACTGAGTGCTCTTGGTAATGAAGGTCAAAGGGTTTTCAAATATCTGACCGTGGCTTTGGGCACTAATGGTCAGCCCATGGATGATGTCTACAAGGAGGCAATTAAAAGATTTGAAAACAGATTTGCAAAAGAAGTAAACTTGGTGATGACCAGGTACAAATTTTATACTCAACCTCAGGCTGAACGTGAGTCCATAGATGAATTTGTGGCGAGATTAATAGAACTCTCCATTAAATTTTGTTTTGGAAACATAACTGAAGAGTTAATTCGCGACCAGTTGATTTTCCAAAGCAAGGAGAAGAAGATTCAAGAGAGACTATGGACGGTGAAGGATCTGACACTCACGGAAGCTATTGGAATGGCTAAAGTGATAGAAGAATCTCAATGATGCATGAGAGAACTGAACAAGAGATAGGACTAGTGATGTATCCCTGGTCAATGAGGTTGGTCAAAGCAGTACTGAAGGTGAAGTCAGTGTAGTTAGGAGGAAGGCGAACAAGGAACATGTACTTCCAGCGTCTAGAAACAAAGAGACTGTGCTCGTTGTGGCAGCATTTATCACGATTCAGACTCAGAGAAGTGCTTTGCGAGCAAATAAAATTGCAGGAGGTGTGGGTGTAAGGGTCATTTTGCAAGTGTGTGCAGGGAATTTAGTAAAGCAAACAAAATTGTGAACTCCAGGGTGGAGGCAGTTGAAGACACAGTTGAGAGTATGTTTGCAGATAGAGTGCTTATGGTGAATAGTGACCTCGAGTCTAGGGATACTTAGTGTGTAAATACTCCAGTCATTAGGAAAAATGACGTAGGGAGTATGTCTAGACCTACTGCTACCTTCATTGTGTGTGGTGAGAATGTTGAACTTATGGTTGACTCTGGGTCCATGTATACCATTATCCTGGAACGTCTTTTCAAAATGCAATGGGAAGGTTGTATACTTAAGCCCATAGATATCAATCCAGGAGGCTATGAAGGTGAATCTATTGATATCTTAGGATACATGGAGGGCAACATACAATATGGTTCAAGGAGTACGAGAGGCAAGGTTTATGTGTCAGTCTAAGGACCTCCAATCCTGGGATGATTGCATCAATTTGACTTGAACATTGTATTGAATCCCCGAACTCCTAAACAAGTGATGGTCGTAGGAGACATTTCCTTGGAAGATGTGCTGTTGGGTGCGAAAAATGTTTTCAATGGGAAACTGGGATGCTTGAAGGGTTATGTTCACAAAATCAAGGTGAAGGGGGATGCTATCCCAGTACAACACAAGTTGAGGAGAGTACCATTGTCTGTAAGAGATGGGTTGAAGAGTTTGCTGAAAGAGATGTTAGATGAAGGGGTTATTGAACCGGTGGAAGCTTCGGAGTGGGTCTCGTCTGTCGTTATTACACAGAAATCTAATGGATGTTTGAGGCTCCGTATAGACTTACGTTCTGTGAATCAAAATATTGTAATTGACATGTTTCCGCTTCCTAACATCAACAAATTGTTGACTTTAGTGAAGGACAGGAGGTACTTTTCCAAACTTGATTTGAGAAGTGCATATAACCAGATTAGGCTGCATGAGTACTCCAAATCACTCACAGCTTTTGTAACTACAGAGGGGACCTTTCAGTTTAAGCGCATGCCTTTTGGGTTATCGTCTGCTGCTAGTGTTTTCCAACGGGTGATGGCTAAAGTTCTAGAGGGGATAGATGATGTGATTTACTTTCAAGATTACATTTTAGTCATGGGGAAAAATAGAGAGGAACACAACATCGCTTTGAGATTAGTGTTGAAAAAATTGGAGGAGTTTGGACTTACACTAAATCAGGAGAAATGTGTATTCCTGATAGAACAAGTGGAATATTTGGGGTACACTGTTGCCATGGGAACTGTTAAACCTAAACGATCATTGTTGGATGCCATAGACAAAGCACCTGCTCCAAGAGATAGGGATCAATTAAGATTGTTTTTGTGGTTGGTGGAATATTCTGCTAAGTTCATAAAGAAATTGATAGAGAAGACAGAAAATCTAAAAAAAATGTTATGCAAAGAAAATAGATTCTTGTGGGAAAAGAAACAACAGATTTGTTTTGATAGCATTAAGAGAGATATGTGAGGCAGGAATTTTATCTGTGTTTGACAAAGGTTTAAAATCTGCTCTCACGGTGGACGCTAGTGCGTCTGGCATTGGGGTGGTGCTTTCACAATTTCATGGCAAAGATGAAAAGACTGTGGCGTTTGCTTTTCGTTTGTTGACACCTGCTGAAAAAAACTGTTTGGTTATTGAACAAGAAGCTTTGGCAGCAGCGCGGGGTGCTAAATATTTTCGTGTATATCTATAGGGGCTACCTTTTGTTATAAGGACTGATCATAAGCCGCTAGTGAGGATTTTAGCTCCAGGAGGAGCAGGCAAAGGTTCGGTCAGGCTGGCCAGGTTAGAGGCCAGACTTCAAGAGTATATGTACTCGGTCGAATTTTCACAAGGGTGCAAGAATGTGCAGGCTGAATGTCTATAAAGGTTGTCATTAGACTGGGAAATTGTTGATGACAGTGGAGTAAGGGAGGCAGACAAAGAAGGTGCAGTTGCATCTATACAAGATGCGGTTTACAGTGGTACTGGATCTTCCACGGAGGTACAGTGGAAAGAGGAGATGGAGAAGGATGCTGTCATGAAGGATGTTGTCAAAATGATACGGTGTGGTGAAGCAAGGGAAAGTACCCTTGCATTGGTTGTGAGGCCATACTTGAAGGTGCTTGCTGAGTTATCTATGTGTGGTGAAAGTTTGATCATGAAGGGGGATTGCTTTATTCCTCCTGTAGGGTTGAGGTTCCAGATATTTCAACTAGCACATGAAGGCCATCGAGGGCAAGGTTTAACTATTAGGAGAGTAAGAGAAGAATTTTGGTGGCTGTCCATGAATAATCAAATCAAGGAATGGGTGGAAAGGTGCAGTATATGCAAAGAAAGCCAAAAAAGGTTGTTACTTGAAAAAAGGATTGAAAGTCATTTAAAGGATCCAGGGATGCCATGGCACACTGTTTGTCTGGATTTTATTGGACCTTTGGGGGAGTTACCTAGCAATATAAAGTATGCAGTAGTCGTAGTGGATGTACACTCTAAGTGGTTGGTGGTAGAGTTCTTGAGGGATATCACTACAAAAACTACAGTTGTGTATTTGGAAAAGATATTCAAAGGGGAAGGTGCTTCAGTGGTTCTCATCACGGACAATGGCATGCAGTTGACTTCGCATGAAATGGTGACGTTTTTGAAGGAATGGGGAGTTAGACATTCTGCACCTCATTGTAATCCCAGGGGAAATGGGGTTGTTGAGAGAGCCATTAGACTTGTCAAAGGTACTGTTCAATTGACTCCTGCAAATCGTTGTGATGTCAGGGTAAAAATATCTGATATGGTGTGGCCGTATTGCACCACAGCACACAGTGTTACACAGAAAATCCCTTTTGTGTCCATGCGGGACGGTTGCCAGGTACAATGTTGGTTCCGGCCTGGTTGAAAGAAGGGTGGTGGGAGGATATTGGAAGTGATACCAGTGTTGAGTCTTATGAAAAGCATAAAGTGTACACCAAGCTACGAGTGGAAGTAGGGGATTGGGTCAAGGTGAAATCGGGCAGAATTCAGGGGGGCTTGACCAAGTTCAGCGGCCCGTTTCAGGTTTGGCGAGTAGGTACATTCTTTGTAGTCTTGGAAAATGGTGAGAGATGGAATTTCAGGAATGTGGCTTTGTATCAAAAGAATGGGATCTGTGTGGAGAATGTTGATGGAGGTTGTTCGGGGATGATGTTTATGATTGATGATTAAGTAGTCAAAAGGAGTAGTGCAAGTTATTTCAATGATATTGATGTGCAAGAAGGAGACGGAGAAGGGATGAGTATGTGTGAAAATAAATCAGCATTAGGAAAAAGGGTGCGAAAGCCACCTTCTTATTTGAGGGACTTAGTGAGACAATAAATCCATTCATGATTTAAGTCCTTACATTTTATTGTGTTAAGTTGTTTATTTGTTTTTATTTTTTTATATTTTTGTGTTATTCTTGTATTGTTTGTTGTTAGTGAACAGGGGAGGATGTGCCGTGATGTAACTTGTTTAAGTTCTAGATTGTGAGGTGTGCGGGATTCCAAGGTTGCCAGTTGGACTGGGACCTCGGAGGAGACCGACGCAAGGTTGTGTGTTATCTGATTAAACGCGATGGCAGAAATCTCCATGTGTCCGGACGTCAATTCATAACATAATCCCAATTCAGTTTTCCTAGATATATATTTAAACCTTGCCTGTGGCAAATTACAACTGTTCCTAACTTTTTTCTAGCAACAGCCTCAGCTGATCTCTTATATCATCTACTCCGAATGCTTAATATGTATTTCTAGAAAAATATTTTCTAATAACTTATGAGAATTTGTTAATTGAGTAGCTGCCTAATTAATTGAAGCCACATTCAATAAAAGTGCTTTCAGTTTGCAACACTGATTATCAAATTTCTCAGCAGGCCTTATCAAAGTATTTGATGTTGAAGTTGTAGTAGCAGAGAATGCATTCATAGCTGACAGAACTGGAAACTCTGGTGAGGGAGATCAATCAAAGTTGTTTATACCTCATTGTTTTGCCCACAGTGATCTTTTTATGTGACTATCAATTTATAGTAGAAGAACGGGCATTCACTTCATTTAATACTTCACAAGTTTGCCTAAGCCAACATTGTCCAGTGATGAATTTAAGTCCCCAGATTAATAGTTTGTATTCAATAACTAAATTAAATAAAAGTATACGGAATCACATTGAGTCTGCCCATCCTTGTCCATTTCATGTGAATTCTTTCTTAGGGGGTCATTACAACATTGGCGGTAAATCCCGTTTACCGTGGTGCAGAAGACCGCCAACACACCTCTGCGGCTGCGGAAATTCGCCACAGCTATTACAACCCACAGCTCGGAATCCGCCAAAATTTAGACACCCACACAAGTCCGCCACACCAAAGGTCACTGATAAACTGGCGATAACAAAACCTCCACCATCACGCCAACAGGAATACGCCCACACTATCACGACCCACGAATCCACGCAGCGGTCTTTCAACCGCGGTAAACCATTGGCGGTACACACCGCCACGCTCCAAAATACACACACTCTTACAGAACACAACCACATTGGACAATTCCAAATACACACACAAGATACACATACACACACCACTCCCACATACCAACACCACTATAAAACACCCGCCCACAGCACCCACAAACCCTTGCTACCTAAAATATTGACGAAGGCCATGACCGACAGTACAGCAAAGAAAACACCACCATACAGAGGCACACAACACCATCACACATACACATCCACCCACAAAACACCACACACCCCTAAACATCACCCCACACATCACAACACACACCACCTCACACATCACCCACACCACCCCATGGCACCGCAAAGACACCCCAGGTTTTCTGAGGAGGAGCTCAGGGTCATGGTGGAGGAAATCATCCGGGTCATCTCGGATCACAGGTGCAGCACACCACCATAGCTAGGAAGATGGAGCTATGGCGCAGAATCGTTGGCATGGTCAACGCAGTGGGACAGCATCCAAGAACACAGGATGACATCAGGAAGAGGTGGAACGGCCTACGGGGGAAGGTGCGTTCCGTGGTCTCAGGACACCACATCGCGGTTCAGAGGACTGGCGGCAGACCCCCACATTCTCCCCCACAACTAACAACATGGGAGGAGCAGGTCTTGGCTATACTGCATCCTGAGGGCTTCGCAGGAGTAGCAGGAGGAATGGACTCTGGTAAGTCAAATCTTAACTATTACATCCCCCACCCTACCTGCATGCTAACACATACCCCCACCCTTACCTTCACCCTCATCACTCCAACTCCTCACATATGTCTCACCATCACAAACCACACATCCCAACACCAAGCCCTGCATGCAACAACAAAACATGGACACCCATCACCAATGCATGGCCACTGCACATACCCACCCAGACCCCTAAACAATTAGCACACTAGGTCCTACACAGGAATGCAAGCAGTAGGGTATGGGGTCACCCACCCATTGCACACCATTTAACACACAGATACTAAAACTATGCCTTTGCACTCCTGCGGGACCCCTACCCAACGTCACCGGACAGGAGGTTCCAGGCATGTCCTCTACCCCCACAGAAGAGGCCCACAGTGATGACAGCAGCTCTGTCCAACTGGATCTAGATGACCAGCCCGGCCCATCTGGGACCTCAGGACAGTCGGTTCCCCTTACACTGGCACAAGCCACAACAGAGCCTCCCCCTCTGGAAACACCAGCACAGCACCCACCCAGCCTGCCCATACCTCTGTCGCCAGGACACGTCAAGCAGCAGTGTGTCCACCACTACAGGGAACCCAGGCTAACCCACCACCCCAAGAACAGCAGGGACCTGGGGGCAGTGGCAGTGGGCACACGGTTCAGGGGACAGAGGCCCAGGAACACAGGGGAACTGGGAGGGTTGCTGTGCGACAGGGGGAGGACAGGCCCAGGGAACCCACTCTCCACGAGGCCCTCTCCAACATCATGGGAGACTACCATCCTTCCCAGGAGACGATGGCAATGGAACTGGCCAAGTTTCAGGAGACCCAGCAGTTGCAGGAGGAACAGTATTTGGGGTTCAGGGAGGAACTCAAATCCATCAATACCACCCTGGGCACCATTGTAGGGGTGCTGAAGGAACTCGTGAACACCAGGAGGGACACTGTGGCACAACAAGGGGCCCCTGACACTAGCCTGGATGATGCACTGCCCACCACCTCCGCCGGCACTAGTGGACAGAAGGCACCGCCACAGGACCACGACACCAGCACCCCACCCCCTGCAGATAGACAGCCACCCCGCAAGCAGTCCCTGAGATCTAGGACAAAGACAGAGAACAATGCCAAGACCCCCGCCAAGAAATGAGACCACCCAGATTGTCATCCTTATGTCCCACCTTATCACCTTGTCCATCCATCAACTGCCCCAGTTCCACTTCCTATGCCCCTTTGGACAATGCACCTGTGAAACAAATAGACTGGACTCTGCCATGGACATTCCTCCACCATCACCCCTGCCCATTTTACAACCCCCTCCACTATTTAGCACTTAAATAAACACCATTAAATCACAAAACTATCTGGAGTCAGTCTGTGCTTTCACAAATGTGTATTTGCAATAACTGAGGAAAATAGCAATGTCCATTTTATTGTCAACATACCTATGTCACACAGCTCTAGTCCATGAGGAAACATAGCAGAGGTCACACAGTGGGACCCACATCTGTGAAATCGAAAGGTAAAGTGACAAATCAGGGTCCATACACTGGGTGAAAGTGACAGACAGATGCGAGGTAGAACAGGTGTATCAGATGTAGCAGGCAGTGATGTCTTCTTACCTGTGTCTCATTGGAAGTAGTGATGAATCACGGTGTTTCCGTTGTCAATATCCTCTTCTTCTGCTTCCTCTTCTTCACTGTCCACAGGCTCCACAGCTGCCACAACACCTCCTTCAGGACTATCCTCCTGCAGAAAAGGCACCTGCCGTCGCAAAGCCAAGTTGTGCAGCATACAGCAGGCCACGATGATCTGCCACACCTTCTTTGGTGAGTAGAATAGGGAACCACCCGTCATATGGAGGCACCTGAACCTGGACTTCAGGAGGCCGAAGGTCCTCTCTATAACCCTCCTAGTTCACACGTGTGCCTCATTGTAGCGTTCCTCTGCCCTTGTCCTGGGATTCCTCACTGGGGTCAGTAGCTATGACAGGTTGGGGTACCCAGAGTCACCTGCAAATGTCGAGGGACAACCTTTAGAGACACACTAACCCTTAGAGACAACCCCAGACAACTATTCACACTGTATAGGGTCCATGTCCTCACCTAATAGCCACACACAGTGCCTGTGCCTCTGGAGTTGCCCTACCACATAAGGGATGCTGCTATTTCTTAGAATGTAAGCATCATGCACTGATCCAGGAAATTTGGCATTCACATGGGAGATGTACTAGTCGGCCAAACACACCATCTGCACATTCATAGAATGGTAACTCTTCCGGTTTCTGTACACCTGTTCACTCCTGAGGAGGGGACAAAGGCCACATGTGTCCCATCAATGGCACCTATGATGTTGGGGATATGTCCCAAAGCATAGAAGCCACCTTTCACTGTAGGCAAATCATCCACCTGAGGGAACACGATGTAGATGTGCATGTGTTTCAGCAGGGCAGACAACAGTCTGGACAACACGTTGGAGAACATAGGCTGGGACATCCCTAATGCTATGGCCACTGTCGTCTGAAAAGACCCACTTGCCAGGAAATGGGGTACTGACATGACCTGCACTAGAGGGGGTATCTCTGTGGGATAGCGGATAGCTGACATCATGTCCGGATCCAACTGGGCACACAGTTCATGGCTTGTGGCATGGTCCAGTCTGTAGGTGACAATTACATGTCGCTCTTCCATTGTCAACAGGTCCACCAGCGGTCTATACACCAGAGGATGCCGCAATCTCTTCACCTGCCCCAGCGGACGTGCTCTATGGAGGAGAACAGCGAGCAGAGGGTCAGCCAACACTGAGGTACGAAAACACAACTTTATTGCACACATTTTTCAATCCGCTATTGGCCTGTCTGAGTGTGTATGTAAGGCCTAGATATGTGTGACGCATTTAAAAATAATGCCATGTGGTCACCTGAAATGGCGGCTGCCTGACCTGTAAGGCGGGACTATGGGATATGAGGTAACTGCGCTGGCGTTGTACACCGCCGCGGTAGGCGATTGAAGACCGCGGTGCAATCCTGCATTGGTTAACATTGAGCCCCATGGGTCCCAGGAGCCAATGACGATGTATGCCGGCGGTGACGGTACGCACTGCTGCGGACGTCACCGCCCTTTTCCATCTGTTCACTCACTTGATACCTGATCTTCGACAGGAGAGGACCTACACTGCAAGTGCTGCTGTGACCTCAGTGTGGAAGCGACGATGGCTCATGTGTCTGGGGAAAGGGCCCCTGCCTTCACCATGGAGGAGTTGGAGAAACTAGTGGATGGGGTCCTCCCTCAGTACACGCTACTCTACGGTCCTCCAGACAAACAGGTAAGTACACTGTGAGCATGCTGTATGGGCAATGCCTGTGTGGATGTAAGATACAGGGGGGATGAGGCGTGCATGAAATGACAGTGTGTGTATGTGCGTCATGGCAAGGGTAGGAACACGGGCCAATGACTGTGTCGGTCCGGACGGTTATATCTTCTCCTTTTCCCCTGTACTATTCCTGTAGGTCAGCGCCCACCAGAAGAAGGATATTTGGCGTGCCATCGCCAAGGAAGTCCGGACCCTGGAGGTCCACCACAGACGGAGCACCCAATGCCGGAAAAGATGGGAGGACATTCGCCACTGGAGCAAGAAGATGGCAGAGGCCCAGCTGGGGATGGCCTCCCAACGTGGGAGGGGTGCTCGTCGTACCATGACCCCCCTGATGTTCCGGATCCTGGCAGAGGCGTACCCGGAGTTCGATGGGTGCTTGAGAGCATCACAGCAGCCACAAGGGGGTGAGTACACTCTCATTCAGCTGAATCAGCGCACATTGGAGGTGTCTGGGTGGGGGAGGTGGGCTGTGGGTACCCCTAGGCCAGGGCGAGTTTTGTAGGCAAGGTCCTTTCGTAAGGCAGGCCATGTGGCACCCCACCCCACCAGTGTTAAAAGCCGACTACACCTAGTCAGGCTCCTGTGACTTCCATGTGTGCAGCAATCGGGCAAAGGCCTTGTACCCCATGGCCCTGTGATTAATTAGGGAACTCTAAGTGTATGGCGTAGTGCAGAGGGCTGCTGTGTCTGTAGTGTCCGCCAACGGTAGCGGTATTGCTTGCACTGAACATGTTTTTCTTCTGTCTCCCCGCCCCCCTTTATGTGGTCTCCCTGTTCTTGTGTGCAATAGCATCATCAGACGGAGGAGCAGTGGCACCGGAGCAGGAGGGAGCTGCATCCCACATGACCCTGAAGAGCGAGACTACAGACATCGAATTCACCAGTGGGATGGAGGGCGAGGGGAGCTCCACTGCTGGGACAGAAGCTGAGACCAGCGACATGGACTCCTCCTCTGATGGGAGCTCCCTGGCAGTGGCGGGCCCCTCTGTGCCCCCCGCATCAACAGGTACAGCCGCCACCCCCCCTACCAGCACTGCCCTCCCAGCAGCCCCTCAGCGTGTGCCCCGTGGCCGCTCACCCAGGAAGGTGGGCATCTCCTTCGCCCCAGGCACCTCAGCCCCTGCCCCTGTCAGCCCTGCTGCCGTCAGTGAGGAGGCCATTGACCTCCTCAGATCCCTCACTGTTGGGCAGTCTACCATTCTGAATGCCATCCAGGGTGTATAGAGGCAGTTGCAGCAGACGAATGCATACCTGGAGGGCAATCATTCTGGTCAGGCAGCCCAACAGCGAGCTTTTCAGACTCTGGCCTCAGCACTGATGGCAGCCATTGTCCCTGCATCCAGCCTCCCCCCTCCAACTTCCTCCACCCAGCCCCAATCCCCTGTACCTCAGCCTATCCCAAGCACACCATCAGACCAGCATGCACACACCTCAACACACAAGGGTAGCTCTGGCAAACATAAGCATCACACATCCCACAGGCACTCACACAAGCATCAGACCCATGCAAACATACCAACATCCACTTCCTCCACTGTGTCCCCCTCCTCCTCGTCTCCCTCCTCCCTCCCTGTCACGTCTCCACTCACACCTGCATGCACTACATCTTCAGCCAGTACGTCCATCACCAGCACGCCGATCACCACACACCGCTCATGTACACTCACTACCTCCACTACCATTCACACATCCCCTGTGTCCTCTCCCAGTGTGTCTGTGAGCCCACCTCCCAAAGTACACAAATGCAGTCACACACCCACCTAACAGCCATCCACCTCACGACAGCCTCCAGTCCATGCACCTTCACCCAAAGTCAGCAAACATACACCTCCTACAACCACTACCTCTTCCTCCATTCCAAAACCCCCTCCATTTACCCATCCCAGTGTGTCTAAAAAACTTTTCCTCTTAAATGTTGACCTCTTCCCTACACCTCCCCCACCCCTTCCATCCCCTAGGGTACGCCTTTCCAGGTCCCAACCTAGCACCTCAGCCACCACATTACCGGGAACAGTGGTGCCAGCAGTAACCGGCTTCTGGAGTGTGCCAAGCAGCAGGGCAGCCAGTGTGCCAAGGTGACATACAAAATCATGTTTATTGACACAAATTGTGATATGGGTTTTGAGGAATATCGATCCAGTTGTATTCTTTGTGGCTCATAATTTAGATTTATTCTACAGTCTCTATTTCCCTGTATGAGCTACGTCGATTAAGTCAGGGACCCCCTTCAGTTTTCTACCTGCCAAGGAGCCAGACCATGGACAGTCCCCAACCTCAGAAACATAAGAAGTTGGCCACAACCCGTAGGGAGAAGGGCAAAACACCTGCCACCAAGGGCTCTCCCTGAACTACAGTTGGGAGTGGCAAGACAGCTGCGCCACCATCCAAGGTGGGGAAGGGGCAGAGAAAGAAAGGGAAATCGCCGCCAACCTGCACGGCGGACAAGACCGCCACCAGCACCGCTGCCAAGGACACCGCCGCCACCAGCACCGCTTCCCAGGATACCGTCGCCACCAGCACCACTGCCAAGGACACCGCTGCCACCAGCACCGCTTCCCAGGACACCGCCGCCACCAGCACCGCTTCCCAGGACACCGCTGCCACCAGCACCGCTGCCAAGGACACCACCAGCACCGCTTCCCAGGACACCGCCGCCACCAGCACCGCTGCCAAGGAGACCGCTGCCACCAGCACTGCTGCCAAGGACACCTCTGCCACCAGCACCGCTTCCCCGGACACCGCCGCCACCAGCACGCTCACTGAGCCACCCACCAGCACCGCAGGCCAATGAGCGCCGCAGGCACCACCAGCGCCCACGCCACATCATGTGCCAGGTGCACCACCGCAGACATGGCTGCCATCCCCAGTGGTCAGTCGTATGAAGCTGGTGGTCAGTTTCAGGGGCCTGGACAGCTTCCTTGTAGGCCCACCGTCAGATGAGAAAGACATCCACTACCTCTGTCCTTGGCAGGTTGAACCACTCTGAGCACAAAGCCCCCTCCAGAACCAGTGGAGAAAGGCATCCACTACCTCAGTCCTTGGCAGGATGAAGCACTCTGGGCACCGAGCCCCCTCCAGAACCAGTGGAGAAAGGCATCCACTACCTCAGTACTTGGCAGGATGAAGCACTCTGGGCACAAAGCCACCCTCCAGAACCAGTGGAGAAAGGCATCCACTACCTCAGTCCTTGGCAGGATGAAGCACTCTGGGCACAAAGCCCCCTCCAGAACCAGTGGAGTATCCCATCCACTACCTCTGTCCTTGGCAGGATGAAGCACTCTGGGCACAAAGCCCCCTCCAGAACCAGTGGAGTATCCCATCCACTATCTCTGTCCTTGGCAGGATGAAGCACTCTGGGTACCAAGCCCCCTCCAGAACCAGTGGAGAAAGGCATCCACTACCTCTGTCCTTGGCAGGATGAAGCACTCTGTGCACCAAGCCCCCTCCAGAGCCAGTGAAAAAAGTAATCCACTACCTCAGTCCTTGGCAGGATTAAGCACTCTGGGTACCAAGCCCCCTCCAGAACCAGTGGAGACTGTTATCCACTTGTGAGACTGTGGCTTTGCACTCCCCAGGATGCAGCAGTGGGCAAACCACCCACTGGAAAGACTTGTGAGACTGTGGCTTTGCACTCCCCAGGATGCAGCAGTGGGCAAACCACCCACTGGAAAGACTTGTGAGACTGTGGCTTTGCATTCCCCAGGATGCAGCAGTGGGCAACCCACCCACTGGAAAGACTTGTGAGACTGTGGCTTTGCCCTCCCCAGGATGCAGCAGTGGGCAAACCACCCACTGGAAAGACTTGTGAGACTGTGGCTTTGCACTCCCCAGGATGCAGCAGTGGGCAACCCACCCACTGGAAAGACTTGTGAGACTGTGGCTTTGCACTCCCCAGGATGTAGCAGTGGGCAAACCACCCACTGGAAAGACTTGTGAGACTGTGGCTTTGCACTCCCCATGATACATCAATGGGCATGGAGCCCCCTCGTGGATCTGGCGTTGTGCACTCATCCGGCTGAGGTGACCCCCCTTTCCGTCCCCCTGAGGTGCCTGTTTCATTTCGATCTGATGCCCCTGCAGTGTTCTCTCCGTTTTGATCGGATATTGAGTGTGGGCCTTGCCCATGCATTTTGGGCCCAGTGGTCCACGGACTATGCATGTGCAGTACATGGGCTTGATTTCTTGGTGTATATATTTGTTAATAGTGTATATATTTTTGAGTAATGGATTTTTATTGATTACAATCTTTCAACTCAATTCCTTTTGTCCTTGCATTTTTCCCGGGAGGGCTGGGGTGTGTAAATGTAATGTATCAACATGTACTTGTGTGTGTGTTGTAGTGGGTGAGGGTGGGGGTGGGGGTTTTGCGTGTTGCGTGTGTGTGTCACTCTCTTTTCCCTCCCCCTCCCCTGTGTCGTAGGTGCAGTACTCACCATGGTCTTCGCCGCAGGCGTTCGTGCTTCTGGTAGAGGAGCAGGAAGACAATGGCAGGTAGAATATGGAGTTCCGGCTCCGTGACGTCCTGGTTCCTCGTGGGTTGTGTAGAGGTGAGCGTTTCCCCTTCCAAGTCCTGTTTCCGCCGTGTTTTTGTTTGCGGTGAATCCGCCCCGGTAAAGGTGGCAGATTGGCTTCTCATGATACTGTGGGAGGTACATTGTCTTCCGCCTGTCTGTTGGCGGTGACCGCCATGCTGTTTGTTTGTACCGCCGTGGTGGTCGGAGTGTTAAAGTGGCTGTCTATGTTGGCGGTTTCCACCAGGGTCGTGATTCCATTTTTTTTACCGCCGGCCTGTTGCCGGTTTTACCGCCGCTTTAACACCGACCGCCAGGGTTCTAACGAGGGCCTTAATCTCTTACTATTTGTCGCATTGACAACAGTTATAGGAAGGCCCAGGAGTCCTCTGTTCTTTTTGCTGCTGCCTCAATTGGATATTTTCTTCAACCATGTATTTATTTATTAAGGGTGGGGAGAAGCATTTTTTAAATAGGAGATGCCTCAGCTCTTTCTTGAAGTTAGCAGTGCTTAATTTGAGCCAGTGGTTTCCAGTGCTCAGCACTGACATTTAATTGTCAACACCCACACTTATGACAGTCTGCCATAGGGTAGCACTGTTTGTCTATTTTAGAGATGAGCTCAGTGTTTTTTTTAATTAATTCAATATACATTAAAAATGACTAATACCTGACTCCTAAGCTATCCTTTTAGCATCAGGGCCTTAGAAGAGTCTGAATTGTCAGACTTGAAGGAATGTAATGGCTATTACTTGTGTTGGTGTGATCATTGGCAGCGCTGGCAGGGGCAATGGTTGGTGCAAGCTGTAGTGGCTTCCTAACACATTAAGCACTGGAAGGTAGTCAAAAAACCAGAGGACATCCAAATTCCACTCTGCCTACCATTGAAAAAAGATTAGCTAGAAATTAACTTTTAAAAAAAATCTACCATGAAGACAGTGATTTAGATGGTCTTGAAACTTAGAGCCTAATTGCAAGTTTGGCGGTCATGGTACTACAGTCGAAACGGAGGTGGAATCACCACCACACCGTTGGTCGTCCTCCCGCCCTATTACAAACCATGCGGTTAAACCACTGTGGTGCCGTCGCCAGGAAATCTAGACTGCGGCGGAGGCGGGATAAGCCAATCAGTCTGTCGGAGGGTGGACCACCAGTGTTATTGCTGGTGAAATTACAAAGTGCCTTCCCACCGATGTGACTGTGGCGGTCCAACCACCATATCTGAGCTGGCAGAAAGGGAGGGACTTTAAGGCTTAAACCCAACTGTACTCAGCTTCACATGTTGTAGGAGGCTGGACTGGCTTGTAGTGAGTACCAAGGGGTACTTACACCTTGCACCAGGCCCAGGTATCCCTTATTAGTGTATAGGGGTGTCTAGCAGCTTAGGCTGATAGAAAATGGTAGCTTAGCAGAGCAGCTTAGGCTGAACTAGGAGACGAGTGAAGCTCCTACAGTACCACTAGTGTCATATGCACAATATCATAAGAAAACACAATACACAGATATACTAAAAATAAAGGTACTTTATTTTTATGACAATATGCCAAAGTATCTCAGTGAGTACCCTCAGTATGAGGATAGCAAATATACACAAGATATATGTACACAATACCAAAATATGCAGTAATAGCAATAGAAAACAGTCCAAACAATGTATAGTCACAATAGAATGCAATGGGGGCACATAGGGATAGGGGCAACACAAACCATATACTCTAGAAGTGGAATGCGAACCACGAATGGACCCCAAACCTATGTGACCTTGTAGAGTGTCGCTGGGACTGTAAGAAAACAGTGAGGGTTAGAAAAATAGCCCACCCCAAGACCCTGAAAAGTGGGTGCCAAGGGCACCTAAGTTCCCCAAAGAGCACAGAAGTCGTGATAGGGGAATTCTGCAGGAAAGACCAACACCAGCAATGCAACAACAATGGATTTCCAGACGAGAGTACCTGTGGAACAAGGGGACCAAGTCGAAAAGTCACAATCAAGTCGGGAGTGGGCAGATGCCCAGGAAATGCCAGCTGTGGATGCAAAGAAGCTGCCACTGGATTGTAAAAGCTGTGGATTCTGCACGAATGACAAGGGCTAGAAACTTCCCCTTTGGAGGATGGATGTCGCACGTCGTGAAGAGTCGTGCAGAAGTGTTTTTCCGCAGAAAGACCGCAAACAAGCCTTGGTAGCTGCAAGGGTTGCAGTTAGGGTTTTTGGATGCTGCTGTGGCCCAGGAGGAACCAGAATGTTGCCAATTGCGTGAGGAGACAGAGGGGGCGCCCAGCAAGAGAAGGAGCCCACTGAGAAGCAAGCAGCACCCGCAGAAGTGCCGGAACAGGCACTAAGAAGTGGAGTGAATCGGTGCTCACCCGAAGTTGCACAAGAGAGTCCCACGCCGCCGGAGGACAACTCAGGAGGTCGTGCAATACAGGTTAGAGTGCTGGGGACCCATGCTGGGCTGTGCACGAAGGAAATCCTCGGTGAGTGCACAGGAGCCGGAGTAGCTGCAAAACACGCGCTTCCCAGCAATGCAGTCTGCCGTGGGAAGGCAAGGACTTACCTCCACCAAACTTGGACTGAAGAGTCACTGGACTGTGGGAGTCCCTTGGACAGAGTTGCTGAGTTCAAGGGACCTCGCTCGTCGTGTTGAGAGGAGACCCAGAGGACCGGTGATGCAGTTCTTTGGTGCCTGCGGTTGCAGGGGGAAGATTCCGTCGACCCACAGGAGATTTCTTCGGAGCTTCTAGTGCAGAGAGGAGGCAGACTACCCCCACAGCATGCACCACCAGGAAAACAGTCGAGAAGGTGGCTGGATCAGCGTTACAGTGTCGCAGTAGTCGTCATTGCTACTTTGTTGCAGTTTTGCAGGCTTCCAGCGCGGTCAGCAGTCGATTCCTTGGCAGAAGGTGAAGAGAGAGATGCAGAGGAACTCTGATGAGCTCTTGCATTCGTTATCTAAGGAATTCCCCAAAGCAGAGACCCTAAATAGCCAGAAAAGGAGGTTTGGCTACCTAGGAGAGAGGATAGGCTTGCAACACCTGAAGGAGCCTATCAGAAGGAGTCTCTGACGTCACCTGCTGGCCCTGCCACTCAGAGCAGTCCAGTGTGCCAGCAGCACCTCTGTCTCCAAGATGGCAGAGGTCTGGAGCACACTGGAGGAGCTCTGGGTACCTCCCAGGGGAGGTGCAGGTCAGGGGAGTGGTCACTCCCCTTTCCTTTGTCCAGTTTCGCGCCAGAGCAGGGCTGAGGGATCTCTGAACCGGTGTAGACTGGCTTATGCAGAGATGGGCACCATCTGTGCCCATCAAAGCATTTCCAGAGGCTGGGGGAGGCTACTCCTCCCCAGCCCTGACACCTTATTCCAAAGGGAGAGGGTGTAACACCCTCTCTCTGAGGAAGTCCTTTGTTCTGCCTTCCTGGGCCAAGACTGGCTGGACCCCAGGAGGGCAGAAACCTGTCTGAGGGGTTGGCAGCAGCAGCAGTTGCAGTGAAACCCCGGGTAAGGCAGTTTGGCAGTACCCGGGTCTGTGCTAGAGACCCGGGGAATCATGGGATTGTCTCCCCAATACCAGGATGGCATTGGTGGGGCAATTCCATGATCTTAGACATGTTACATGGCCATATTCGGAGTTACCATTGTGAAGCTACACATAGGTAGTGACCTATATGTAGTGCACGCGTGTAATGGTGTCCCCGCACTCACAAAGTCCGGGGAATTTGCCCTGAACAATGTGGGGGCACTTTGGCTAGTGCCAGGGTGCCCACACACCAAGTAACTTAGCACCCAACCTTTAGCAGGTAAAGGTTAGACATATAGGTGACTTATAAGTTACTTAAGTGCAGTGGTAAATGGCTGTGAAATAACGTGGACGTTATTTCACTCAGGCTGCAGTGGCAGGCCTGTGTAAGAATTGTCAGAGCTCCCTATGGGTGGCAAAAGAAATGCTGCAGCCCATAGGGATCTCCTGGAACCCCAATACCCTGGGTACCTCAGTACCATATACTAGGGAATTATAAGGGTGTTCCAGTATGCCAATGTAAATTGGTAAAATTGGTCACTAGCCTGTTAGTGACAATTTGTACAGAGAGAGCATAACCACTGAGGTTCTGGTTAGCAGAGCCTCAGTGAGACAGTTAGGCATCACACAGGGAACACATACATATAGGCCACAAACTTATGAGCACTGGGGTCCTGGCTAGCAGGGTCCCAGTGACACATAACAAACATACTGAAAACATAGGTTTTTCACTATGAGCACGGGGCCCTGGCTAGCAGGATCCGAGTGAGACAGTGAAAACACCCTGACATACACTCACAAACAGGCCAAAAGTGGGGGTAACAAGGCTAGAAAGAGGCTACTTTCTCACACAACCCCCCCCACAAACGAAGGACAATAAGGCTAACCTTGGCCAGTTGAGACTTTATTGTCTAAGTGGTGATAAGTAGAGAGTAGCTCTGCAATAGACTGGTTACTCCCTTTATCATCCACTATATGGTTACTTCCCTGTGGGGATGTAAACCACCCTGTTTGAAGTTTTTTAGCTAAGCAACAATGTGAAGATATATTTTCAGAGTTTTTATCAGTAAGTTTTAGTTTAGAGCAGTGGGAATTGTCCACTGAACCTATTTGTAGTGATGGAAATGCCAGACAGGGATGCTGTCTCAGAAAAGCCATAGCTGGGCAAAAACTTTGTCCATATGGCTGGAAGAGAGAACAGGGATGCTGTTTCTCTTTAGTTGGAGCAGGGCAGGGATGCTGTCCTATAAGCTCCACACTAGGGCAGGGATGCTGTCCAAAGTGTTGTGAGGCAGTGCAGGGTATCTGCACTAAAGTTTCTCTGGGAGGGTTGGAGGGATGCTCCATGTTAACCAAAATGGTGCTCTTTTTCTCACCAATGTTAGTTATCCCACAGAGAGGTACTTCTACCTCAGGGAGTACAGCTTTGCCAGCTGATGATTCCCTTGGAACAGGTGCCACCCCAGGAGAGGTTTCTCCCACCACAGGAATGATATCCTGATTGGCAGGGTGGTTAGGGGATACTGTGATACCCTTTTTACCTGTTGTTGGAGAGGGATCCTGAGTTTTCAGGCCTTCTCTCCTTTGCTTTTTCATTTCAGTAGAAATGAGAGGGAACAATTCCTCTGGGATGCACAGCATGGCTGCATGGGCATAAAACTCTACATCAGCCCAACCTGAGGCCTCTAGGTCATTACCTAAGAGACAGTCTACAGGTAAGCTAGGTGACACCACCACCTGCTTAGGGCCAGTAACTCCACCCCAACTAAACTGAATTATAGCTAAGGGAAGAAACTTAGTGGAGTTATGGACATCAATAATCTTATACTGTTGTCCAATGATGTGTTGTTCAGGAGCCACTAGGTTTTCAGTCACCAAAGTGATACTGGCACCTGTGTCCCTGTAGGCCAAGGCCTCAACACCATTTATTGAAACTGTCTGCCTGTACTTATCCATTGTAAGGGGACAAGCAGCCAGTGTGGCAAGGCCAATGCCACTAGGTGTGACAGAAACTGTCTTGGGACTGACTACCCCAGTTTCTATGATGGACCCATAAGTGAACCCAACTACACCCTTTGCTTGACTGTTGTCAGCAGTCCCACCACTAGTACCACTACTGCTAGGGGCACTAGAGCTTGATGTATTAGTGGTGGTAGGCTCAGGGGGGTTACCTGGACAGGACTTATCCCCTGGCCTATGGCCTCTGTTTTTACACACAAAGCACCAAGGCTTTTTAAATTGTGTAGGTTGAGAAGAAGAGGAAGAATTTGTTTTATCCCCACCCCCTGAAGAGTGTTTAAGATTTGAAGAAGGATCTTTGGTTTTACCCTTATCCCCATACTTATCTTGAGATTTTTCACCATCTTTCTTCTTGCCATCCTTGTCACCTCCTGTATGAACTTTTCTGTTCACTCTTGTTCTGACCCATTTGTCTGCCTTCTTTCCCAATTCTTGGGGAGAGGTCAGATCAGAGTCCACCAGGTACTGGTGTAACAAATCAGACACACAATGATTAAGTATATGCTCTCTCAGGATTAAGTTATACAGGCTTTCATAGTCAGCAACTTTACTGCCATGTAACCACCCCTCCAAGGCCTTCACTGAATGGTCAACAAAGTCTACCCAGTCTTGTGAAGGCTCCTTTTTGGTTTCTCTGAACTTCATCCTGTACTGTTCAGTGGTTAAGCCATAACCATCTAGGAGTGCATTCTTAAGAACTTTGAAATTATTGGCCTCACTTTCTTTTACAGTAAGGAGCCTATCCCTACCCTTTCCACTGAAAGATAGCCACAGGATAGCAGCCCACTGCCTCTGAGGGACCTCCTGTACAACACAGGCCCTCTCAAGTGCAGCAAACCACTTGTTAATGTCATCCCCCTCCTTGTAAGGGGGAACTATCTTGTGCAGATTCCTAGAATCATGCTCTTTTGCAGGATGACTATTTGGAATACTGCTGCTGCCACCATGGGTTTCTAAACCCAATTTCTGTCTTTCTCTTTCTATTTCCAAGGACTGCCTATCTAAATCCAGCTGTTGCTTCTTGAGCTTCAGCCTGGATTGTTCCACTCTCAATCTATTGAGCTCCCTTTCTAACACTCTGTCATCAGGGTGGGTGGGTAGGGCATGTCTTGAAACAGAGGAATGGTGAGAATGAACAGAAGGAGACCTGGCCCTAACAGATGTCACACTAACATTCTGGCCTACAGAAGTGATACTTCTACTGTGATGAGAAACAACACTATTACTGTGATGTGAAGCAATACTCTTACTGTGATGTGAATTCACATCAGTACCAGTTATGCTAGGTGGCCTGCTAAGGGGCAGGTTGGAAAGATTCCCTCCCAAATCTTTTTCTAGGGGTGCCCCAGAATCAGAGTGGGAACCATCAGCTAATTTCTCACCAGAAGTGCCAACAAAAGTCTTGTCTTGCTCAACTAGCATGTTAACTAATAGTTCTCTAGAGGGATTCTTCCCTACACTTAAACCTCTTTCTACACAGAGACTCCTTGCTGCCTTCCAGCTAAGGTGATCATAAGCAGTCTTGGACAGATCAACAGTTTGGCCTGTGCCAGACATTATAGAAAGTGTTTAAGGGATATAAAAAGAATGAAAACATTTTTAGAACTTTTTAAAGAACAGGAAAAAAAACTTTCAAAACTTTTAAAGAACTTTTTGAAAGTTTTAGAGGTACTTTTCAGCACTTTAGAAAAGAAGTGAGAGAAGAAAAGAAAAACCTTTTGGTTAGGTGTACCTACACTGAACTTGTTTTGTATATTTTTCTCTTATGAAAAGTACAATGACAAAAGTGGTAAGTAGTTGCAAAGTACTTATCCCACCGCTGCACAACCAATGTAGGAGGCTAGACTAGCTTGTAGTGAGTACCAAGGGGTACTTACACCTTGCACCAGGCCCAGGTATCCCTTATTAGTGTATAGGGGTGTCTTGCAGCTTAGGCTGATAGAAAATGGTAGCTTAGCAGAGCAGCTTAGGCTGAACTAGGAGACGAGTGAAGCTCCTACAGTACCACTAGTGTCATATGCACAATATCATAAGAAAACACAATACACAGATATACTAAAAATAAAGGTACTTTATTTTTATGACAATATGCCAAAGTATCTCAGTGAGTACCCTCAGTATGAGGATAGCAAATATACACAAGATATATGTACACAATACCAAAATATGCAGTAATAGCAATAGAAAACAGTGCAAACAATGTATAGTCACAATAGAATGCAACGGGGGCACATAGGGATAGGGGCAACACAAACCATATACTCTAGAAGTGGAATGCGAAACACGAATGGACCCCAAACCTATGTGACCTTGTAGAGGGTCACTGGGACTGTAAGAAAACAGTGAGGGTTAGAAAAATAGCCCACCCCAAGACCCTGAAAAGTGGGTGCCAAGGGCACCTAAGTTCCCTAAAGAGCACAGAAGTCGTGATAGGGGAATTCTGCAGGAAAGACCAACACCAGCAATGCAACAACGATGGATTTCCAGACGAGAGTACCTGTGGAACAAGGGGACCAAGTCCAAAAGTCACGATCAAGTCGGGAGTGGGCAGATGCCCAGGAAATGCCAGCTGTGGATGCAAAGAAGCTGCCACTGGATGGTAGAAGCTGAGGATTCTGCATGAATGACAAGGGCTAGAAACTTCCCCTTTGGAGGATGGATGTCCGACGTCGTGAAGAGTTGTGCAGAAGTGTTTTCCCGCAGAAAGACAGCAAACAAGCCTTGCTAGCTGCAAGGGTCGCGGTTAGGATTTTTGGATGCTGCTGTGGCCCAGGAGGGACCAGGATGTCATCAATTGCGTGAGGAGACAGAGGGGGCGCCCAGCAAGAGAAGAAGCCCACTCAGAAGCAAGCAGCATCCGCAGAAGTGATGGAACAGGCACTACAAAGTGGAGTGAATCGGTGCTCACCCGAAGTTGCACAAGAGAGTCCCACGCCACCGGAGGACAACTCAGGAGGTCGTGCAATGCAGGTTAGAGTGCCGGGGACCCAGGCTGGGCTGTGCACAAAGGAAATCCTCGTTGAGTGCACAGGAGCTGGAGTAGCTGCAAAACACACGGTTCCCAGCAATGCAGTCTGGCGTGGGGAGGCAAGGACTTACCTCCACCAAACTTGGACTGAAGAGTCACTGGACTGTGGGAGTCACTTGGACAGAGTTGCTGAGTTCAAGGGACCTCGCTCTTCGTGCTGAGAGGAGACCCAGAGGACCGGTGATGCAGTTCTTTGGTGCCTTCGGTTGCAGGGGGAAGATTCCGTCGACCCACGGGAGATTTCTTTGGAGCTTCTAGTGCAGAGAGGAGGCAGACTACCCCCACAGCATGCACCACCAGGAAAACAGTCGAGAAGGCGGCTGGATCAGCATTACAGTGTCGCAGTAGTCGTCGTTGCTACTTTGTTGCAGTTTTGCAGGCTTCCAGCGCGGTCAGCAGTCGATTCCTTGGCAGAAGGTGAAGAGAGAGATGCAGAGGAACTCTGATGAGCTCTTGCATTCGTTATCTAAGGAATTCCCCAAAGCAGAGACCCTAAATAGCCAGAAAAGGAGGATTGGCTACCTAGGAGAGAGGATAGGCTAGCAACACCCGAAGGAGCCTATCAGAAGGAGTCTCTGACGTCACCTGCTGGCCCTGGCCACTCAGAGCAGTCCAGTGTGCCAGCAGCACCTCTGTTTCCAAGATGGCAGAGGTCTGGAGCACACTGGAGGAGCTCTGGGCACCTCCCAGGGGAGGTGCAGGTCAGGGGAGTGGTCACTCCCCTTTCCTTTGTCCAGTTTCGCGCCAGAGCAGGGCTGAGGGATCCCTGAACCGGTGTAGACTGGCTTATGCAGAGATGGGCACCATCTGTGCCCATCAAAGCATTTCCAGAGGCTGGGGGAGGCTACTCCTCCCCAGCCCTGACACCTTATTCCAAAGGGAGAGGGTGTAACACCCTCTCTCTGAGGAAGTCCTTTGTTCTGCCTTCCTGGGCCAAGCCTGGTTGGACCCCAGGAGGGCAGAAACCTGTCTGAGGGGTTGGCAGCAGCAGCAGCTGCAGTGAAACCCGGGAAAGGCAGTTTGGCAGTACCCGGGTCTGTGCTAGACATGGCCATATTCGGAGTTACCACAGTGAAAAAACCCTGACATACACTCATAAACAAGCCAAAACTGGGGGTAACAAGGCTAGAAAGAGGCTACTTTCTCACACATGTCCTGTGCCACCATGGAGTCAATTGTACACATCCTGCCGCTGCTGTTCCTGCTTGATGACATCCAAAACCGACACTGTTGTGGACACAACAAATGGTAAGCTAAACTCTTACCTGTGTCCATCAACTCCTCAGCAAATAGATACCCCTCCATGTACCTGGCAAGGGGTTTGTCGTCTGTGGGCCAAACATATTTTGTGGGCTCTGTTCAAAATTGTTCTCTATGTATGATCAAATTACAGCTCTTCTGTGCCCTCTTTGGCCAGGTCACTGACACTGTACAGGAATACTCTACAAAAGTCGAAACCTGTGCACATCTCATAATCAGGGTTAGTGATGTGTGCATTAAATTGTGTCTATCAAATCAATCAATCAATCAATCAGGGATTTGTAAAGAGCGGCTACTCACCCACAAAAGTCTTAAGGCGCTGTATCACACAACAGCACCTCCTCATCAATATCACACCTATAATCCCTGACACACACACATTGCTCACATGCTAGTTTCCGCTGTGATATCTGAATGGATGTGTCATGAA
Organism: Pleurodeles waltl; assembly: GCF_031143425.1. Taxonomy (NCBI): domain Eukaryota; kingdom Metazoa; phylum Chordata; class Amphibia; order Caudata; family Salamandridae; genus Pleurodeles; species Pleurodeles waltl. The sequence goes on from NC_090442.1 coordinate 648,630,510, forward strand.
ACTGAAACACACCTTCTCTGCTAAATCTCTGTAAAAGACTCTCAGACATCACCCACATTTAAAGGTAAAGTTAGGTAAATGGGATTCAAACTAATCAGTGTGAGAAACATTTTAAGGTTGCAATGTAAAGATTGTCTGCTGAATAGGTATGCCTCTATCAGGGGGACCCCTGAAAGTCTGGGGCCCTGGGCCACAATTCACTTTGCACATGCCTCAAAACTGTGATGTGCACATGACCTGTATCTTTAAGCATGTCAGGGACAACCAATAGAATGACCAAGTGCCATGCATATGTGAGAAATGTGTAAGTGCAAGTCATGAAAGCAAACTCATCAGTAACAGCATTTGCCACACATTTAGATAAAGTAGGTGTAAGGTACGCACACGAAAATGGACATATGTCCATAAACACTTCTACAAAGGTATGATGCATTAACACCCTCCATGTGTGGATAAATAAATCTCCAGCTTGCACACATTAAACGCATATCCAGCCTACATCATAGGGAGAAGTGCCAGCTAAATAATGCAGATATTGGCCGAGCTAAGCTGAAATACTTACCATATGAAATACCACCCAATGCAATGTCAGCCTTGATTGGAATTCATCCTACATATCTATCTATAGAACATTTCCCCTTGTCCTGTGTAACTCCAGCACTGGTTCCAAGGTCAGATCATACTAACCACATCAAGTGGATCATCAATCAGGTTGAAACAAACATAACTGTAGTCACACATCCCAAAGTATCAAAGAACATCAAAATAGTAGAAAAGTAATGGCAGGACTAATGTGTACAAAATAAGCATTTTTTTTTATTTCCAAGCTCAACACATAGAGTAAAGCAAAGGCCAATGGCCAGTCCATTAACACAATGTGTGGTCCATCACACTGCTGTGCCATTAACCATGCCTCTCATGATACTGCCAGGGGAACCTCCCCGGGAAGCGGCACCTACAGGCCAGTCCAGGCACCGCAATGATGTCATTTTGGGGGGTGGGGTCGATATTGGGAGGGGTGGATTTGGTTTTTGGAGGGCTGGTCTGGACTTTGGGAGGGGTGTCTGGTTTTGGGGGGGTAGTCTTCTTAGGGATATGGCTGGGTTTAGTGATGGGGATCAGGTTTCTCAGGGGCAGATTTGGATGTGGAAGGGATGGGTTGGTATGTGGAAGAGGTCCTTTTGGCTTTGGAAGTGGGGTTGGCATCAAGAGGGGTAAGGGTAAGGACAAATAATAAGCTTTCCCTTGGACAATAGGTAGGATGTTTGTGAAGAAATAGGGTTGGGGAGTTAGAGGGAGTGGAAGTGGAGGTGTCAGGTGTGGGTGAGTGTGTTTTTGCTGCAGGTGTCTGTGTGTTTGATGTATCTTGTTTGTGTTTTACAGGTGCCTGTTGTGTGGGTGAGTGTGGGTATTTGTGTTTTTTGTGGTGTGTGATGGGGATGTGCTGGGTATGCTGGGTGTTGTGGATGGGTCTGTTGGTTCAAGTGTGGTGTGTGGGTGTGAGAAAGTAGCCTCTTTATAGCATGGTAACCCCCATTGTTGGCCTGTTTGTCAGTGTTTTTTAACTGTGACACTGGAGTCCTGCTAACCAAAACTCCAGTGCTTACACTCTCTCTGGTTTCAAATTTGATTTTACATACTGGTAGCCCAGTATTTCACTCCAGATTGGCATACGGGCCCCCCATTATAAGTCCCTATTATATGGTATCTAGGTACCCAAGGCTTTGGGGTTCCAGGGAATCCTCATGGGCTGCAGCATTTATTTTGTCACCCATAAGGAGCCCATACAAAGGCTTCTACAGGACTGCCATTGCAGCCTGTGTGAAATAGTGCATGTACTTTTTCACAGCCATTGTCACTGCACCAGGTCACTTATAAGTCACTTATATGTCAGGCCTTCGGACTCTGAAGGCTGGGTGCACAGTACCTCTGTGTGAAGGTACACCTGCACTAGCAGAGGTGCCCCCACATGGTCCTGGCCCATTTTCCTGGACTTCGTGAGTGCGGGGACGCCATTATAAATGTGCACTGACCAGAGGTCAATATCTATGCACAGCTTCACAATGGTACCTCCGAATATGGCCATGTAAGGTGTCTAACTGCGAATTGTACCCCAATACTGATTCCAGTATTGGTTGCAGAATTCCATGCACTCTCGGGGCTCCACAGTGAATCCCCAGTACTGCCATACCAGCCTTCTGAGGTTTTCGCTGCAACTCCAACTGCTGCCACATCACAGACAGGCTTCTGCCCTCCTGGAGGTTGAGCAGCTCAATACCAGGAAGGAAGAGCATTTCCTTTAGGAGAGGGGTGTTACACCCTCTCCCTTTGGAAACAGGTGTTACAGGCTGGGGAGGGGTAGCCTCCCCCAGCCTCTGGGAATGCTTTGAAGGGCACAGATGGGGCCCTCCTTGCATAAACCAGTCTACACCGGTTCAGGGACCCCTTCTCCCCTGCTCTGGCGGGAAACTGAACAAAGGACAGGGGAGTGACCACTCCCCTGTCCATCACCACCCCAGGGGTGGTGGCCAGAGCTCCTCCAGAATGTCCCTGGGTTTTGCCATCTTGGATTCCAAGTTGGTGGGGCACTATGGGAGCATCTGAGTGGCCAGTGCCAGCAGGTGAGGTCAGAGACCCCTCCTGATAGGTGCTTACCTAGTTAGGCGACCAATCCACCTCTCAGGGCTATTTAGGGTCTCTCCTCTGGATGTTTCTTCAGATTTGGATTGCAAGACTCCAACAGGAATCCTCTGCATCCTTTACTTCATCTTCTACTGACGGATGAACCGCTGACTGCTCCAGGAACTCTACAAAACTGCAACAAAGAAGCAAAGACGACTTCTGCAACATTGTAACTTCAGCTCCTGCCAGCAACTGCAACAGTTTCCAGGTCGTACATCCTCCGAGGACTGCCTGTCTTCAGCCTGCACCAGAAGAACAGAAGGAATCTTCTGTGGAGTGACGGAGTCACTTCCCTGCTTCAGCAGACACCTCTCTGCAGCGATGACTGGTGGCTTGGGTCCCCTCTCCTGACAACAGGCGTGGATCCAGCAACACGGGTGGTGGACTAAAGTGACTCCAGCGGTCCTAATGTCCAGCTGTTCAACTTTGGTGGAGGTAAGGGCTTGCCCCCTGTGCACCGCGTGACTTGCAGTTGCCAAAGCTTCTGTGCGACCTTTCAAGAAGTTCTTCATGAACAGCACAGCTTAGGTCCCCAGCACTCCATCCTGTGACGCACAGCTTCCTCAGTGGTTCTCTGGCGGCGTGGCAGTCCTTTGTGTCTTGCTACATGGACCTCCATTTGTACCTCCTTTGTCCCCGGGCTGTGGGACTCCTGTGCACCCTGCCTGGCCTTCTGAGGGCTCTCTGAGTTGCGGAGAGCCCCTTCTGTCTCCCCCTCCTGGGTAGAGGCCACCAGGCCCCTCCTGGTTCCGGGCAGCACCATTTTCTGCTAACCGCAAGCTTCGCATGTGCCATGGCTTGTTGGCGGAACCCAGTGATGCAAACCAGACTGCAGTCATCCATCCGGTGTGGAACATCTTCTGCACCAATCAGGAGCCCGCATCTGTCTTCTTTGGTGCAATACTGACTTTGTCTTCTCACCGGTAGTTCTTCTTTTGCGCCTTCACCGGGTTAGCAGGGGCTCCTGTTCTCCCTGGACCCTTCAGTGCTTCTTGGACTTGGTCCCCTTCTTCCACAGGTCTTCGGGTCCAGAAATCCATCATTGGTGTCTTGCTGTCTCTTCTGGTTCTTGCATTATCTTCTATCATGACTTCTAGTGTGTTTTAGGAACCTTGCTGTGTTTTACTCCTGCTTTCCTGGGCTCTGGGATGGGGTACATTACCTTTGGTGTTTTCTTACACTCCCAGCGCCCCTCTACACACTACACTTGCCTAGGTGGGAAACCGACTTTCGCGTTCCACTCTTTTAGTATATGTTTTGTGTTCCCCCTAGGCCCATTGCAACCTATTGTGTTTTTCACTATTTGCACCCTTTTCCTACTGTGTACTTACCTGTTTCTGGTTACTAGTGTATATATTGTGTAATGTACTTACCTCCTAACTGAGTATAGTCTCCAAAGCATTTTTGGAATTGTGTGACTAAAATTAAGTACCTTTACTTTTGCAACACTGAGTATTGTCTTTCATGTATGTGAGTACTGTGTGACTACAGTGGTATTGCAAGAGCTTTGCATGTCTCCTAGTTCAGCCTTGGCTGCTCTGCCTACAGCTACCTCTAGACAACCTGGCTTCTAGGCACTGACTACATTTCACTAATAAGGAATTACTGGACCTGGGATAAGGTGTAAGTACCTTTGGTACCCACTACAAACCAGGCCAGCTTCCTACAGTGGGGTAATACTGATTGGGGTGGTGGATGGGTATGTGGGTGTGGTGTCTGGGGAAAAGCTGGGGGTGGTGGATGTATCTATGGGTGCCGGGTGGTATTTTAAGTTAATGCTCGGGTGGTTGATGGGTCTGTGCGTGTGGTACCTGGGTTAATGCTTGGGGTAGTGAACAGGTCTGGTGGTGTGGGTTTGGTATCTAGGGGAATTCTGGGAATTGGGGATGGGTCTGTAGGTGTGGGTGTGGTGTCTGGGGTACGTTGGGGTTGGTGATGGTGGTTAAGGGTGTGAGTGTCTGATGAGTGGCTGCATGCTTGTGTGTTTTCTAGTGTTTCTGTTTGCATGTGCTGCTTGGGGCTGTTGAAGTGTGTGTATGCGTATGTGTGAGTGTGTTTGGGACTAGAATGGGAATATGAAATTTGGATGGGGATTTGTGGGGGAGGTTTGGGATGGGTGGAAGGCTGCAGTGAGGGAGGAGGCCAGAGCCTGAAACAATCTCTGTAGGGCAAACATAGCACTGTGGAAGCCTTCCAGGCAGGCACCCATCTGTTGCAGATGGCAGCCTTGCACCTGGATGGCATTCAATAGTGCCATCTGACCCGCAGAGATATTTCTCAGGAGGTACCTGGAGCAAAAGAGACAGCTCCCCTTTTAGGTGAGGGGACCCGGGCAACTGGGTGGCGAGCAACAGGGAGGGTGGAGATGGAAGGGGTGGTGGCAGACAAGGATGGTGTGGGCACTGGTTCTGTGTGTTCCACCACCACTAGGGACTGTCCATTAGAGGGTAACTCTGAAGATGATGACGTTGAGACTGTGTCCTCCGTGGCATTCCCCTCACCATCTGGGCCACTGCCTTCCTCTGTGTCTGTTGTAACACAACCAGAGACACTGTGGCCAGCTGTTTCCCCAAAATTGTTGGCCCTGTCTCCCCTGCTTTCTTTGGATGATGCTGAAATGACATATAAAAACAGGTTTATTGTATGTGCCAGAACACACTTGACCAACAACTTTGATCACAGAACATTAATAAATTGTACAGAAGACCCCAGCTACAAGGTCCACCATAGTGGCGTCAATATTAGCAAGAGCACATTCATGCATGCTACATGGCCTGTAAACAGTTGCTCACAGTGAAGACATAACCACAGACAGCTCCAATTACATGGGTGAAGTTGTCTGATCTCCATTGACATGTATCTAGTAGGATACTTGATTACCTTGTATAGTTTGGCTCTTGTAGTATACCCCAGTAACCTGATGTCATCAAATAGTATGGAAATATCGGGGGCGGAGCTTGCATGCCAGAAAGATGGCCGGCACTTGGTGAGGCTCTGCTCGGCCTGGGGCGTCAAATGCACATTTCTCCTGCAGGACGGTGAATCTCGCATCTCACTGGCCGGGCGGCGCAGCGGAGAGTGCTGCCGGCGGCGGCGCTGAAGATTGCTCCCCTGCCTCTGCCGTGAAGAGCTGGCAGTGGAGGTGAAAGGCCTGGCCTGGCGGGGCCAGGAGACGTGCGGCGCTCGGCCGTGGGCCCTCCTGGCCTGATAGATGGTCCAGCAGCAAGGATAGACGCTGCCGACGGTGGAGATACGCCGGTGGCTTCCGGCGGCTAGTGGCCGGTGGCTTCCGGCGGCTAGTGGCGGGGGCCGGATCGGCTGTAACATTGTACCGTGGCCCCCCTGTGATCCTTGGCTGCCGGCGGCCGGGTGCTCCCGGGGCCAGGACAGGCCGGCGGCGGCCCTGGGTGCCGGGGGGCCCCGAGGGCGGGCCTAGTGCAACCTGCCAGATTTGGCGGCCATTTGTGGATGTGGCGGATTGGGCTGGGAGGCGGCGTTTCTGGTGTGGCTGTACGGTGCGGAGCTGGTGGACCCTGCGGGGGCTGCTGGTTGGTTGGCGGCTCCGCGAGCCCTGCGTTGGTGGGGGCCCGGGCGGCCTTGTGAGAGGAGCTGCGCTTGCCGGTTCGGGCCTGGTGGCCACCTGAAGGCGTGCTCTGGAACCAGCAGTGGACATTACTGGCCTGGCAGGGGTGGTTCGAGGAGAACTGCGCAATTGCTGGGCCCGGCTTCCCGCCTCGGCTACTGGCGTCCTGGCCGGTTGGTGCTGGACTGGGGACCAGGGACTGCCGGGCCTAGGCTGGAGGAGGCCCGCTGGCCGGAGGAGGCCTGCGTTGGAGGAGATATTGCTGGCTGGCCTTGGGGCTTCGATTGTGGCCTTTGCTGCCCTGGCTTGGGACTCTGGCCGGGGTACTCTGACGCTGCAGGATGGGAAAGGCGGAGCAGCAGCAGGCGAAGATTTCCTTTGATGGGGGACGGAGGAAGGAGGGGACCCCTTCAACACAGATGGGAGAAGCAGCTTTGGAGGCTGCGTCATCTGGCATGTCGGTCAGGGCCATGTTTCTGGATTTGAAGTCCAGTCTGACAGGAATTGACGCCAAGCTCGACCGTCTAACGGAGCAGCTTGATCGCATCAAGACAAGGGTAGATGACCATGACTCTAGGTTGGATCGGTTGGAGGCGCGTACTTCGGATATGGAGGACCAGTTTCAGGGCGAGCGCGCACAATTGTTGCAAATGGAGAAGGTGTTAGAGGTAATACGTAATAAGACTGAAGATTTGGAAGCTCGCTCGCGCCGCAACAACGTCAGACTGATTGGCCTTCCTGAATCTACTGACATGGGCAGAATGGAAGATTTTATTTAAAGCATGCTCTCTGAACTTTTTCCTGCTCAGCTCTCCCGTTTGTTGGTGGTGGAGAGGGCGCATCAGTCTCTGGGCCCTCGGCCTCCGTCTGGCACCCCTCCTCGCCCCATCACTATTCGACTATTGAATTATCGTGATCAAGACACTATCCTCCGGCTGGCTCGGGAGCGGCACCCGGTGCTGTATAAAAATACTGAGCTGCAGTTTTTTCCGGACTATACCCCTTGGGTGCAGGCCACGCACACGGCCTTTCTGCCGATCAAGCGCTCTCTCGGTCAGACGGATGCAAGGTTTTCCCTTATCTACCCTGCGAAACTATAGTTGCAGCATGGAGGGAAACTGCACTTCTTTACGGACCCAGAGCTGGCGGCAAAGTTTGTTAAGGTTCTCCCTCGACGATCTGTGGATGTGGATTTGGGTGGGCAGGGTGCAGAGCATGAGACGCTCAGTGATAATGACTGATGGTTCTGCTGCTGAAGCATAAATTGACCGCACGGTTACAGCGATATAGAACAGTTTGCCGTCCTGATGTTTATTCGTCTTTTGGCCCCACGCCTCCCATTCCCGGTCTACTACTGGGTTTGGGTTGGGTGGCTAGCTGTTCGCCCTGTGGATGAGTCTCGTGGAAATGATATGGTGTACTTCCTTAGTTTTCTGGGTTAAGGGGGGATTATTTGCCTCGACCCGGTTGGGGGGTCTGTGTGGGAGGGGGGTGGGTTTATATGCTTCTTTGTTAGTTCCAGTATATTGGATGTTTTCTTCCTTTTTTTTGTGTCTGCGTTTGCCGGGTAGGCTGGTGGGGGCGGCGGCGGCATGCTCTGTTACTTTGATCGGAGTGTTCGGATGAAGCAGGACGGGGTGACATTGGTCCGTTGCCTTACTTGGAATGTGCGTGGCCTGAACGATGGACGCAAGCTCATGTCTGCGTATGTTAAGCGCCAGAATGTCAATATTTGTATGTTGCAAGAAACTCACTTGGTGGCGGACACGATGCATCGCTTTAAGGCTAGATGGGTTGGGTAATGCCACGGGCGGTATATTCGAGGTATGCCAGAGGAGTTGCAATTCTGCTGCGCAAGGGACTGCAATGGCACACTCAGCGAACTATAGTAGATCCTAACGGACGCTATGTGCTGATGAGTGGTGTGTTGCTGGACAGGCCTTGTAGATTAGTGGCTGTGTATGGTCCTAACATGGACGACCCAGATTTCTTTAGCGAGGTCGGGCGCCAGGCTGAGTCGTTGGGAGGAGGTGTTGTGATCTGGGGGGTGACTTTAACATAATTTGACCAGGATACAACATGTGGCAGCGGCTCGAGCTCTTACTGCAGTTATGGAAGATGGTGCATTGGTAGACATCTGGAGGATGAAGCATGGAGACGCTAGAGAGGGCACGTGTGTCAACTATGTGCATAGTAGTTGGTCTTGCATTGATCGCTGGCTGGGCTTGCGGGACGTGGCGATGTGGACGTGTTCGGTGGAGCACATGGCGCGTATGTTGTCGGACCATTCACCGGTCAAGTTGGATCTGGTGATTCTGGGGCGGACCAGGACGTGCGTTTACGTGGGGGTTGCCGCAGGCGGCCTTAAGGGATGAGGTGTTCCGAGAGGAGATTTGTTGGGATATTGTCCTCTATTTTGAGGAGAATAGTGGCTCTGTGAGCTCGGCAGGCATACTGTGGGAGGCCTTTAAGGTGGTTATTCGCGGGAGCTGTATTTCGAAGCAACACGGCGTGCTGCGAGGGTTGCGTCGGGAGTTGGCCGACCTGGAGGCGCGGATTGCAGATCTGGAGGTCCGGTTGGTGGTGGACTGGTCCAGTGACACACTGGTGGAAATCCGGCGTATGGTTTCCTTGTATGAGGATGCTTCAGAGAGGCATGCCCATAGGGCATATTTTGATGCACTTTTTTTGCTGGAGGAGGTGAAGGCTGCGATTCGAGCCCTGGAGATAAGTCCCCTGGTCTTGATCGCCTAACCCCAGTGTTCTATAAAGTATACTCTGATATACTAGCACCTTATCTGCTGGAGGTATATGCAGAGGCCATGGAGAATGGGATTCTTCCTGCCTCTTTTCGAGAGGCAATGATCGTTACGATCCCTAAGCCAGGTAAGGAACCCTTAAGCTGTGACTCCTATCACCCACTCTCTATGATTAACATCGATAACAAGATCTTGGCCAAGATGATTGCGGCGTGGTTGTAGCCGCTGATGACGATGCTTGTGCTTTCTGACCAGTCTGGGTTTGTTCCGGGGTGGTCCACAGCGCACAATTTGTGGACTTTTTTGCGGTTGCTGGATCGATTAGTGCTGATGATGATGCTGCAGCTGTGTTTTTAGACGCCACGAAGGCCTTTGATTCGTTGGTATGGGAATATCTGTTTGCACTCTTGGGTAGGATGGGTTTGAGCTTGCGTTTTGTGGGCTGGATCCACCGGCTGTACACAGAGCCTGTTGCTCGACTCCGTCTGAATGGAGGCATATCCGCCCCATTTCGGGTGGCTAGGGGGACACGGCAAGGGTGTCCTTTGTCCCCGTTGCTGTTCCCGATAGTGATGGAGCTGCTTGCGGCCTGTTTGCGTCAGCGCTATAGTGACAGAGGGCTACCGTTTTGGCAGCGGCCCATTTTGATATCCATGTATGCCGATGACATTGCGTTGTATGTGCGAGAGCCCCAGAAGAATCTGGATGTTTTGCTGGATGAGATTGTATGGTTTGGTGAATTTTTGGGTATATCGATTAACTGGTCTAAATCTGTGGTGCTGCCTCTGTCGCCGGGAACGGTGGGCTTCTTGTCCCGATATCCTATTGCATGGGCTGATGGCCCGGTGAGGTACTTGGGAGTCTGGCTGAGCTGTGACGTTGAGACACTTTGGACGGCTAATTACGGTACAGTTATGTCCTGGCTGAAAGATAGGATCGAGATGTGGCGCTCCTTGCCACTGTTGCTGATAGGATGAATAGCCATTGCCAAAATGATAGTACTACCCAAAATGCTGTACTTGTTTGTAAATCTCCCCCTGGTCCTTACAGCGTGCTTTTTGAGGCGTCTCCGCTCTGCCATGATCGTCTGGTCTAGGCGGGTCGCTAACCCAGAATTGCATGGGAGAAGTTAACGCAGACTTGCCGCTCCGGATATGGAGCTTTATTACTACTATGCACAGGCCCAGTTTGCCTATTATTGGATCCGCCCTGTTTGTTACATGCCGCATCTCGCTCCTGAGAATGACGCGGTTTGGCCGGATGACCTGATGCAAGTGTTCAGGGGTCTGTCTCGGCCTCAAACTCGGGGGTAGACACAGTGGCGTGTACTGTTGGGGCATGGCGGGCACTTTTGAAGTGATCTGGTGTGCGTGAGCCTTTTGCGCCGTCGATGGAGGTGGCTGCTGTAGCTGATGAGCGGCTGTTTCGTGACTCGCGGCTGCGGACCTATCTTCGCAACTCGGATTTGTCCCTCCTGGGGGACTGGTTTGTGGATGGAAGGCTGATCTCCCCGGATGTGGCACTGAGAGATGGTTCTGATGGTGCCCTGCATCGGCTATATGTGCTGCGTGTGTGTGCGATGCTTCGAGCACGATATTCTGTGTCGAGCATTGGAGGTAGTATGGAGTGCACAGACGCCAAGGAAGCTAGTCACCAAGCTATATGGATGCATGCAGGATCAGAGGGATGCACTTGCAATGTCTGCTAAGGTTAAATGGGAGGCGGATGTGGGAACGGCAATCTCTGATGAGACATGGAAGAAGTGCTGTGCACATATGAGGGCGCTCTTGCCAAACTATCATCTGCGATTAATCCACTTCAAGTTTCTGCAGCGTCTTTATTACACCCCCAGGGGCCTGTGTGCTATGGGGTTGCGGGCAGATGCTTCCTTTGAGCGATGCCATGCCCCGGATGCTGACTTTTTCCACCTGGCGTGGCAATGTGGAGAAGTGCACGATTTCTGGCTGGAGGTTGCGCATGTGATTGGTGAGATGACTGGGCTTAAGCTGGCTCCCTCCCCTGTGCTGGCGCTGCTGGGTAGTGTGGACTCAGTTCTGCGAGCTCAGCGGAAACTGGTGGGCATGTTGCTGCTTCTGGCAGAGCGCAGAGTCGTGATTTGTTGGGGTCGCGGCCGCCCTCTTGAGTCACTGACTGGCTGTGTGATGCTGCATTTTGCCGAGAACAGTTAAGGACGTTCTGGGAGTTGGCGCCTGAGGGTTCTAGACCGCAAGATATTTGGGCGCCTTTGCGTGAGTATCTGGAGATTGCTTATTGAGTGACATGTACTAGAGTTAATTGATATGCACTTTGGAAATGGTTGTGTCACCCTGACTGTAAGAAGATGCGAACTGTGGATGTTTGCCAGTGTCGTCTAGCCTGTTCCGGCCACCTTGCTATATTTATGTTGGTTGTACTTGATGTTACTCCCCAAATGCAGACAGCTGTTGTTCATGGCCCCTACAATTTGCCCATTGTGGTTTATTAGTTTATAAAATTGCTGAATTCTGTTACACTAGAGTCGGGCCCTTGGTGATAATGTTGTTATAGAAAAGGATATTGTTATTCTTGTTGCACTTTCAAATCGTATAAATAAATAAAAATAAAAAAATAGTGTGGCAATGTCAAATTAATTCTTACAGAATCTACACAAGGCTGTGCAATCAGCACATGTTCATATACCTACTACCACATCATGATGAAATGATGGTCAACTAGAACAGCTATGTTGCTGCAGTATGTAAAGTAGCAGGAATACAGTGACATGGCAATGTTAATTTCACACTGTGGGCACTTCCTAATAGTAACTTCCTAATATTGATGTCACCAGTCAGTGAATGATCCTTCACAAATCAACATATGCAAATCACATAACTGATTACTTCCACATCAATGGCATAGAAATTCACATTGAGTCTACCTCTCATGTCATTCATTGCTTCATCAATTGGACCTGACTAATGACATTGAGTAATGGATTAGGGTATGTGTGGCCCACCCAACAATGTCTACACACTCCTGTCTGTGGTAACACATGAACTGTATGCCCATCACATATAACTATTTTCTAATACAGTTTGGCCTACACACACATTTGTGATGGAATCAGACATCAACATATGAAGACATATAGATCATGTATGTAATAGTAGTGCAGATGATGCTACAAAAGTGAAAGGTACAAATGCCAAGACGTGGGCACTTATATTGATGGCACCAGTGATATTTGCTATCTCATGTTATTATACCTTCCCCACTTACCAAAGGGAAGTATTGCTCAGTGACTGCAACCAAAGTGCACTGTATGCTATGTCACACGTAAGAGGGCCACCATCGCATGAGACACAGTAGTGAGATAGCATCACTTGACACACTGAAGACAAGTGACCTGTTGAGTGCAATTGTCACCCACAACATAAAACAACATGAGCTGATTATTCACTTTCATCAGCCGTGTATCTGCTCAAGACAGTAAATTGGTAGTAGACTGGACTCTGCTGTGTTACTGGTCATAAGGACAAAGGGCAAAGCATGTCAGCATTCACCTGCTACCAGTTCTACACAAATAATAACTCTACTTGTGTGTCTCACATGGGCCACCTTCAATATTGATAGGGAAATTACACAAAGTTGGCAATGTAACATGTAAGACTCTGACCGGGACTCACCCCCCTTGTAGCAGCTTTTGGGCCCTCAACTGCCCATCAAGCTCTGGGTAGGTCACTGCCAGTATCCGGGCCATTAGGGGGGCCAAGGTTCGGCATGGGCCCCGTCCATATCAGGAGGACACCCCCAGCTGGACCTCCATGATCTTCCTGGTCCAGCATCTCAGGTCCTCCCACCTTCTCCTGCAATGGTCGCTGTGCCGGCAGTAGACCCACAGGGTCCACACCTTTCAGATGATGGCTCTCCAAAATGCTTGCTTCTGATAGGCATTGACCTGTATGGATGCAATAGATGAATAAACAGATCATAATTAGAAATTTTAGGATATCTGTATGATTGACACACATTTTGTACAAGCATTAATAAATAGTTAACATACTACCTGTGTAATTCTCACATGCTGACCGCTACAAAGACATGAATACACACTTCTATAGTCGTCTGCTGACTATCATCAACCCTGATCATGACTGACTAAGCCAGCCCACTAACATCATGTAGCCCAAGGCTATCCTACATGTACTGTGATGTGAGATACTATGAAACACAATGCACCATTGTGACCTTTTGAAGAGTAAACTACTTGTGAATGACTGTATAGACACCTTTACAGCCAGGCCCATAGACTTGATGCATAGGGTCCATACAGGCTGGCTCCATAGTATAGACTACATTTTAAGACTTAGGTCACAATGAAAGGGCTGGCTAGTGTGTCGCTGAGAGCTTCCTCTCTGGAGATATGTGGACATGTGGACTACTTAAGAGGATATCATACTGCGCCTGATTGAGTTTGTGTGGTCTGTACTGCCATCACAGGACACATATTTTGCCATATGTGGCACTGTTACAGAGATGACATTCAACATACCATTGTATATCTTGTTTGATTGGCTGAATGTAATAAAGCTGGTGATTCACACATCATAACCTCTTCAGAAAAAAACAACTAGCTTGACTGTTAATTTGTCATATGTGTAATAGGCCTGTACAGTGCAAACATGATCTATGGAAAAGTGACAACAGACCTCTGGGAGTAAGGGGCCTGTCATTAGTAAATGTCACACATTGACAATGTGGGCCAATGGAAAGGAGTATCAGGCCCAGGGGTTATTTCAGTCACCATTCCAAATGTAGTCTATGTAAAAGCAATCAGGGTACTATTGGTTCAGAAAACTCATTTTGGGAACACTCAAGGATCTGGAGGTCTACAGGGAGATTACTCTGTGCCACAGTTGTATCGCCACAGTAAACTTGTCCCAGCCTGGGCTGCACAACTCATTGTCAGGCCTTGCTCTCTGCAGGCTGAGCATACTGAACCCACATGAACATCACAATTCCATCACTTCAATGCATAAACATATATCTTGTGGCCTTCCAATACATGACCTCAGGATTGCGTGACACTCTGAAGGGGTCTGTGAGGTATAGCTAGCTCTCATACAACAGCTTAGTGAGGCCTGATCTGGGCTGAGTGATATGTGGGACTGTACACATAGCTAACATCATCCTCAACTGCTTCTAACAGTAATTGTCATTGTCAGCTCTTTTTTGTTAAGTTAATTAAAACCATTACAAAAAAAACATCAATAAAACATTATCTTAAATTAAAATGCGAACACATCAAATACCCTTTTGTCAGTGATACATTGATTTTCCCAACAGACCCAGTTGTTGTTCACAGTCAAGATATATTTGCCTAAAGGGCAAGGCACTATAATGTTTTATGCCTCAGCACATACTATACCACTTTTGCAATTGTCTACACTGTCCTCACCCTTTCTACGACATTATGATTTAAGCTGCTCCACATTCTAAGTTCTCGACTGTCCTCCCTCTGTGCTAAAGGAACTGCAAGTGCTTGTGCAAATGAAACGTACAACTGCAAATCTATCTGTGTCTGTTTTCTCAGACAGTTCTTAACCTTCTAATGACCCTCCATGCTTCATACTGGCTACCCCCGCTGACTGGGAGAGCAGCCACCTTAGTGCTGTAACTTATTTTGCACATCTAGCCAAGGCCCAGGCCACCGAATGTGAGAAGCAGATGTAATTGTCCTTGTCAGCTTTTTTGTTGTTAATTAAAACCATTACAATAAAAAACATCAATAAAACATTATCTTAAATTAAAATGCGAACACATCAAATACCATTTTGTCAGTTGGCTACCCCCGCTGACTGGGAGAGCAGCCACTTTAGTGCTGTAACTTATCTTGCACATCTAGCCAAGGCCCAGGCCGCCGAATGTGAGAAGCAGATGTTAGATGTATCCAAACAAGTGTGCGCCCTCAAAGCCAGTGCTACTGGTTTAAGTAGCTGTCTCCTCTGAGAGACTAAAGAGAGGCAGCAACAAAACATATGTAACCAGGTTTCATATTGATAAGAGCAAAGCCTGCAGGCTCTTTTATCTTTATGAGAGGGCCAAGAAGGATTGAAGTCTTTAATTGGCAGGGCTAATGTGCGCACCTAAAAGATCTGCCATCGGATTTCCGCATTTATTGTCTCTAAAATATGTGGCTGTGGGGCTCCAACCAGGTATGAGTTGTTTAACACTGGCACTGCTGATGGAGATTTGGCAATCAATATATCTTGTTCCCTTGAAATTTCCTTTGATCTTTGAATAATTTTTATTTTCCAAGTTTTAAATGGGACGTTTTCTGCCATCTGAGTGGAGTCTCCCATTTCGAAAGTCTTCAGTGTGCTGTTTACATGTGTATACCAGGGGTTATCAGGAGTTTCGAAAAATGAATCTTAAATGGTATTTTAATGACTGCATGTTTGACTTCCTGAGCCTAATGTAGTACTTCGAGATGGATGCTTGGCAGTCTAATTTCTGGCCAACTCCAATCTTAGCCTGGAGTGTCAGACATGTTTTGGATGTTGTAAGATTTTTTTGTACACCCTACGGTGTGCTTGTTCCACAGTAGGCTTCTAGTGATCCAGGATATGCCAGGTTTCCACACACAGGGCGGGAAGTAAACTCGTCTTTGTTACTCTCAGTACTGGGGCTGCAGATGCACTTCTTAGTTGGTTGTTCAATTGGGCAAATCCGGATGTGATTGTTGCATATTTGTTTCTGATTGCACTTTTCTGTTTCCCTGACAGATTTTTTTCACTGAACCACACACCAAGATAGTTGTACTTTCTGGATGTGCCAATAATCTGACTTCCAGGTTGCCAGGTTATGATATTTTTGTTTACACACCTTCCAAATATGAGAGCCTTTATTTTTTCTTGGTACTGGAAGCTGATTGGCTATATTAAATATGTTCAAAGCAATTAGTGCCTGCTGTAAGCCGGTTCTTGTACAGTCCATTATCGCAATGTTGTCTGCATATTGAATAGTTTGCAGCTTTATGGGACCAATCTTTGGTGGGAGAAATGTGCTAGCCTCCAAGCTTTTCCATATATTCGCTGTATATAAGTTAAACAGCAGTGAGGCCAGAACACAGCCCTGGTTTAGGCCTTTGCAAGTTTCTATTTTTTGGGTCATTGTGCCAGGACCAGTTGTTACTTGAACCCATGTGTCTGTATACAATGAAATAATGGCACTTAAGAGCCGTTTAGGGGTGCCCCATGCCCCAATCTTTCTCCTTAAGGTTGCACGATCAACCCTATTGAAAGCCACACTATAATCCACAAAGCAGCAGAACAGAAGGTGGTTGTTTTTAGCTGCTTGCTACCGCGAATATGAAAGTGCCATGATGTTATCCACTGTCAAGTTCGGATCTGAAGCCATGTTGAAAGAATGGCAGGGTTTGGTGCTCCTGGACCCAAGCCTCTAGTTGGTCCAACAACATGCAGGCATACATTTTAGCCTCCATTTCCAAGAGAGCTATTGAACAATAGTTTGAGACAGCTGTGCGATCCCACTTTTTGTAAATTGGACAGAGTGTGGACCCTCTCCAGGAGTCTGAGACTGCAGCCAGCTGGAACACACTATTAAAAATCAGGGACAGCCTATTTGCCCAGTCAACCAGGTAACATTTAAACAAGAATGCTGGCAGACCATTGGGACGTGGGGCGCCATCCTTCCTTATAGACTTGATAACATTTTCTATATTTCTGAGGGAGATGTAATCTGGATCTGCATGTTTTACTTCATTAAAAGCAACTGCCTGCTCTAGCTGAGGGGCTGCTTTGGTCTCTGGGCCTTGTTCTTCCTCTGTGGAAAGCGCTTCACAGTACGGAGAAGATGAATTGAGATTTTCCTAGCCTTGTTGTCTGAAAGGCTAGATTTTATTAACGGAGGCGAGTATTATGCATTTCTTTTCTTACTTTAGAAAACATCAGCCAAGAACTACAAATCCCAGAGACTCTGGGAGAAAAATTACCAGATAGCATCACAATGGGGTGACCAATCACGCGTCGAGTATTCACATAATAATCTTGACTGAGAGCAACAAGCCCTCTTTTCTTGCGAGAGTCAGACAAAAAAAGAGTCAAATAGCAAAATTCAAACTATATACAAAGTCAGTAGAGTAGAGAAGAAATCTTTAAAGTAGTCCATCAGGAGCCAAGAAGGAAATACTGATAACCCAGAACTTCGGCACGGAAGTACCAGGCAAGGTGAAACCAGATGTGGATCAGCCAGATGCAGTGGAGCTTGTTGAAGGCATGGCAACTGCAGAAGAAGCAACAGGGGGGGTTAATACAAACATGGCGGGCTAATACTCGCCTTCGTGTCTTTAAACAAATCCAACCTTCCAGACACCAAGGCTAGGGAAATCTCAATTTTATTGCAAGACTGGACACTCATATTATGCTTATTTGAAGCAACTAAATAACATTGTCCAATGGATGATCTACAGGTTTACAATAAAAAGTTCTAAACATACTAACGTTTGACCAATCTGCAGATCTGAGAATATCATGTAAACTAGCCCCTGCCCAAAAGGCTTGAGAGGCCGCAGCACCTTTCACCGAATGAACGCCATAAGAAAGGTTAGAGACACCTGCCAGGGACATGAGCCATCTAACCCAAGGAGCCAAGGTTAGAGCCGAGACTGGTTCGTGGGGTTTCTGAAAGAAAATAAGTAATTGGGAAGAGGAGGAAATTCTGAAATCTGCAGTTTGAGAAATGTAAGTTTTCAAACAATTACCAATACAAAATTTCGTTTGAAAGGGAAAAAAAGGGGTAATGTACAGCTGACAAATTTGTTTTGATACGCCTACTGACTTGAAAATAAACACCTAAAGCGGAATAACGGATGGAGGAAACATCAAGGACCTTGACATCTGATACACATTTAATAGAGACTAAACACAAGAGCATAGTCAATTTGGCAGACAAATGTTTCAGCAATAAATCAGCATTATCCAGCCATACGAGAAATAAATGAAAAACTGAATTAACATCCCACATAACATTATATTTGGGAAGTGGAGATTTAGCAAAACGTACTCCCTTTAAAAGTCGGCAAAGCAATGGGTGTTCCCCAATGGGCCCTCCATCCACTCTGACATGTTCTGAAGCGATCGCAGACCTGTAAGTATTAACAGGACGATGAGCCTTATCTTGTGAAGCAAAGGAAGCCAGAAAATTCACCACTAAGGTTACATCTGCTGAAAAGGGATCTGAAACCCTGTCAAAACACCAGCTACACCAAACCAACCAAGCGGATATGTAAACCATTATTGTACCTTGAGCCCAGGATTGCTGGATGAACTGGACAGCTTCCTCTGAAATTCCTGGAGTTCTCCAGGAAGCCCTGAAATTCTCCACGCTATGAGATGCAGGGCACCTTCTAAGACCAGACTGTGGGGAAGACCCTGGGAGTTCAAGAGCAGATTGAGAAATGGAGGGATCAATATTGGAAGACCTGAGGAAAGCTCCAACAGGGTTGGGTACCAAGGCTGGGACTGCCAGAATGGAATGATCAAAACAAGGGATGAGTGTTGTCTGCGGACTTGAGCCAGCACCCGAGCAATAAAGAGGAAGGGGGGAAAGGCACAGAGGAAAGAAGGAGGCCATGACTGAAGGAAAGCATCTGTGGCAATAGCTAGCGGATCTGGCCTCCAGCTGAAGAAGGAATGAAATTGAATGTTGATCCGGGAGGCAAAGAGGTCTATTGACATGAAACCGAAGACCGAAGAAAGATGACTGAAGACGGAAGGATGAAGTTTCCAATCGCTTAAGTCATAGATATGCCTGGAAAACCAATCTGCCACCACGTTCAGCTTGCCTGGGAGATATTCCGCCTTGACCGAGATATTCCTGGGGAGACAGAATTCCCACAGACTCCTGGCCAAAAGAGCTAGTGGTTTGGATCTCATTCCGCACAGACGGTTTATGTACCTGACTGCAGACAGGTTGTCCATTCTCAGAAGAACTGAGCATTTTACTCTGTCTTTTGGATGGTAAAGGAAACTGCAAACATCTCTAAACAACTGATGTGCAGTGAGGACTCCTGAATGGACCATGGACCCCCAGTCGAGAGTTGCCCACATCTTGTGCCCCAACCTGTCAGACTCGCATCAGACGCTAAGACAAGATATGGGGTCGGCCGAGAAAATCGTTTTCCCGTTCCAAGCATCTAAGTGACTCGTCCACCAGCAAAGTTCTCCTCTGGACTCGGAATCGAGCACATCTGGGTCTGAATAAGCTAGTCCTTTTCGAAGGTGATGGATTTTCAATCTATGAAGAGCCCTGTAATGAAGGGGCCCAGGAAAGATGGCCTGAATGGAGGAGGAAAGAAGACCTACTAAACGAGCTATGGATCTGAGGAAACAAAGAGGGATAGATAAGGCACAACGTATCTCTTTCTTTATCAGAATCACCTGCTGCTGAGGGATTTGAAGCACTGACTCAACAGTGTTCACTATGAAACCAAGAAATTTGAGATATTGAGAAGGAATTAGAACAGACTTTTGAAGATTTATAAGGAACCCCAGCCTTGACAAAAGGTCCCGGCAAAGGTTTAGATGATCCAGCAGACAAGACTTGTCTTGTGCCATGATGAGGAAATCATCCAGATATACTATGAGTCTTATCCCTTGACCTCTGAGGAAGGCTGTTACCGGTTTGAGGATCTTGGTGAAGCACCAAGGAGGTGATGAAAGACTGAAAGGGAGAGTTTTGAACTGAAAGAAAGAGGCCCCCCCATTGGAACTGAAGATATTTCCTGAAGGAAGGATAAATGGGTACTGAGAGATAAGCATCTTGTAGGTCCAGACGGACCAACCAGTCGTTTTGAAGCAGAAGATCTCTTAGATGGAAAATAGCCTCCATCTTGAAATGGTGCTACACCCAAAAATTGTTGAAGAGCTTCAGGTTTAACTGGTCAATGTTTTGTTTTCTTTTTCTGAACCAGAAAGAAGGTACTGACGACCCCTGAAGGGTCAAAGGAAACCTTTTATATAGCCTGTTTTGTCAGTAAAGACTGCACTTCCCCCTGAACCAGAAGGAACTGATCTTGGAGAAAAATGAACAGGTTGAGGCAGGTGAGTCTGAAAACGAACCTGATTAAACTCTATGGAGTAAACTTGAACGGTTTGGATAACCGAAGGATTTGAGGTAAGAGATAACCAAGCATCTAGGCAAGATCCCAGCCTGCCTCCTGCGGGAGAAAGACCAGAATTGGAAGTCCTTACCTGCAAGCTGGTCTCCTTTGAATCTGTATCCCCTGTTACGGGCTCCACAGAAACATCGTGGATAGAATTGAGGTCTGAACCCCTGGTAGAATTCTTGCTGGGTGTCCTGTTTGAAGGAGCCTCTGACGAGGGATTCCCCTCTTGAGGAATAACGGACGGCAAACCGACCCCTTCCTTTGCCGGCCCTTCCAAAAACACGCAGGGAACATTTTTTCTTCATCGAAGAATGTGTTTTAGCGAAAGAAGTAAATATACAAACATATCTGCTCATTTCTTTGATAAACGAGTCTCCAAAGAGAAGGCCATCCGCATTAGGGGCTTCCTCTTTGGTTGCCTATGAACTGAGTTTGGGTTAAATTTTTCACAGAAGAGTTTTACGACGCTCCTGGGAAATATAGGCATTGGCATTGCCCAGCATGCATATTGCTCTCTGAGCCCAGTTTGAGAGCGCCTCAAGGTCCACTTGATTGCCCTTCATCTTTGCCTCTACAGCCAAATCAAGTATCTTAATTAAAGGTCCAACTAGGTCCAAAAGTCTATCCTGGCAGTTAGGGCAGGCCCTATCGACCCCTTTCTTGGGATCCTTCGCAAACTTAGTAAAATAAAAACATGTTGGGGTCAATCATGGGGGTATCAGCCACCTTAAAGGGAAGGGAAGGTCTAGGACACTCAAGCTTTAACTTATTCCTAGATGACTTATCAAGCAAATGCCTTAAATAAAAGGACACAAATCAGAAACATGATCAGGCGGGAACCACTCAGAAGAATTTGTGTGGTGAACTGACATAGGGTCAAATATGGGTTCACTAAAATGATCAACTAGATCATCAGACACTAGATGAGGGGAGAGCACAGAGGGCTGAAGTTTTACATCTTTTCTCCAAAGGCCCATCATCATCAACATTATCATTTGCTTGTGTGGCATCATTTAAATTGTCATCCCCATCACTGTCAGTTTCTCTAATATTGAGTATATTAAGTGGAGAGGAAGGGAGCCCTGAAGAATTTGCCTCTTGGGTGGGAGGCCCAAATTTAACAGAAACACCTTTGGAAGGCACACAAGGGGATGCCACACATTTTGTCCCTCATTTAGGAGGAGCATCCTTGGGGTTCTGCAACATTTTTGATAGTGAGGCTTCCAAATTCTTTGAAATGTCCATCATTGGCACAGAGACCGCATACTGAACAGAGTATTTAATGAAGGGTTTCAAATTATCCTTCTTAGACTGGGTTTGCTCATCACCTGACATAGTAACAGAAAAAAGGCTTCCGTATAGCAAAAAACCTGACAGAACAGGGTTAATTCTGAGGGAAAAAAAACCCAGGGGGAGGGCCTTAATAAAAGGAGGTGTGAGGGGGCTTGCCCAGAGGCTGTCACTGACAAGAGCAAAGGCAGTAATAAGGAAATCCCTCACCAGCCGTTACATCCACGAGGGAGGAATGGAATGGCTCGCTAGAGGAGGACAGCTTCGGCTGAGAGGCATCAGTGCTTCAGAAGAATTTGTGTGGTGAACTGACATAGGGTCAAACATGGGTTCACCAAAATGATCAACTAGATCATCAGACACTAGATGAGGGGAGAGCACAGAGGGCTGAAGTTTTACGTCTTTTCTCCAAAGGCCCATCATCATAAACATTATCATTTGCTTGTGTGGCATCATCTAAATTGTCATCCCCATCACTGTCAGCTTCTCTAATATTGAGTATATTAAGGGGAGAGGAAGGGCGCCCCGAAGAATTAAACTCTTGGGTGGGAGGCCCAAATTTAACAGAAACGCCTTTGGAAGGCACATAAGGGGGTGCCACACGTTGTGTCCCTCATTTAGGAGGAGCATCCTGGGGGTTCTGCAACATTTTTGAAAGTGAGGCTTCCAAATTCTTTGAAATGTCCATCATTGACACACAGACCCCATACTGAACAGAGTATTTAATGAAGGATTTCAAATTATCCTTCATAGACTGGGTTTGCTCATCACCTGACATAGTAACAGAAAAAAGGCTTCTGTATAGCAAAAAACCTGATAGAACAGGGTTAATTCTGAGGGGAAAAACCCAGAGGGAGGGCCTTAATAAAAGGAATTGGGAGGGGGCGTGCCAAGAGGCTGTCACTGACAAGAGCGAAGGCAGTAATAAGGAAATCCCTCACCAGCCGTTACATCAATGAGCTAGGGATGGAGCGGCTCGCTAGAGGAGGACAGCTTCGGCTGAGAGGCAGCAGTGCTTCACCGGACCAACACGCGACGCGCTTCATGAGGCAGGAATGCCTCAGAATGGCACAACGAACATTATAGAACGTTTGAGGAACATCGCGAGCGCACAGCCCACACCATAAAATGACCAGACGCAACGCGAGCATATAATTATAATGAACAATAGTAGAATTAAACAATAAATATTATACAGTATACACAATATAACAAAATAATGTTATGAATGTAATGCGAGCAGAGTACTTATCTTGACTGCGAGAAGCAAGAAAAGAGGGCTTGTTGCTCTCAGTCAAGATTGTTATGTGCAGACACGACGTGGGATTTGTCACCCCATTGTGATGCTATCTGGCAATTTTTCTCCCAGGGTTTCTGGGATTTGTAGTTCTTGGCTGCTGTATATTAAAGTCAGACAAGAAATGCATAATATGAGCCTCCGGTCTTGCAATAAAATTCAGGATCATTTCTGACTTGTTGCTGCCTGTGCCAAAGGCCGACTGGGTGACCGACTATGAGTTTGTGACATGAGTGACCCATGAAGCCAGTGAAATGCCATTCTCCCTTGGGACATTACTTGCCTTTAGCTTGCTTACGTGCTCCCAGGAGCGGCATGATTTGAGTCCTTTGGTAATTGAAATAAAGTTTCCCATTCTTTTTGATCTTTTGCCACCTTGTTTTTCCATATTTTTATCTTAAGGATTCTTCTATTGTTTATTATCTGAGCCACTGTCCATTTGGGGACTTTTGTTTATGCACACGCTGAGCTCTACAAAAAGCCCATCTTTCCCTGACGACTGCCTTGTAAGTTGTGTCGCCGTACTTCTCGACAAGGCAGATCTAGTTGGGTGAACACTAGAAGGTTTCCCATGCAGTAGAGATATAAGGTCATCCACTCTGACTTCTCCCACCATTCAAAATTCAAGTGTGTTTTCAGGAGCTGGGTATTTAGTCAGAAAGTTATACGAGTTGAACATTCTGGTCTTCCTTTCATTCTTCTTACTAGGTGAACCTTCTCTGTACCCGTCGATGCCCCTACCAAAGTGACCTTTTCTGGGAGTTGAACACAAAGGTATATGATGCATTTTAACTGCTTGTTATCAGTCTCCGCCCTTTCAGTTACTTAAATGTGTGTATGATCAACCTTTCTGACAGAAACACATAGTCAATGTTTGAGCCCCCATTAATGTAGGGGGAAACGCACGGACCTTCTGTTTTATCAGGAAGTCCTGGCAAAATTATGTGAGTTTAAAGATTGCCAAAATGTTCTGTAATAGTTGGGGCCCCCTGTCTTGGGGGGTATCCTCTGATGGGCTGCCTAACCCACTAACATTGAAGTCTCCCAACATGACTATTTCATATCCTGAATGATCAAAGACAATGGATTCCAAGTTATCAAGAAGTCCATGGATTATTGCTGGCTTTAGTTTTTTTTTTGTAGTATTTATATAACAATTCTATCCTGATCGATGTTCAGGCCACTATTAGAGACTATTTTGGCCATTTTGCTATTAATTGGGAGTTCAGTTGTCACCAGATAAGCTGACTGATTAATAAAAATGGATAGAACACCAGAGGGGCAGCCAAATATACTTGGTTGAGTTGCTGTCAGAATGATCTTGTAATAACCTGATAAATGAGATGGAGCAAGTTCCCATGTTTCCTGCACATCGATGATGTAATGTGAGTTTAAATAGGACCATACTTCCCTGGACCTAGCAATGCTCCTGAGGCCTGCCACATTCCATGAAAAAATTGACAAGGATTTAGTTGATCATGGGGAGTAATGCACTAAGCCCCCATCTGTACTAGGACCTATGCCTCAGATCATACAGCGTGTGAGGCTCCTGTTTGCTCCACAGGCAATGTGAGACTGAATGTGCGCTTGGGAGCACCTGTCTTTTAACAGTATACATACACAGCTCATGTTGTAATGCATATACATTTCTTTGCTCATTTACCATGATCTGATTACCAAATATATCTTAGGCACCCTGAAATGTATACATGCAATGATATGTGCGGCACCACAAGTAGGATCTAGGGCTTGTCACACATCACAATGATACAGGGCTTCAGAGTCCATTACATTTTATCCTACGTAGTGACGACAAAATGTTACCATAGTAATCTGAATGCACTCTGGGATTGAGACGTACATTGTAGCCTGGGCGAATGGAAAGGATGGAGTTGAACAGAGTAAAATATGTATGTGAGGTAGTAATCTGGTCCTCTGGTGAGCCATAGAGCTGGCCATACAGGGAAAGGACCTCTTCAACCAGTTTCCCCAGCTCCTCTGGAGAGAAGGCAGGGCCATCTCACCTGCTTGGCATGATTGCTCAAAGAGATTATAAACAGCAGCTAAAACGGAGGAAGTGTTGGTAGCAGCAGTGTCAGGAGGCAAGCAAGTTATTTTTCAAACAATGGTATACATGTACACCACATATGTGGTTAACAGCATAAATGGACACAGTCATTGGGTCACAGCCATCACAATCACCAACATGAGGCTATGGCTGTGTCCGCCTTAGATGAAAACCGCCCACTGCGGTCGATGTCCACCGCTGGTGGCAGGTTCCGAATATCCAATATGCAAGGTCAGCCATCTACTATTTTTGCAGTTGGAACTACAGTATTGGTGACTGTTAAGTGCGTCACCACCACTAAAAATGTGCTGGAACATGTTTACATATCTATTACTCGATTTTTCTGTAATTTACTTTACACAAATATCAGTGTAGTACGTTTCTGGGCATAAATGACATAGTACTGCAGTGCACTGTACATCGTCAGTGATGGTATTTTATGAGAACAATTCAAACTTTACAATATTAAGGTGTTCATAATACTCTTTTAGATGTATATTGTGCACATTTCTGTTACAGACACATGAGAAGCCCACATTGAGAATTATAGGTGGATGTTGGACAGTAGACAATTATGTGAATTATGCGTAATGCTTTCTGAACCAGTTATATTTTATCACATGACTTTTGGCATACTCTTCATATGTTACTCTGGACACTGTGACCAATGCTCTAAATTGTTTGCACTCTACACACACAGATACCCTGGGTGAGGGAGTAGACAACAGTCTCCAGAGTAATGCCCATTCCCAGACCTTCAGACCATGGAAGAAAAGGTTGTAATCAAGACGTTTTGCTTGGATAGACAAACAATATCCATGTCATCAGTTGGAGCATGATCTTGTGCCTTAAAGCACTCATCCTACACATATCCCGCCAATTGTGAAACTTATGACAGTCATTGCATTTTCTGGCCGCAGGTTCCTTTCAATACATTGTGGCTATATCTGGTGGTATGTCACAACCAATGTTCCTTTGTGTATTACAAGACGTGCTTTCAGAAATGATGAAACACATTGACATCTACATCTAGTTTGCCAGACGTGAAGATTTAGCCAACATGAAGGTTGACTTCTATTGATTTGGTTGCCTCCCACATGTGGTTGGAGTCATTGATGGCACCCACATTGCCTTAGTGCCACCACACATCAGGGAAAAAGTCTTATTGGAACAGGAAGAACTTCCATTCTATCAAAATGCAAGTTGCCTGCTTACTGCATTTGTATATTCCAAAAGTCTGCATACGGTTCCCAGGATCAGCCCATGATTCCTTCATACTGTGGAAAAGCACCATACCCCAGCTGATGTCACAGCTACTACCGGAGAGGGCCTGGCTTGTTGATAAGTATGATATATCTTAACATTGTGTGAGTAATGTCAGGTACTATACTCCGAAAGCGTGTGCCGTATGGTAGCTCTTATGTCTGTCTTCCAGCTTGGAGGTTCAGCAAATCCTAACCATCCATGGTTGTTGACACTGCTGAGGAACCCAACTATGCCAGGGGAAGTCTGCTTCAATGAGGCCCCTGGTAGAACACAGAGGCCTGTGGAGAGGGCTTTTGGGCTTCTGAAGGCCAGATTCAGATGTCTGGCCAAGAATTAGGGAGCCCTCCTCTACTCACCCAGGAAGGTTTTGTCAAATCACTGTAGCCTGATGCATGCTGCACAACATCGCTCTGCAATGGAACATCCCTTATATCGCAGAGGATGGAGAACATGAAGTGCCACCAGGTGAGGATCCTGGAATGTCAAATGATGATGATAGTGGTGAAGAGGAAGCAGCTGACCTGCGTCAAGATCTCATCAACAACATCTTCTCATGACTGTAAATATGTTGTGAGATGTCATGACTGAGTATTAAAGCAACTCCTGTTGTGATGATGTGAGGAGTATGTTTTGGGAAAATATTTGGAAGCTGTAGCTCTGGCAAAAACTGGTGAAAGGTGTTTGTGAAGGAAGGTTTTGACACATGGTCATTTTATTAGTGCAGCTTTGTTTAGCTTAGATTTTTGTCATGGACTGTATTTTCCAGAAGTTGACAACGTGAATTGTTTCATACATATGGTTTCATAGCTAATCTCTGTTTTTGGCACCTTCACCATGGCATCTTCATTTGGACATTTCAGAGCTGTGACATTAGTAGGCATATGATGCTGTTTGGATGTATGAAGTGGCCATGGATTGTACCTGGGAATGACTGTCACAGACTTTGGGTGTACAAAACCTGTACCAAGACAGCTTGCACAGTGGCAGGAGGGAAGTTAAGAAGAGTCCATTGTACTTGTTCCTTCTGGTGTGGTAGACATAATGCATGATAAGTGCCATCATGTGGTCCAACAAAATGTTGTTGTGGGTCCAAATCATGCTATTCTCCCTTCACATTGACTAAATCTCCATTGTATATAAACTGTATGTAGCTGATGATGTGTGTCATCATTGTAGGCCAAAGTGCTTGTGGAACGTCACTGACATTTATTTGTGACATTCCACCAGATGCAGAAACACTGGATTGGAATGACCCTGTGATCAGAAACTGTTATACTGCCATGTGTCAGCTTCTTAGTTTAAATGATGTGGGGTTCATTTTTAGTGGTAGGTGATATGGCTCCAGCTGATGACACAGACCAATTGTATTTTGTCTATTCTATAGAAAAATGTCTGATGTATTCCGATCCTTCCATGTTGTTAAGGTCTGCACCTGTAAATGTGATCATTGACACAGAATAATTGAGTCATGTATGATTTGCTATGTTTCTGACATCATGCCAGCCTAGGAATGGAACAAAGGAATAACAATGCTATAAGACAAGACATGTATGTATGTGTGGATGTGATATGGTTGTGATCCTGATGATTGTGTACCTGCAATATGTCATGCTTACACACGTAGCTTGTGTTTGCATTGTAAAGTTCACATAGTGTTATATAAATACATTGCTAGATGTGAGAGTTACTGAAGCAAACAATGAGTTTGTGACTTGTGTATTTATTAGTGTGGTAAAGGTGAAGAGACACATTGTGTAAAAACAAACATAAAAAACTGAAGTAGTCAGTCCTCGTGGATGAAGCTAGAGTTGTAGATGCCAAATTATCTGACATGCAAAGCCCAAAATACTACTCACATCAGAAAGGGAAAAGTCTCCAGAACTAGTCCACAGAGTGAATGTGTTACCTGCCATGGAGGAAATTAAGGTTGAGGTTTCTTGCTGGCAGTGGTGGGTGTCTTGCCATACGCAACTCCTGGATTTTTGCATGGACGTCCCTGCTTCAAAGGGAGGAGGTGTTCCACTGCTGCAGAGACAGGGGTGTCTGCAGGTGTTTCTTCATCTCGCAGGGCTTACCTTCCTGTGGCTGCCACACACATAGATGGGCTGGATGTAGTTGTACCACAGGAAGAGGTAGATGGTGATGAGAAAGTCCTGCAAAGGATTGTATGAATGTACATCAGCACCCCTATTAGGGAGTCAATGTTGGAGTTATGAGCCTTCATCTGATGGTGTATGCCCCTCTGCAGTTACTTAATCTCCCGCAGTTCGGTAAGTACCTGGCCCATCACGCCTTGGGACTCCTGATAGACTTGGCTGATGGTGTCCTGAGTGTGAGTGGCTCCAGTGGCCTCACTCTGCAGGCCCATAGTATATGTAGCAATAGCCATCATGTGAGCAGTGCAGAGTCAAAGGGCTACCTGCCACTTCCAACCAGATGCCCTAGCTTAATGTCTTACAAATATTTGATGTACACACTTGGTTTGGTGTCACTCGTGCCATCAATAGTTACAGTTGAGGAGACCATCAAGGTAAGTAGGCAGACATGTCTCTAAATTGAGCATTGAATATAAACTGCTCAGTCCATGACTAGTGAACATCAGTTGTAACTTGTAAGACAAGTGAAAATGGGCAAAATCACAATTGTATCTTGTTTTCTGTTTTGGAAACAGGGTCTCATGGTAGTTGTAGTCATTTCACTCTCTACTTCCCAAAACTTAACAAATAGTTAACTCCATGAGAAATGAACATCAAATGTAACATGTCAGACAAGTGAAAATGGACAAAATCACAATTGCATCTTATTTTCTGTTACAGAAACAGGGCCTCATAATAGTAGTAGTCATTTCAATCTCTACTTCCGACCACTTCACAAATGGTTCATCTTACATACCTCTTGGCAAAATGCAGTTGGGCTGGACATACATTTACATATTGACACATATCACGGATCCTGGGATGATAATTAAATTCTAACAATTTGGCTCTACTCTTATAATTTCATCCACCATGACTGAAAACTCAGCCTTTGAAAAACGTGGATTTCTCTAACACGACATACCGCTAACTTAAAGTGAGTGGCAATGACTACGAAAACAGCAAGGGATATTAGAAAAATGCAACAAAAGTGTGTAGAAAGTTTTAAATGAGATAAGGAAAAAAGGGCTGCCATTATCTCACAAAACATGTGGTCTCTGTCTTGCTGTGCTGCAGTGGGGAGGCAAAGAGTCATGGTCTGGGATGGGGTGTGTTTTATAGTGTGATTTGCAGGTGTTTACTCTTGGCCAATGGATATCAGCTGTATTATTTTTTAATCGATCCAATGGGCACTGTTCTGGTGCTTTGCTGACAGCGTACCGCGATGGCCTATCGCCCTTGGGAACCACTGCAAGGAGACCACCATTCCAGCTGCGTTTTCATAATTGGCTTGGC
Source organism: Pleurodeles waltl (assembly GCF_031143425.1). Classification (NCBI taxonomy): domain Eukaryota; kingdom Metazoa; phylum Chordata; class Amphibia; order Caudata; family Salamandridae; genus Pleurodeles; species Pleurodeles waltl. The sequence continues at coordinate 648,660,053 of NC_090442.1, forward strand.
GGGAAGCGGTGGCCCTAAATGCAAGAGTACACATCACCAACATTACAGTCCGCTGCGCCACTGGTGGGAACCAATCAACGTGGTCTGCTGTTCACGATGCATACATTTTAATACGACGGGCAGCAGACTCCCAGCTCAGCTGTCTTTTTGGACTGCCGCAGCATGGCAGTGAGACCCCCAAACTTGTAATCAGGCTCTCAGTCTCTCCCTCCTTCCAAATATGCAGTTTTGATGACCCACACAAAGGAGATAATACTGAACACTATAAACTGAATTAAGGCCATTCTGCACACTATGCATTGAAAGAAGGCAATACAGTGTCCTCTAGGGTCCTTTGTATCTTTAGATGGGAGTAAAGAAGTGTGTTCTTAAGAAATGCAATATTTCCAACAGTTCCTTTTCCTGTTAACTTTAAATAAGAAGGTTCATACACAGAAATATCAATTTTTTGCAACCTTGTTTGCATAATATAGAAATATGATGTAAACCGCAATATCTAAAATCAACAACGTAACTCAAAAGAGGTTAACAAATCTTTAAAAATATGACACACTTCCATAATTGATTAAAAAATGTACGTCAAACCGGCAGGGCCGATCATCTCAACAGCCTCTATAATGCACCTGGTGCACCTCGTGCACAAAGCACTAACTGATCACAAACTAAAACCTAACTTTGGTCTAATCAGGAACGAAAATGTCAACAGCTGTTCACCTTTCTCTGCACCTTCAATGTTCCTCACTTTCTGATAGGGAGAGTGTTTACTGAGGGCACACAGGAACGAGTAAGTGATTTAATCAAGTGCTGACTCTGAAACTTATTAGCTTTGCTTTTTTGCCTAGATGTGAACCATAGATACTTAAACATTGACAGCAGCCGTCTTTGAATGGGTTTTTTAAAGTATAAGAAGATTCATTCAAAGATGGCACCTTGGGTGAGCATGCACCTCTGGCTGCGATCTTTGAATTCATATTCTTAGACTTCCAAAAAATCTATTGAATATAGCTGTAGATGCATGCACATGTGTGGAAGATCATGTTGAAATGTTTTTAAAAAGATTTATAAGATGGCCGCGTACTGATACAGTAGTGGGCAATATGCATAGAATGGCGAGGATGAGGGAGACAAGCGGTCACAGGGGCAGAAAGATATTCTTAATAATAAAGGGACAGGGATTGGGAGAAGAAAGGGGTTCTAAGAGAGATAATGGAGAAAATAGTCAACCATATGCACCGTAATGCAAGGTCTAATGTCAGAAATGGAAGGGTACGAGACTAAAATGCTCCTTAGGCAGAACAAACACATGAATAGAAAGAGAACCAAAGCAGGAGTGGGGAAGTTAGATACACCATAAAACCTGTTATTTTCCACAATAGGTCTTCGGCAACATTCAGCAAAAACTGCCTGTAGGCAAGACCTAAAAAGTAGTAGTTCTCCAATAAAACAGTTTAAAGAGCACGGTAGAGCCTGTAAGGTCAAACACTTTGACATTGTCTGTGTTCAAGATCAATACATACCTTTGTCGTTCCCCCCCCCCGTGTGGGAAATATAGAATGGTGTGGCAGCTATCAAGATACTGAGGACTGTAGGGTTATTTCAGCTGTGTTCATGCCTGTGCGAGTACACAATACAAAATCATTGAAGTGTTCAGGAACTGTGATGCCTTCTTAGCAGTTTTCAGTTTACTTTTTCTGTCACAGAATGTTTCCATTCCACAGTATCAAGGGACATCTAATATATTTAAGAAAGCATGGCTTCAGTTATTCACTTTGCTTCCTGAATGCAATCTATCTTAATGTTTTTATTTTTCCTTAATTGTGATATATAGTCCCAGTTAGAGACCAGTTTTGTCACGCGCATGGCCCCCTTAGTGCTGGTGCAGCC